>NC_084550.2:13940000-14102500 GCF_033978685.3 Nerophis lumbriciformis | reverse complement strand
TCAACTACTTTGGCACGTGTTGCAGCCACAAAGTTCTAAGTTAATTATTATTTGCAAAAAAAAATAAAGTTTATGAGTTTGAACATCAAATATCTTGTCTTTGTAGTGCATTCAATTGAACATGGGTTGAAAAGGATTTGCAAATCATTGTATTCCGTCTATATTTACATCTAACACAATTTCCCAACTCATATGGAAACGGGATTTGTATATCAATATAGATCAATACAGTCTGCAGGGATACAGTCCGTAAGCACACGTGATTGTATTTAAAAAAAAAAAAAAACCCCGCCCGGTCTGTGGCACAAATTTTCAAGCGTTGACCGGTCCGCAGTTACAAAAAGGTTGGAGACCACTGCTATAGATGATACAGACACTTGTGGAAATCATGCATGAATACCTTAAGAGAAAGCGATTGCAGCTATTTCGGATACAACACTTCTCAGATGGCAAGAAAACTTTCGAATGTCCAGGTCAGCTGTGATTCTACTTACCGAAAAACTTTGTCCATTTATCGAAGGAGAGACATCGAGAATGCGGGCTCCCGTGGATGTGATTTAAAAAAAGGTAGCGTGTGCTTTGTATTACCTGGCCGACGAGGTAAGACTACGGAAATAATCGAATGCATTTGGACTGGCAAAGCAGACTGTATCAGTTATTGTCTGCCATGTATGTCACGGACTCAACGTCTAGGTCCAGAGTATATAAAGTCACCAAAAACAAATGGACAATGAAGGTGAAGGCAAAAGAGTGAGGAGTGTCCTGACCAGATATCTAGACCCCTAGATTGACTGATGTAAAATGTTCTTTATCACATTGTTTACTTTTACGTGTCCAATAAAGATTTGATTAATTTATGATGGCTCAAGTGTGATTCACTACAATAGGGCCCCACAGCGCACTGGATTCCAGTTAATTGAAATACCACAACACTGGATATTGTTCAGATAAGTTAAATTTAATTTAAGAACTTACACACAAAGCAACACTGGAGGTGACTATGACGTGCACATTTTCCACGCATGCGTACTAGGTTGCGTTGTGCCGGCGGACGGAGGGGGGGTAGAGGGTCTTAAACGACCATTGTGTGTGTTTGTGGACAAGGATACGTTTAGGTGGGATTTACCCTGGATAACCTTTATCCCGCTTAGTGTTGAAGGGGCCTTAGAAACATTCTGCTCACAGAAGGCGACCAGAATGACATTTGTGACATTTGTTTACAACTGAATGGACTGTTTACATGGGTGATTCCCACTATGTTGGACTGGTAGTAGTCGATCCACAGCGATGGTTCTTGCCACACAATACTTCAATGCTAACAAGGGGAAATTATACTTCAACGGACTGTCTTTGGCTTTGACAGTAGGATAACTCGTTTGCATCTCAACAGTTGTTTTTCTCACTACCATAGGGCGAAACCATCCTTGCCCAGGCCCACCCTGCTGGTTTTGGAATATAAATATTCGTGGTTTTGGCACCAACCGTTTGGACTACATCTGACCCATCCAAGTCTAAGACTAGAACTGACCCTTCCAAGTCTAAGACTAGATCTAATCCATCTAAGTCTAAGACTACATCTGACCGATCCAAGTCTCAGACTAGAATCCAAGTCTCAGACTAGATTTGACCGATCCAAGTCTCAGACTA
Source organism: Nerophis lumbriciformis (assembly GCF_033978685.3). Lineage (NCBI taxonomy): Eukaryota > Metazoa > Chordata > Actinopteri > Syngnathiformes > Syngnathidae > Nerophis > Nerophis lumbriciformis. The sequence goes on along the minus strand of NC_084550.2, from coordinate 14,100,853 downwards.
GCTCTAACCGATCTAAGTCTAAGACTAGCTCTGACCAATCCAAGTCTAAGGCTAGCTCTAACAGATCTAAGCCTAAGACTAGATGTGACCAATCTAAGTCTAAGACTAGATGTGACCGATCCAAGTCTCAGACTAGATCTGACCGATCTAAGTCTCAGACTAGATCTGACCGATCTAAGTCTAAGACTAGATCTGACCAATCTAAGTCTAAGACTAGATCTGACCAATCTAAGTCTAAGACTAGATCTGACCAATCCAAGTCTAAGACTAGCTCTAACCGAACAAAGTATAAGACTAGCTCTAACCGATCTAAGTCTAAGACTAGATGTGACCAATCTAAGTCAAGACTAGATGTGACCAATCTAAGTCTAAGACTAGATCTGACCCATCTAAGTCTGAGATTTATGATCTCAGACTTAGATGGGTCAGATCAATTTAACTGTTTGGTTTGTTTATACAAACCAAACAGTCCAGTTGTGATCGACTGATCCTGAGACTATCAAACATTTATTTCCAGATCTCCTCCTGAGTACAATGGTTCTATTTAACAAGATTGGTTTTGCTTTGTGGACATTTTCATGAGCTCAACTCCTGTGTGTGCAGTTAGTTGAATTGTTTTTATCTTCTTTTTCCTACTTCCTGCATTTATTGCCGTGCTTTGTGACAAGAAAGAACACTTGTGCTCAGCGATACAGGTGAAAACTGTATCACGATATCAATGTTTTATATCCATCCATATCCATAATTATTGATCGATTTAATAAGGAGCAGGAGAAAAGTGATCGCTTCCTGTGTTGCTGGGTTACCAGAGAGCGAGTGTCTTTGTTCATGCAACCAACCTTGCTTGTTTATTCCGACAAAGAAAGAAAAAGAACAAATGAATGATTAATCGGACGCATTTTTATTGATGACGATTACGTGTCTATCGTGATATATATTGATATCGTTTTATCGCCCAGCCTGAGTATCACACATTTTTTTGCAGTTAAAAAGCCAAATAATGAAAACCTCGAGGAACACCTCTAGTATGACTGAATGTCTATGAAGTGTAACTTGTGCTTATAAATATCACAACCCTGTTCTGACATACACTTAGTTTTATTTTGAAAATCCTGCAGGAAGTTGTGACACACATTGCTAACTTGTCATCATTTATCTATGACAACGAGTCATCATATATCTATGGTAACTAGTCATCATATATCTATGGCAACTAGTCAGTATTATATATATGGCTACTAGTCAGTATTATATCTACGGCAACTAGTAATCATATATCTATGGCAACTAGTCATGCTGTATCAATGGCAACTAGTCATCGTATATCTATGGAAACTAGTCATTGTATATCTATGGCAACTAGTCATCATATATCCATGGCAACTAGTCATCATATAATTGTAGCAACCAGTCATCGTATATATCTATGGCAACTAGTCAGTATTATATCCATGACAACTACTCATCATATATCTATGGCAACTAGTCATCATATATCTATGGCAACTAGTCAGTATATATATATATATGGAAACTAGTCATCTAGTCATATCTATGGCAACTTGTTATCATATCTATGGCAGCTAGTCATCATATCTAGATAGATAGATAGATAGATAGATAGATAGATAGATAGTACTTTATTGATTCCTTCAGGAGAGTTCCCTCAGGAAAATTAAAATTCCAGCAGCAGTGTACAAAATTGAGATCAAATTAAAAAAGTAAAAAGTAAATAATGGGGGTATTAATGGAAACAAAATAGAAAAAAATAGAAAAATATTACAATTGAATAAAGCAACAATGAGAATAAAAATATAACAGTAAAATAAGAATATAACAAGAGAAACTAGACAGTAGTGACCATGTTATGAAAAAGTATTGCACTGTTATTGTTTTGCATCCCCTGTCATCCTAGTACCCACCCTCCCTCCCAGAGAGGAGTTGTACAGTCTAATGGCGTGTGGGACAAAGGAGTCTTTGAGTCTATTAGTCCTGCACTTGGGATGAAGCAGTCTAGCACTGAACAGGCTCCTCTGGCTACTGACAACGGTATGCAGAGGGCGACTGGCATCATCCAGGATGCTCACTAGTTTTTCCACAGTCCTCTTCTCTGCCACCGTCACCAGTGACTCCAGTTTTATTCCGATCGTAGAACCGGCTCGCCTGATCAGTTTCTCCAGTCTGGAGCTGTCCTTCTTAGATGTACTGCTCCCCCAGCACACTACAATGTAGTACAGAACACTGGCAACCACAGACTGGTAGTACATCCACAAGAGTTTTTTACAGACATTGAAAGAGTGCAGCCTCCTCAGGAAGTACAGCCTGCTCTGTCCTTTCCTGTACAAGTGGTCCGTGTTAACAGTCCAGTCCGACTTATTGTCCACCCACACCCCGAGGTACTTGAATGAGTCCACGGTCTGTACCTCGACTCCCTCGATCACAATAGGTTGTGACCTTGGACTCGACCTCCCAAAGTCAATGACCAGCTCCTTGGTCTTTGACGGATTGAGCTGCAAGAGGTTCCTGTGGCACCAGACAACAAAGTCCCTCACCAGCCTCCGAAACTCCTCCTCTCTGCCGTCCCTGATGCACCCGATGATGGCTGTGTCATCCGCAGACTTCTGGATGTGACACAGCTCTAAGTTGTAGCAGAAGTCAGCGGTGTACAGGGTGAAGAGAAGAGGGCCCAGCGTCGTTCCCTGCGGTGTTCCGGTCCTGCTGATCAGAGTGTCAGATGTGATGTCCTTCAGTCTGACGTACTGTGGCCTATCGGTGAGGTAGTCTGAAATCCAGGCAACCAGGCAGGGGTCCACTCGATTTCTGTTCAGCTTGTCCTGGAGAAGGCGGGGATGGATAGTATTAAAGGCACTCGAGAAGTCCAGGAACAGGATCCTCACAGCGCCATTTCCCTTATCCAGGTGTGAGTGGGCTCGGTGCAGCATGGTAAAGGATAGCATCCTCCACACCAACGCCTGCCTGGTACGCAAACTGCAGGCTGTCCTGGGCATGTTGCACCTGTGGTCTGAGGAGGCTGAGAAAGAGCCGCTCCATTGTCTTCATTATATGAGAGGTGAGCGCCACTGGTCTGTATTCGTTCATCTCACTGGGGCAGTTCTTTTTGGGAACTGGAACGATGCACAACGTATCTATTGCAACTGCTCAGTATTATATATATGGCTACTAGTCAGTATTATATATATGGCAACTAGTAATCATATATCTGTGGCAACTAGTCATCATATATCTATGGAAACTAGTCATTGTATATCTATGGCAACTAGTCATCATATATCTATGGCAACTAGTCATCATATAACTATAGCAACCAGTCATCGTATATATCTATGGCAACTAGTCACTATAATATCCATGGCAACTGGTCACTATAATATCCAAGACAACTACTCATCATATATCTATGGCAACTAGTCAGTATATATCTATGGCAACTAGTCATCATATATCTATGGCAACTAGTCAGTATTATCTATATGGAAACTAGTCAGTATTATATCTATGGCAACTAGTCAGTATTATATATGTGGCAACTAGTCATCATATATCTATGGCAACTAGTCATCTATATCTATGGCAAATAGTCAGTATTATATTTATGGCAAGTAGTCATCATATCCATCCATCTATTTTCTACCGCTTGTCCCTTTTGGGGTCGCGGGGGGTTGCTGGAGCCTATATCAGCTGCATTCGGGCGGTAGGCGGTTTTCACTTTGAACAAGTCGCCACCTCATCGCAGGGTTTGGAGACATATTGCTCGAAATATTTTTTGTCATGATGCTTTGATAATATATCTATGGCAACTAGTCATCACATATATATATATATATATATATATATATATATATATATATATATATATATATATATACATATATATATATATATATATATATATATATATATATATATATATATATATATATATATATATATATATATATATATACGTATATCTATGTCAACTAGTCATCATATATCTATAGCAACTAGTCAGTATGCATCTATGGCAACTAGTCATCATATAACTATAGCAACCAGTCATCGTATATCTATGACAACTAGTCATTGTATATGTATGGCAACTAGTCAGTATTATATCTATGGCAACTAGTCATCATATATCTATGGCAACTAGTCATCATATATACTGTATATAGCAACTAGTCATTGTATATCTATGGCAACTAGTCAGTATACATCTATGGCAACTAGTCATCTTATAACTATAGCAACCAGTCATCGTATATATATGGCAACTAGTCAGTATTATATCTATGACAACTATTCATCATATATCTATGGCAACTAGTCAGTATTACATCTATGGCCACTAGTCATCATATATCTATGGCAACTAGTCAGTAATATATATATATATATATATATATATATATATATATATATATATATATATATATATATATATATATATATATATATATATATATATATATATATATATATATGGCAACTAGTCATCATATATATATGGCAACTAGTTGTCATATATCTATGGCAACTAGTCAGTATTATATCTATGGCAACTAGTCATCATATATCTATGGCAACTAGTCATCATATATACTGTATATGGCAACTAGTCATTGTATATCTATGGCAACTAGTCAGTATACATCTATGGCAACAAGTCATCTTATAACTATAGCAACCAGTCATCGTATATTTATAGCAACTAGTCAGTATTATATCTATGACAACTATTCATCTTATATCTATGGCAACTGGTCAGTATTACATGTATGGCCACTAGTCATCATATATCTATGGCAACTAGTCAGTATTATATATATGGCAACTAGTCATCATTTATCTATGGCAACTAGTCAGTATTATATCTATGGCAACTAGTCATCATATATCTATGGCAACTAGTCAGTATTATATCTATGACAACTATTCATCATATATATATGGCAACTAGTCAGTATACATCTATGGCAACTAGTCATCTTATAACTATAGTAACCAGTCATCATATATCTATGGCAACTAGTCAGTATTATATTTATGACAACTATTCATCATATATCTATGGCAACTAGTCAGTATGACATATATGGCCACTAGTCATCATATATCTATGGCAACTAGTCAGTATTTTATATGGAAACTAGTCATCATATATCTTTGGCAACTAGTCATCATATATCTATGGTAACTAGTCAGTATTATATCTATGGCAACTAGTCATTGTATATCTATGGCAACTAGTCACCGTATATCTATGGCAACTAGTCAGTGTATATTTATGGCAACTAGTCATCATATACTGTATCTATGGCAACTAGTCAGTATTATATATATGGCAACTAGTCAGTATCATATTTATGGAAACTAGTCAGTATTATATCTATGGCAACTAGTCAGTATTATATATATGGCAACTAGTCAACTAGTCAGTATTATACATATGGCAACTAGTCAGTATTATATCTATGGCAACTCGTCATCATATATCTATGGCAACTAGTCATCATATATCTAAAGCAACTAGTCAGTATTATATATATGACAACTAGTCAGTATTATATAAATGGCAAATAGTCAGTAACATATCTATGGCAACTAGTCATCATATATGTATGGCAACTAGTCATCATATATATATGGCAACTAGTCATCATATATCTATGGCAACTAGTCAGTATTATATATATGGCAACTAGTCATCATTTATCTATGGCAACTAGTCAGTATTATATCTATGGCAACTAGTCATCATATATCTATGGCAACTAGTCATCATATATCTATGGCAACTAGTCTTCATATATCTAGGGCAACTAGTCAGTATTATATCTATGGCAACTAGTCATCATATATCTATGGCAACTAGTCAGTATTATATCTATGGCAACTAGTCAGTATTATATATATGGCAACTAGTCATCATATATCTATGGTAACTAGTCAGTATTATATCTATGGCAACTAGTCATCATATATCTATGGCAACTAGTCATCATATATCTATGGCAACTAGTCTTCATATATCTAGGGCAACTAGTCAGTATTATATCTATGGCAACTAGTCATCATATATCTATGGCAACTAGTCAGTATTATATCTATGGCAACTAGTCAGTATTATATATATGGCAACTAGTCATCATATATCTATGGTAACTAGTCAGTATTATATCTATGGCAACTAGTCATCATATATCTATGGCAACTAGTCAGTATTATGGCAACTAGTCAGTATTATATATATATATATGGCAACTAATCATCATATATCTATGGCAACTAGTCATCATATATCTATGGCAACTAGTCAGTATTATATCTATGGCAACTAGTCTTCATATATCTAGGGCAACTAGTCAGTATTATATCTATGGCAACTAGTCATCATATATCTATGGCAACTAGTTAGTATTATATCTATGGCAACTAGTCAGTATTATATCTATGGCAACTAGTCATCATATATCTATGGCAACTAGTCATCATATATCTATGGCAACTAGTCAGTATTATATCTATGGCAACTAGTCTTCATATATCTAGGGCAACTAGTCAGTATTATATCTATGGCAACTAGTCATCATATATCTATGGCAACTAGTCAGTATTATATCTATGGCAACTAGTCAGTATTATATCTATGGCAACTAGTCATCATATATCTATGGCAACTAGTCAGTATTATATCTATGGCAACTAGTCATCATATATCTATGGCAACTAGTCAGTATTATGGCAACTAGTCAGTATTATATATATATGGCAACTAATCATCATATATCTATGGCAACTAGTCATCATATATCTATGGCAACTAGTCAGTATTATATCTATGGCAACTAGTCTTCATATATCTAGGGCAACTAGTCAGTATTATATCTATGGCAACTAGTCATCATATATCTATGGCAACTAGTCAGTATTATATCTATGGCAACTAGTCATCATATATCTATGGCAACTAGTCATCATATATCTATGGCAACTAGTCAGTATTATATCTATGGCAACTAGTCTTCATATATCTATGGCAACTAGTCAGTAATATATATATATATATATATATATGGCAACTAGTCATCATATATATATGGCAACTAGTTGTCATATATCTATGGCAACTAGTCAGTATTATATCTATGGCAACTAGTCATCATATATCTATGGCAACTAGTCATCATATATACTGTATATGGCAACTAGTCATTGTATATCTATGGCAACTAGCCAGTATACATCTATGGCAACAAGTCATCTTATAACTATAGCAACCAGTCATCGTATATTTATAGCAACTAGTCAGTATTATATCTATGACAACTATTCATCTTATATCTATGGCAACTGGTCAGTATTAGATGTATGGCCACTAGTCATCATATATCTATGGCAACTAGTCAGTATTATATATATGGCAACTAGTCATCATTTATCCATGGCAACTAGTCAGTATTATATCTATGGCAACTAGTCATCATATATCTATGGCAACTAGTCAGTATTATATCTATGACAACTATTCATCATATATATATGGCAACTAGTCAGTATACATCTATGGCAACTAGTCATCTTATAACTATAGTAACCAGTCATCATATATCTATGGCAACTAGTCAGTATTATATTTATGACAACTATTCATCATATATCTATGGCAACTAGTCAGTAGGACATATATGGCCACTAGTCATCATATATCTATGGATACTAGTCAGTATTTTATATGGCAACTAGTCATCATATATCTTTGGCAACTAGTCATTGTATATCTATGGCAACTAGTCACCGTAGATCTATGGCAACTAGTCAGTGTATATTTATGGCAACTAGTCATCATATACTGTATCTATGGCAACTAGTCAGTATTATATATATGGCAACTAGTCAGTATCATATTTATGGAAACTAGTCAGTATTATATCTATGGCAACTAGTCAGTATTATATATATGGCAACTAGTCAACTAGTCAGTATTATACATATGGCAACTAGTCAGTATTATATCTATGGCAACTCGTCATCATATATCTATGGCAACTAGTCATCATATATCTAAAGCAACTAGTCAGTATTATATATATGACAACTAGTCAGTATTATATAAATGGCAAATAGTCAGTAACATATCTATGGCAACTAGTCATCATATATGTATGGCAACTAGTCATCATATATATATGGCAACTAGTCATCATATATCTATGGCATCTAGTCAGTATACATCTATGGAAACTAGTCAGTATTATATCTATGGCAACTAGTCAGTATTATGGCAACTAGTCAGTATTATATATATATGGCAACTAATCATCATATATCTATGGCAACTAGTCATCATATATCTATGGCAACTAGTCATCATATATCTATGGCAACTAGTCTTCATATATCTAGGGCAACTAGTCAGTATTATATCTATGGCAACTAGTCATCATATATCTATGGCAACTAGTCAGTATTATATCTATGGCAACTAGTCAGTATTATATATATGGCAACTAGTCATCATATATCTATGGTAACTAGTCAGTATTATATCTATGGCAACTAGTCATCATATATCTATGGCAACTAGTCAGTATTATGGCAACTAGTCAGTATTATATATATATGGCAACTAATCATCATATATATATGGCAACTAGTCATCATATATCTATGGCAACTAGTCAGTATTATATCTATGGCAACTAGTCTTCATATATCTAGGGCAACTAGTCAGTATTATATCCATGGCAACTAGTCATCATATATCTATGGCAACTAGTCAGTATTATATCTATGGCAACTAGTCAGTATTATATCTATGGCAACTAGTCATCATATATCTATGGCAACTAGTCAGTATTATATCTATGGCAACTAGTCATCATATATCTATGGCAACTAGTCATCATATATCTATGGCAACTAGTCAGTATTATATCTATGGCAACTAGTCTTCATATATCTATGGCAACTAGTCAGTAATATATATATATATATATATATGGCAACTAGTCATCATATATATATGGCAACTAGTTGTCATATATCTATGGCAACTAGTCAGTATTATATCTATGGCAACTAATCATTATATATCTATGGCAACTAGTCATCATATATACTGTATATGGCAACTAGTCATTGTATATCTATGGCAACTAGCCAGTATACATCTATGGCAACAAGTCATCTTATAACTATAGCAACCAGTCATCGTATATTTATAGCAACTAGTCAGTATTATATCTATGACAACTATTCATCTTATATCTATGGCAACTGGTCAGTATTAGATGTATGGCCACTAGTCATCATATATCTATGGCAACTAGTCAGTATTATATATATGGCAACTAGTCATCATTTATCCATGGCAACTAGTCAGTATTATATCTATGGCAACTAGTCATCATATATCTATGGCAACTAGTCAGTATTATATCTATGACAACTATTCATCATATATATATGGCAACTAGTCAGTATACATCTATGGCAACTAGTCATCTTATAACTATAGTAACCAGTCATCATATATCTATGGCAACTAGTCAGTATTATATTTATGACAACTATTCATCATATATCTATGGCAACTAGTCAGTATGACATATATGGCCACTAGTCATCATATATCTATGGCAACTAGTCAGTATTTTATATGGCAACTAGTCATCATATATCTTTGGCAACTAGTCATTGTATATCTATGGCAACTAGTCACCGTATATCTATGGCAACTAGTCAGTGTATATTTATGGCAACTAGTCATCATATACTGTATCTATGGCAACTAGTCAGTATTATATATATGGCAACTAGTCAGTATCATATTTATGGAAACTAGTCAGTATTATATCTATGGCAACTAGTCAGTATTATATATATGGCAACTAGTCAACTAGTCAGTATTATACATATGGCAACTAGTCAGTATTATATCTATGGCAACTCGTCATCATATATCTATGGCAACTAGTCATCATATATCTAAAGCAACTAGTCAGTATTATATATATGACAACTAGTCAGTATTATATAAATGGCAAATAGTCAGTAACATATCTATGGCAACTAGTCATCATATATGTATGGCAACTAGTCATCATATATATATGGCAACTAGTCATCATATATCTATGGCATCTAGTCAGTATACATCTATGGAAACTAGTCAGTATTATATCTATGGCAACTAGTCAGTATTATGGCAACTAGTCAGTATTATATATATATGGCAACTAATCATCATATATCTATGGCAACTAGTCATCATATATCTATGGCAACTAGTCATCATATATCTATGGCAACTAGTCTTCATATATCTAGGGCAACTAGTCAGTATTATATCTATGGCAACTAGTCATCATATATCTATGGCAACTAGTCAGTATTATATCTATGGCAACTAGTCAGTATTATATATATGGCAACTAGTCATCATATATCTATGGTAACTAGTCAGTATTATATCTATGGCAACTAGTCATCATATATCTATGGCAACTAGTCAGTATTATGGCAACTAGTCAGTATTATATATATATGGCAACTAATCATCATATATATATGGCAACTAGTCATCATATATCTATGGCAACTAGTCAGTATTATATCTATGGCAACTAGTCTTCATATATCTAGGGCAACTAGTCAGTATTATATCCATGGCAACTAGTCATCATATATCTATGGCAACTAGTCAGTATTATATCTATGGCAACTAGTCAGTATTATATCTATGGCAACTAGTCAGTATTATATCTATGGCAACTAGTCATCATATATCTATGGCAACTAGTCAATATTATATCTATGGCAACTAGTCTTCATATATCTAGGACACATAGTCAGTATTATATCTATGGCAACTAGTCATCATATATCTATGGCAACTAGTCAGTATTATATCTATGGCAACTAGTCATCATATATCTATGGCAACTAGTCAGTATTATATCTATGGCAACTAGTCATCATATATCTATGGCAACTAGTCAGTATTATGGCAACTAGTCAGTATTATATATATATGGCAACTAATCATCATATATCTATGGCAACTAGTCATCATATATCTATGGCAACTAGTCAGTATTATACCTATGGCAACTAGTCTTCATATATCTATGGCAACTAGTCAGTATTATATCTATGGCAACTAGTCATCATATATCTATGGCAACTAGTCATCATATGTCTATGGCAACTAGTCAGTATTATATCTATGGCAACTAGTCATCATATATCTATGGCAACTAGTCATCATATATCTATGGCAACTAGTCAGTATTATATCTATGGCAACTAGTCTTCATATATCTAGGGCAACTAGTCAGTATTATATCTATGGCAACTAGTCATCATATATCTATGGCAACTAGTCAGTATTATATCTATGGCAACTAGTCAGTATTATATCTATGGCAACTAGTCATCATATATCTATGGCAACTAGTCAGTATTATATCTATGGCAACTAGTCAGTATTATATCTATGGCAACTAGTCATCATATATCCATGGCAACTAGTCAGTATTATATCTAGGGCAACTAGTCAGTATTATATCTATGGCAACTAGTCATCATATATCTATGGCAACTAGTCAGTATTATATCTATGGCAACTAGTCATCATATATCTATGGCAACTAGTCAGTATTATATCTATGGCAACTAGTCATCATATATCTATGGCAACTAGTCTTCATATATCTAGGGCAACTAGTCAGTATTTATATCTATGGCAACTAGTCATCATATATCTATGGCAACTAGTCAGTATTATATCTATGGCAACTAGTCATCATATATCTATGGCAACTAGTCATCATATATCTATGGCAACTAGTCAGTATTATATCTATGGCAACTAGTCTTCATATATCTATGGCAACTAGTCAGTATTATATCTATGGCAACTAGTCATCATATATCTATGGCAACTAGTCAGTATTATATCTATGGCAACTAGTCATCATATATCTATGGCAACTAGTCATCATATATCTATGGCAACTAGTCAGTATTATATCTATGGCAACTAGTCTTCATATATCTAGGGCAACTAGTCAGTATTATATCTATGGCAACTAGTCATCATATATCTATGGCAACTAGTCAGTATTATACATATGGCAACTAGTCAGTATTATATCTATGGCAACTAGTCAGTATTATATCAATGGCAACTAGTCAGTATTATATCTATGGCAACTAGTCATCATATATCTATGGCAACTAGTCAGTATTATATCTATGGCAACTAGTCAGTATTATATCTATGGCAACTAGTCATCATATATCTATGGCAACTAGTCAGTATTATATCTAGGGCAACTAGTCAGTATTATATCTATGACAACTTGTCATCATATATCTATGGCAACTAGTCAGTATTATATCTATGGCAACTAGTCATCATATATCTATGGCAACTAGTCTTCATATATCTAGGGCAACTAGTCAGTATTATATCTATGGCAACTAGTCATCATATATCTATGGCAACTAGTCATCATATATCTATGGCAACTAGTCAGTATTATATCTATGGCAACTAGTCATCATATATCTATGGCAACTAGTCATCATATATCTATGGCAACTAGTCAGTATTATGTCTATGGCAACTAGTCTTCATATATCAATGGCAACTAGTCAGTATTATATCTATGGCAACTAGTCATCATATATCTATGGCAACTAGTCAGTATTATATCTATGGCAACTAGTCATCATATATCTATGGCAACTAGTCATCATATATCTATGGCAACTAGTCAGTATTATATCTACGGCAACTAGTCTTCATATATCTAGGGCAACTAGTCAGTATTATATCTATGGCAACTAGTCATCATATATCTATGGCAACTAGTCAGTATTATATCTATGGCAACTAGTCAGTATTATATCTATGGCAACTAGTCATCATATATCTATGGCAACTAGTCAGTATTATATCTATGGCAACTAGTCAGTATTATATCTATGGCAACTAGTCATCATATATCTATGGCAACTAGTCAGTATTATATCTATGGCAACTAGTCAGTATTATATCTATGGCAACTAGTCATCATATATCTATGGCAACTAGTCAGTATTATATCTATGGCAACTAGTCAGTATTATATCTATGGCAACTAGTCATCATATATCTATGGCAACTAGTCAGTATTATATCTATGACAACTAGTCAGTATTATATCTATGGCAACTAGTCATCATATATCTATGGCAACTAGTCAGTATTATATCTATGGCAACTAGTCATCATATATCTATGGCAACTAGTCAGTATTATATCTATGGCAACTAGTCAGTATTATATCTATGGCAACTAGTCATCATATATCTATGGCAACTAGTCAGTATTATATCTAGGGCAACTAGTCAGTATTATATCTATGACAACTTGTCATCATATATCTATGGCACCTAGTCAGTATTATATCTATGGAAACTAGTCATCATATATCTATGGCAACTAGTCTTCATATATCTAGGGCAACTAGTCAGTATTATATCTATGGCAACTAGTCATCATATATCTATGGCAACTAGTCAGTATTATATCTATGGCAACTAGTCATCATATATCTATGGCAACTAGTCATCATATATCTATGGCAACTAGTCAGTATTATATCTATGGCAACTAGTCTTCATATATCTATGGCAACTAGTCAGTATTATATCTATGGCAACTAGTCATCATATATCTATGGCAACTAGTCAGTATTATATCTATGGCAACTAGTCATCATATATCTATGGCAACTAGTCATCATATATCTATGGCAACTAGTCAGTATTATATCTATGGCAACTAGTCTTCATATATCTAGGGCAACTAGTCAGTATTATATCTATGGCAACTAGTCATCATATATCTATGGCAACTAGTCAGTATTATATCTATGGCAACTAGTCAGTATTATATCTATGGCAACTAGTCATCATATATCTATGGCAACTAGTCAGTATTATATCTATGGCAACTAGTCAGTATTATATCTATGGCAACTAGTCATCATATATCTATGGCAACTAGTCAGTATTATATCTATGGCAACTAGTCAGTATTATATCTATGGCAACTAGTCATCATATATCTATGGCAACTAGTCAGTATTATATCTATGGCAACTAGTCAGTATTATATCTATGGCAACTAGTCATCATATATCTATGGCAACTAGTCAGTATTATATCTATGGCAACTAGTCAGTATTATATCTATGGCAACTAGTCATCATATATCTATGGCAACTAGTCAGTATTATATCTATGGCAACTAGTCATCATATATCTATGGCAACTAGTCAGTATTATATCTATGGCAACTAGTCAGTATTATATCTATGGCAACTAGTCATCATATATCTATGGCAACTAGTCAGTATTATATCTATGGCAACTAGTCATCATATATCTATGGCAACTAGTCAGTATTATATCTATGGCAACTAGTCAGTATTATATCTATGGCAACTAGTCATCATATATCTATGGCAACTAGTCAGTATTATATCTAGGGCAACTAGTCAGTATTATATCTATGACAACTTGTCATCATATATCTATGGCAACTAGTCAGTATTATATCTATGGCAACTAGTCATCATATATCTATGGCAACTAGTCTTCATATATCTAGGGCAACTAGTCAGTATTATATCTATGGCAACTAGTCATCATATATCTATGGCAACTAGTCAGTATTATATCTATGGCAACTAGTCATCATATATCTATGGCAACTAGTCAGTATTATATCAATGGCAACTAGTCTTCATATATCTATGGCAACTAGTCAGTATTATATCTATGGCAACTAGTCATCATATATCTATGGCAACTAGTCAGTATTATATCTATGGCAACTAGTCATCATATATCTATGGCAACTAGTCATCATATATCTATGGCAACTAGTCAGTATTATATTTATGGCAACTAGTCTTCATATATCTAGGGCAACTAGTCAGTATTATATCTATGGCAACTAGTCATCATATATCTATGGCAACTAGTCAGTATTATATCTATGGCAACTAGTCAGTATTATATCTATGGCAACTAGTCATCATATATGTATGGCAACTAGTCAGTATTATATCTATGACAACTATTCATCATATATATATGGCAACTAGTCAGTATACATCTATGGCAACTAGTCATCTTATAACTATAGTAACCAGTCATCATATATCTATGGCAACTAGTCAGTATTATATTTATGACAACTATTCATCATATATCTATGGCAACTAGTCAGTATGACATATATGGCCACTAGTCATCATATATCTATGGCAACTAGTCAGTATTTTATATGGCAACTAGTCATCATATATCTTTGGCAACTAGTCATTGTATATCTATGGCAACTAGTCACCGTATATCTATGGCAACTAGTCAGTGTATATTTATGGCAACTAGTCATCATATACTGTATCTATGGCAACTAGTCAGTATTATATATATGGCAACTAGTCAGTATCATATTTATGGAAACTAGTCAGTATTATATCTATGGCAACTAGTCAGTATTATATATATGGCAACTAGTCAACTAGTCAGTATTATACATATGGCAACTAGTCAGTATTATATCTATGGCAACTCGTCATCATATATCTATGGCAACTAGTCATCATATATCTAAAGCAACTAGTCAGTATTATATATATGACAACTAGTCAGTATTATATAAATGGCAAATAGTCAGTAACATATCTATGGCAACTAGTCATCATATATGTATGGCAACTAGTCATCATATATATATGGCAACTAGTCATCATATATCTATGGCATCTAGTCAGTATACATCTATGGAAACTAGTCAGTATTATATCTATGGCAACTAGTCAGTATTATGGCAACTAGTCAGTATTATATATATATGGCAACTAATCATCATATATCTATGGCAACTAGTCATCATATATCTATGGCAACTAGTCATCATATATCTATGGCAACTAGTCTTCATATATCTAGGGCAACTAGTCAGTATTATATCTATGGCAACTAGTCATCATATATCTATGGCAACTAGTCAGTATTATATCTATGGCAACTAGTCAGTATTATATATATGGCAACTAGTCATCATATATCTATGGTAACTAGTCAGTATTATATCTATGGCAACTAGTCATCATATATCTATGGCAACTAGTCAGTATTATGGCAACTAGTCAGTATTATATATATATGGCAACTAATCATCATATATATATGGCAACTAGTCATCATATATCTATGGCAACTAGTCAGTATTATATCTATGGCAACTAGTCTTCATATATCTAGGGCAACTAGTCAGTATTATATCCATGGCAACTAGTCATCATATATCTATGGCAACTAGTCAGTATTATATCTATGGCAACTAGTCAGTATTATATCTATGGCAACTAGTCAGTATTATATCTATGGCAACTAGTCATCATATATCTATGGCAACTAGTCAATATTATATCTATGGCAACTAGTCTTCATATATCTAGGACACATAGTCAGTATTATATCTATGGCAACTAGTCATCATATATCTATGGCAACTAGTCAGTATTATATCTATGGCAACTAGTCATCATATATCTATGGCAACTAGTCAGTATTATATCTATGGCAACTAGTCATCATATATCTATGGCAACTAGTCAGTATTATGGCAACTAGTCAGTATTATATATATATGGCAACTAATCATCATATATCTATGGCAACTAGTCATCATATATCTATGGCAACTAGTCAGTATTATACCTATGGCAACTAGTCTTCATATATCTATGGCAACTAGTCAGTATTATATCTATGGCAACTAGTCATCATATATCTATGGCAACTAGTCATCATATGTCTATGGCAACTAGTCAGTATTATATCTATGGCAACTAGTCATCATATATCTATGGCAACTAGTCATCATATATCTATGGCAACTAGTCAGTATTATATCTATGGCAACTAGTCTTCATATATCTAGGGCAACTAGTCAGTATTATATCTATGGCAACTAGTCATCATATATCTATGGCAACTAGTCAGTATTATATCTATGGCAACTAGTCAGTATTATATCTATGGCAACTAGTCATCATATATCTATGGCAACTAGTCAGTATTATATCTATGGCAACTAGTCAGTATTATATCTATGGCAACTAGTCATCATATATCCATGGCAACTAGTCAGTATTATATCTAGGGCAACTAGTCAGTATTATATCTATGGCAACTAGTCATCATATATCTATGGCAACTAGTCAGTATTATATCTATGGCAACTAGTCATCATATATCTATGGCAACTAGTCAGTATTATATCTATGGCAACTAGTCATCATATATCTATGGCAACTAGTCTTCATATATCTAGGGCAACTAGTCAGTATTTATATCTATGGCAACTAGTCATCATATATCTATGGCAACTAGTCAGTATTATATCTATGGCAACTAGTCAGTATTATATCTATGGCAACTAGTCATCATATATCTATGGCAACTAGTCAGTATTATATCTATGGCAACTAGTCAGTATTATATCTATGGCAACTAGTCATCATATATCTATGGCAACTAGTCATCATATATCTATGGCAACTAGTCAGTATTATATCTATGGCAACTAGTCATCATATATCTATGGCAACTAGTCATCATATATCTATGGCAACTAGTCAGTATTATATCTATGGCAACTAGTCTTCATATATCTAGGGCAACTAGTCAGTATTATATCTATGGCAACTAGTCATCATATATCTATGGCAACTAGTCAGTATTATACATATGGCAACTAGTCAGTATTATATCTATGGCAACTAGTCAGTATTATATCAATGGCAACTAGTCAGTATTATATCTATGGCAACTAGTCATCATATATCTATGGCAACTAGTCAGTATTATATCTATGGCAACTAGTCAGTATTATATCTATGGCAACTAGTCATCATATATCTATGGCAACTAGTCAGTATTATATCTAGGGCAACTAGTCAGTATTATATCTATGACAACTTGTCATCATATATCTATGGCAACTAGTCAGTATTATATCTATGGCAACTAGTCATCATATATCTATGGCAACTAGTCTTCATATATCTAGGGCAACTAGTCAGTATTATATATATGGCAACTAGTCATCATATATCTATGGCAACTAGTCATCATATATCTATGGCAACTAGTCAGTATTATATCTATGGCAACTAGTCATCATATATCTATGGCAACTAGTCATCATATATCTATGGCAACTAGTCAGTATTATGTCTATGGCAACTAGTCTTCATATATCAATGGCAACTAGTCAGTATTATATCTATGGCAACTAGTCATCATATATCTATGGCAACTAGTCAGTATTATATCTATGGCAACTAGTCATCATATATCTATGGCAACTAGTCATCATATATCTATGGCAACTAGTCAGTATTATATCTACGGCAACTAGTCTTCATATATCTAGGGCAACTAGTCAGTATTATATCTATGGCAACTAGTCATCATATATCTATGGCAACTAGTCAGTATTATATCTATGGCAACTAGTCAGTATTATATCTATGGCAACTAGTCATCATATATCTATGGCAACTAGTCAGTATTATATCTATGGCAACTAGTCAGTATTATATCTATGGCAACTAGTCATCATATATCTATGGCAACTAGTCAGTATTATATCTATGGCAACTAGTCAGTATTATATCTATGGCAACTAGTCATCATATATCTATGGCAACTAGTCAGTATTATATCTATGGCAACTAGTCAGTATTATATCTATGGCAACTAGTCATCATATATCTATGGCAACTAGTCAGTATTATATCTATGACAACTAGTCAGTATTATATCTATGGCAACTAGTCATCATATATCTATGGCAACTAGTCAGTATTATATCTATGGCAACTAGTCATCATATATCTATGGCAACTAGTCAGTATTATATCTATGGCAACTAGTCAGTATTATATCTATGGCAACTAGTCATCATATATCTATGGCAACTAGTCAGTATTATATCTAGGGCAACTAGTCAGTATTATATCTATGACAACTTGTCATCATATATCTATGGCACCTAGTCAGTATTATATCTATGGAAACTAGTCATCATATATCTATGGCAACTAGTCTTCATATATCTAGGGCAACTAGTCAGTATTATATCTATGGCAACTAGTCATCATATATCTATGGCAACTAGTCAGTATTATATCTATGGCAACTAGTCATCATATATCTATGGCAACTAGTCATCATATATCTATGGCAACTAGTCAGTATTATATCTATGGCAACTAGTCTTCATATATCTATGGCAACTAGTCAGTATTATATCTATGGCAACTAGTCATCATATATCTATGGCAACTAGTCAGTATTATATCTATGGCAACTAGTCATCATATATCTATGGCAACTAGTCATCATATATCTATGGCAACTAGTCAGTATTATATCTATGGCAACTAGTCTTCATATATCTAGGGCAACTAGTCAGTATTATATCTATGGCAACTAGTCATCATATATCTATGGCAACTAGTCAGTATTATATCTATGGCAACTAGTCAGTATTATATCTATGGCAACTAGTCATCATATATCTATGGCAACTAGTCAGTATTATATCTATGGCAACTAGTCAGTATTATATCTATGGCAACTAGTCATCATATATCTATGGCAACTAGTCAGTATTATATCTATGGCAACTAGTCAGTATTATATCTATGGCAACTAGTCATCATATATCTATGGCAACTAGTCAGTATTATATCTATGGCAACTAGTCAGTATTATATCTATGGCAACTAGTCATCATATATCTATGGCAACTAGTCAGTATTATATCTATGGCAACTAGTCAGTATTATATCTATGGCAACTAGTCATCATATATCTATGGCAACTAGTCAGTATTATATCTATGGCAACTAGTCATCATATATCTATGGCAACTAGTCAGTATTATATCTATGGCAACTAGTCAGTATTATATCTATGGCAACTAGTCATCATATATCTATGGCAACTAGTCAGTATTATATCTATGGCAACTAGTCATCATATATCTATGGCAACTAGTCAGTATTATATCTATGGCAACTAGTCAGTATTATATCTATGGCAACTAGTCATCATATATCTATGGCAACTAGTCAGTATTATATCTAGGGCAACTAGTCAGTATTATATCTATGACAACTTGTCATCATATATCTATGGCAACTAGTCAGTATTATATCTATGGCAACTAGTCATCATATATCTATGGCAACTAGTCTTCATATATCTAGGGCAACTAGTCAGTATTATATCTATGGCAACTAGTCATCATATATCTATGGCAACTAGTCAGTATTATATCTATGGCAACTAGTCATCATATATCTATGGCAACTAGTCAGTATTATATCAATGGCAACTAGTCTTCATATATCTATGGCAACTAGTCAGTATTATATCTATGGCAACTAGTCATCATATATCTATGGCAACTAGTCAGTATTATATCTATGGCAACTAGTCATCATATATCTATGGCAACTAGTCATCATATATCTATGGCAACTAGTCAGTATTATATTTATGGCAACTAGTCTTCATATATCTAGGGCAACTAGTCAGTATTATATCTATGGCAACTAGTCATCATATATCTATGGCAACTAGTCAGTATTATATCTATGGCAACTAGTCAGTATTATATCTATGGCAACTAGTCATCATATATGTATGGCAACTAGTCAGTATTATATCTATGGCAACTAGTCAGGATTATATCTATGGCAACTAGTCAGTATTATATCTATGGCAACTAGTCATCATATATCTATGGCAACTAGTCAGTATTATATCTATGGCAACTAGTCAGTATTATATCTATGGCAACTAGTCATCATATATCTATGGCAACTAGTCAGTATTATATCTATGGCAACTAGTCATCATATATCTATGGCAACTAGTCAGTATTATATCTATGGCAACTAGTCAGTATTATATCTATGGCAACTAGTCATCATATATCTATGGCAACTAGTCAGTATTATATCTAGGGCAACTAGTCAGTATTATATCTATGACAACTTGTCATCATATATCTATGGCAACTAGTCAGTATTATATCTATGGCAACTAGTCATCATATATCTATGGCAACTAGTCTTCATATATCTAGGGCAACTAGTCAGTATTATATCTATGGCAACTAGTCATCATATATCTATGGCAACTAGTCAGTATTATATCTATGGCAACTAGTCATCATATATCTATGGCAACTAGTCATCATATATCTATGGCAACTAGTCAGTATTATATCTATGGCAACTAGTCTTCATATATCTATGGCAACTAGTCAGTATTATATCTATGGCAACTAGTCATCATATATCTATGGCAACTAGTCAGTATTATATCTATGGCAACTAGTCATCATATATCTATGGCAACTAGTCATCATATATCTATGGCAACTAGTCAGTATTATATCTATGGCAACTAGTCTTCATATATCTAGGGCAACTAGTCAGTATTATATCTATGGCAACTAGTCATCATATATCAATGGCAACTAGTCAGTATTATATCTATGGCAACTAGTCAGTATTATATCTATGGCAACTAGTCATCATATATCTATGGCAACTAGTCAGTATTATATCTATGGCAACTAGTCAGTATTATATCTATGGCAACTAGTCATCATATATCTATGGCAACTAGTCAGTATTATATCTATGGCAACTAGTCAGTATTATATCTATGGCAACTAGTCATCATATATCTATGGCAACTAGTCAGTATTATATCTATGGCAACTAGTCATCATATATCTATGGCAACTAGTCAGTATTATATCTAGGGCAACTAGTCAGTATTATATCTATGACAACTTGTCATCATATATCTATGGCAACTAGTCAGTATTATATCTATGGCAACTAGTCATCATATATCTAGGGCAACTAGTCTTCATATATCTAGGGCAACTAGTCAGTATTATATCTATGGCAACTAGTCATCATATATCTATGGCAACTAGTCAGTATTATATCTATGGCAACTAGTCATCATATATCTATGGCAACTAGTCATCATATATCTATGGCAACTAGTCAGTATTATATCTATGGCAACTAGTCTTCATATATCTATGGCAACTAGTCAGTATTATATCTATGGCAACTAGTCATCATATATCTATGGCAACTAGTCAGTATTATATCTATGGCAACTAGTCTTCATATATCTAGGGCAACTAGTCAGTATTATATCTATGGCAACTAGTCATCATATATCTATGGCAACTAGTCAGTATTATATCTATGGCAACTAGTCAGTATTATATCTATGGCAACTAGTCATCATATATCTATGGCAACTAGTCAGTATTATATCTATGGCAACTAGTCAGTATTATATCTATGGCAACTAGTCATCATATATCTATGGCAACTAGTCAGTATTATATCTATGGCAACTAGTCAGTATTATATCTATGGCAACTAGTCATCATATATCTATGGCAACTAGTCAGTATTATATCTATGGCAACTAGTCAGTATTATATCTATGGCAACTAGTCATCATATATCTATGGCAACTAGTCAGTATTATATCTATGGCAACTAGTCAGTATTATATCTATGGCAACTAGTCATCATATATCTATGGCAACTAGTCAGTATTATATCTATGGCAACTAGTCATCATATATCTATGGCAACTAGTCAGTATTATATCTATGGCAACTAGTCAGTATTATATCTATGGCAACTAGTCATCATATATCTATGGCAACTAGTCAGTATTATATCTAGGGCAACTAGTCAGTATTATATCTATGACAACTTGTCATCATATATCTATGGCAACTAGTCAGTATTATATCTATGGCAACTAGTCATCATATATCTATGGCAACTAGTCTTCATATATCTAGGGCAACTAGTCAGTATTATATCTATGGCAACTAGTCATCATATATCTATGGCAACTAGTCAGTATTATATCTATGGCAACTAGTCATCATATATCTATGGCAACTAGTCAGTATTATATCTATGGCAACTAGTCATCATATATCTATGGCAACTAGTCAGTATTATATCTATGGGAACTAGTCAGTATTATATCTATGGCAACTAGTCAGTATTATATCTATGGCAACTAGTCATCATATATCTATGGCAACTAGTCAGTATTATATCTATGGCAACTAGTCAGTATTATATCTATGGCAACTAGTCATCATATATCTATGGCAACTAGTCAGTATTATATCTATGGCAACTAGTCATCATATATCTATGGCAACTAGTCAGTATTATATCTATGGCAACTAGTCAGTATTATATCTATGGCAACTAGTCATCATATATCTATGGCAACTAGTCAGTATTATATCTAGGGCAACTAGTCAGTATTATATCTATGACAACTTGTCATCATATATCTATGGCAACTAGTCAGTATTATATCTATGGCAACTAGTCATCATATATCTATGGCAACTAGTCTTCATATATCTAGGGCAACTAGTCAGTATTATGTCTATGGCAACTAGTCATCATATATCTATGGCAACTAGTCAGTATTATATCTATGGCAACTAGTCAGTATTATATCTATGGCAACTAGTCATCATATATCTATGGCAACTAGTCAGTATTATATCTAGGGCAACTAGTCAGTATTATATCTATGACAACTTGTCATCATATATCTATGGCAACTAGTCAGTATTATATCTATGGCAACTAGTCATCATATATCTATGGCAACTAGTCTTCATATATCTAGGGCAACTAGTCAGTATTATGTCTATGGCAACTAGTCATCATATATCTATGGCAACTAGTCAGTATTATATCTATGGCAACTAGTCATCATATATCTATGGCAACTAGTCAGTATTATATCTATGGCAACTAGTCTTCATATATCTATGGCAACTAGTCAGTATTATATCTATGGCAACTAGTCATCATATATCCATGGCAACTAGTCAGTATTATATCTATGGCAACTAGTCATCATATATCTATGGCAACTAGTCATCATATATCTATGGCAACTAGTCAGTATTATATCTATGGCAACTAGTCTTCATATATCTAGGGAAACTAGTCAGTATTATATCTATGGCAACTAGTCATCATATATCTATGGCAACTAGTCAGTATTATATCTATGGCAACTAGTCAGTATTATATCTATGGCAACTAGTCATCATATATCTATGGCAACTAGTCAGTATTATATCTATGGCAACTAGTCAGTATTATATCTATGGCAACTAGTCATCATATATCTATGGCAACTAGTCAGTATTATATCTATGGCAACTAGTCAGTATTATATCTATGGCAACTAGTCATCATATATCTATGGCAACTAGTCAGTATTATATCTATGGCAACTAGTCAGTATTATATCTATGGCAACTAGTCAGTATTATATCTATGGCAACTAGTCAGTATTATATCTAGGGCAACTAGTCAGTATTATATCTATGGCAACTAGTCATCATATATCTATGGCAACTAGTCATCATATATCTATGGCAACTAGTCAGTATTATATCTATGGCAACTAGTCAGTATTATATCTATGGCAACTAGTCATCATATATCTATGGCAACTAGTCAGTATTATATCTATGGCAACTAGTCAGTATTATATCTATGGCAACTAGTCATCATATATCTATGGCAACTAGTCAGTATTATATCTATGGCAACTAGTCAGTATTATATCTATGGCAACTAGTCAGTATTATATCTATGGCAACTAGTCAGTATTATATCTAGGGCAACTAGTCAGTATTATATCTATGGCAACTAGTCATCATATATCTATGGCAACAGCGATGGTCCGGGGGAGTAGTTGCAGATTTGTGTCCGCCTTCTCTCTCCTCTAATCGGTGTCGGACTCTGCACACATTTAGGACCGAACCGAACCGAACCAAAGGGAAGGAAGAAGACAGATCTGGTCTCCGTGCGCGAGGCAACCAAAACTGAACCGCGCGCGGTCACGAGGGGAATTGAGTCGGGATCCTTGTCTCCCGGCAACGGGAGCGCTGAGCGGCACGTCGGCATGTCTTCCAAAGAACGCGTGAAATTGGGGAAGGAGGACAGCGTCACGCTGCTGCCATGTTTTTATTTTGTAGAGGTGAGTGTCCGCTCTCACATCGCAGCATCTTTATCGTGCGTCAAATGATCTTTTTGTACGTGCAATCTCGGCACGTTACGTCGTACAATCCTCACATATGTCACTT
Organism: Nerophis lumbriciformis; assembly: GCF_033978685.3. Lineage (NCBI taxonomy): Eukaryota > Metazoa > Chordata > Actinopteri > Syngnathiformes > Syngnathidae > Nerophis > Nerophis lumbriciformis. The sequence goes on along the minus strand of NC_084550.2, from coordinate 14,075,508 downwards.
GTTTCCTCCAAGTGCCTCCAATGTGCCCGCAGCTCCATTTTTTTTTTTGGTCCCCAGGGAATATTGTCAGCATGAAATATGAAATATGAAACATGATGAAGGACGATTAGGGCCGCAGTGAAAAGACAAACAGTCAAATGTTTGAACATGACGTCACTAAAACAATCTTTAAAAAGAAATATATATTTCACAGCTGAGCATATCCATAATGTAAAAGACACAGCCCAAAATAAAGAAATACATAATTAATTATATATATAAATATTAGTATTGTCAAAAATATCTAAAGGCAAACAACTGGGGATGTTGTGATCAGATCAGGGATTTATGCTGATACCAATCATCCATGTCTGAGATGGGTTGATACCACTACCGATCACATGTACTAACTGTAGATATTTCGATGTATTTATGAGTGCTATTGACACACAAACAAAGTCATTAGTACTCAATAATTAAGTACTAAGTCTCCTTTAAATCCCCTCAAAATGTTCCTGAATTATTCCCTGAATTTGTTGACAAAACAACAAAAATTGATTGAGAAAATAAAAATATCGATCCAACCATTCTAGTAGTGGTCTTATACTGACATTACCCTTGGTGTCGACACCACCAGTTTATGGATCGGTCCTCCTCTTAGTGTGTCGTACTGACTGACAATTTGTTGATATTTTATCCTCTCTCCAACTTTTACTTATCTATTCCCTGTTAATAACTGTTTACTTCCTGCTCTAACTTCCATCTGCACTTCTTCAAATTTACTAAGGTCTCACTTCTCTTGTATCGAGCTAACTTAGCGGTTAGCTTAGCATTTAGCATATCTGCTCCTGGTTTTGTCTCAGTGTTCCTCCAGTGATAATGCTGTTTGATTGGGATATTTATGATATTAAGACATTAAGTTTATTTGTTGTTATGGAGCCGATTATACTTAACTTAAGGGAGCGCCTCCACATTGTGTATGGAGACACACAATTGGCAGCTAATTGAGAAAACAGAACGCTACAGTATTGAATAAAGAACACGTTCTGCACTACAATATTGAAGAGAACACATTCTGTACTACAATATTGAAGAGAACACTTTCTGCACTACAATATTGAAGAGACACGTTCTGCACCACAATATTGAATAGAACACGTTCTATGTTGAATAGAACACGTTCTGCACTACAATATTAATTAGAACACGTTCTGCACCACAATATTGAATAGAACACGTTCTATGTTGAATAGAACACGTTCTGCACTACAATATTAATTAGAACACGTTCTGCACCACAATATTGAATAGAACACGTTCTATGTTGAAAAGTATACGTTCTGCACTACAATATTGAATAGAACACGTGCTATGTTGAATAGAACACATTCTACACTAAAATATTGATAAGAACACGTCTTACACTACAATATTGAATATAACACGTACTATGTTGAACACGTTCTACACTACAATATTGAATTGAACACGGTCTGCAGTACAATATTGAATAGGACACATTCTACACTACAATATTGAATACAACATGTCTTCACTACAATATTGAATAGAACAGGTTCTACACTACAATATTAAATAGAACACGTGCTGCACTACAATATTGAATAGAACACAGTCTGCACTACAATATTGAATAGAACACAGTCTACACTACAATATTGAATACAACATGTCTGCACTACAATATTGAATAGAACACGTTCTACACTACAATATTAAATAGAACACGTCTGCACTACAATATTGAATAAAACACGTGCTATGTTGAATAGAACACATTCTACTCTACAATATTGATAAGAACACGTCTTACACTACAATATTGAATATAACACGTTCTATGTTGAACACGTTCTACACTACAATATTGAATTGAACACGGTCTGCACTACAATATTGAATAGGACACATTCTACACTACAATATTGAATAGAACACATTCTACACTACAATATTGAATAGAACATGTCTGCACTACAATATTGAATCGAACACGTTCTACACTACAATATTGAAAAGAACACACTCTATGTTGAATAGAACACATTCTACACTACAATATTCAGTAGCACACATACTATGTTGAATAGTACACGTTCTACACTACAATATTTAATAGTACACATTCTACACAACAATATTGAATAGAACACGTTCTACACTACAATTTTAAATAGACACGTTCTACACTACAATATTGAATAGAACAGGTTCTACACTACAATATTGAATAGAACAGGTTCTACACTACAATATTGAATAGAACACTATCTGCACTACAATATTGAATAGTACACGTTCTACACTACAATATTGAACAGAACATTTATGTTGAATAGAACACGTACTACGCTACAATATTAAATACAACACTTTCTACACTACAATATTAAATACAACACGTTCTGCACTACAATATTGAATAGAACACGGTCTATGTTGAGTAGAACACGTTCTGCACTACAATATTGAATAGAGCACGTCTGCACTACAATTTTGAATAAAACGTGCTATGTTGAATAGAACACATTCTCCACTACAATATTGATAAGAACACTTCTTACACTACAACATTTAATATAAAACACTTTCTATGTTGAACACGTTGTACACTAAAATATGGAATTGAACACATTCTGCACTACAATATTGAATAGCACACATTCTGCACTAAAATATTAAATAGAACACGTTCTACACTACACTATTGAATAGGGCTCGTTCTACACTACAATATTAAATAGAACATGTTCTATGTTGAATAGAACATGCTGAATAAAACACATGCTGCACTACAATATTGAATAGTACACGTCCTGCAATACAAAATTGAATAGGACATGTCCTTTGTTGAATAGTACACGTGCTACACTACAATATTGAATAGAACACGTTCTATGTTGAATAGTACATGTTCTACACTACAATATTGAATAGGACACATTCTATGTTGAATAGAACACTGTCTCCACTACAATATTGAATAGAACACGTTCTACACTACAATATTGAAAAGAACACGTTACACACTACAATATTGAATTGAACACATTCTGCGCTACAATATTGAATAGAACATGTAGTATATTGAATAGAACAAATTCTACACTACAATATTGAATATAATACGTCTACAATATAATATTGAATTGAACATGTTCTACATTACAATATTGAATAGAACACGTTCTGCACTACATTATTGAATAGTACACGTTCTACACTACAATATTGAATAGACCACGTACTAGACTACAATATTGAATAGAACATGAGCTCTGTTTAATAGAACACGTTCTACACTACAATATTGAATAGGACACGTTCTACACAACAATATTGAGTAGAACATGTACTATGTTGAATAGAACATGTTCTACACTACAATATTGAATAGGACACATTCTACCCTACAATATTGAATAAAACACGTTCTATACTACAATATTGAATAGAACACGTCCTATGTTGAATAAAACACATTCTGCACTACAATATTGAATAGAACACGTTCTGCAATACAATATTGAATAGGACACGTCCTTTGTTGAATAGGACATGCATAACACTACAATATTGAATAGAACACGTTCCATGTTGAATAGCACACATTCTGCACTACAATATTGAATAGAACACGTTCTGCACTACAATATTGAATAGAACGCATACTATGTTGAATAGAACACGTTCTACACTACAATATTGAATAGTACACCTTCTATGTTGAATAGAACACATTCTACACTACAATATTGAATAGAACACATTCTACACTGCAACATTGAATTGAACATGTTCTTTATTGAATAAAACAAGTCCTACACTACAATATTGAATAGCACACGTTTTATGTTGAATAGAACAAGTCCTGCATTACAATATTGAATAGAACAAGTCCTACACTACAATATTGAATAGCACACGTTTCATGTTGAATAGAACACATTCTGCACTACAATACTGAATAGAACACGTTTTACACTACAATTTTGAATAGCACACGTTTTATGTTGAATAGAACACATTCTGCACTACAATATTGAATAGAACACGTTCTGCACTACAATATTGATTAGAACACGTTCTGCACTACAATATTGAATAGAACATAGCCTATGTTGAATAGAACACGTTATATGTTGAATACAACACGGTCTGCACTACAATATTGAATAGAACACAGCTTATGTTGAATAGTACACGTTGTATGTTTAACACAACATGGTTTGCACTACAATATTGAATAGAACACGTTCTACACTACAGTATTGAATAGAACACGTTCTATGTTGAATGGAACACATTCTGCAGTACAATATTGAATAGAACACAGGCTATGTTGTATAGAACACAGTCTGCACTACAATATTGAATACAACACGGTCTGCACTACAATATCGAATAGAACACATTCTGCACTACAATATTGAATAGACCATGGTCTGTGTTGAATAGAACACATTCTACACTACAATGAATACAACACGGTCTGCACTACAATATTGAATAGAACACACACTACAATACAATATCGAATAGAACACCTTCTACACTACAATATTGAATTGAACACGTTCTACACTACAATATTGAATAGTACACCTTTTATGTTGAATAGAACACATTCTACACTACAATATTGAATTGAACACGTTCTTTATTGAATAAAACAAGTCCTACACTGCAATATTGAATAGCACACGTTCTATGTTGAATAGCACAAGTCCTACACTACAATATTATTAGAACACGTTGAATAGAACATGGTCTACACTACAATATTGTGTATTTCAATGTCTGCCTTTAAGGTTTCTGACATTTTGTTGTTGGTTCCAAGACAACTTGAAGAAACGTGTCCTTGACTCTGACTTTGCAGGGTGAACAAGTCAAGTTGGTATTAATGGTTCTTTTAAGGATCTTGACAAGTCGTTCCTTTGCAAGAACCGGCTCCTGTAACTCTGACAAAAAAAAAATGTTGACTATGGAGTACTGATGTGCGATACCACTGATCGTCGTTTTGATCCGATACGTAGCAAAATTCAGGCTGGTATTGGTGATACCCACCCAGTACCGATACCAAAAAACAGTATGGCCCCCGCATACTTTGACTTTTCAGTATTCCCTTGGTAGAAAAAGTTTGGACACCCCTGATCTAAAATATCAAACGTATCAACATTTTGATTTGAAAATTGATTTTAGAGCATAAAGATCAGCTGTATCGATATTTCAGTATCGATCCGCACATCACTACTGTGGAGGACGCCGGTTCTCCGGAATAAACCATATAAGACTGTAAGTGAAGAGACAAGCGGGGCCCGTGGTCCTTATTTAGTTGAATGTTGTATATGATGAGCGGTGGACAATGAATGAATGAGAGAACGTTTGGGGGGATAACAAATTGTTGAAACTAGTAAAATATTGAAATATTCTCCAAGGACTCATGAAATATGACTCATGAGAAACCTTTGTAGTATAATTTTTATTCCCCAGAGTAAAATTTATAGTATTATTTCATTCCCCAGAGTAACATTTATAGTATTATTTTTATTTCCCAGCGTAACATTTATAGTATTATTTTTTTTATTCCCCAGAGTAACATTTACAGTATTATTTTTATTCCCTAGAGAAATATTTATATTATTTTTTTATTCCTCAGAGTAACATTTACAGTATTATTTTTATTCCCTAGAGCAGGGGTCGGCAACCCGCGGCTCTAGAGCCGCATGCGGCTCTTTAGCGCCGCCCTAGTGGCTCTCTGGAGCTTTTTCAAAAATGTATGAAAAATGGAAAAAGTTGAGGGAAAAAAAAAAAATTTTTGTTTTAATATGGTTTCTGTAGGAGGACAAACATGACACAAACCTCCCTAATTGTTATAAAGCACACTGTTTATATTAAACATGCGTCACTGATTCGAGTATTTGGCGAGCGCCGTTTTGTCCTACTAATTTTGGCAGTCCTTGAACTCACCTTAGTTTGTTTACGTGTATATCTTTCTGCAACTTTCTAGGACGTGTTTTATGCCACTTCTTTTTCTGTCTCATGTTGTCCACCAAACTTTTAACGTTGTGCATGAATCCACAAAGGTGACTTTTGGAGTTTTGTTGATGTTATTGACTTGTGTGAGGTGCTAATCAGACATATTTGGTCACTGTATGACTGCGAGCTAATCGATGCTAACATGCTATTTAGGCTAGCTATATGTACATATTGCTTAATTATGTCTCTTTTGTAGCTATATTTGAGGTCATTTAGTTTCCTTTAAGTCATATTAATTAAATTTATATCTCATGACACACTATCTGTATGTAATATGGCTTTTAATTTTTTGCGGCTCCAGACAGATTTGTTTTTGTATTTTTGGTCCAATATGGCTCTTTCAACATTTTGGGTTGCCGACCCCTGCCCTAGAGAAATATTTATATTATTATTTTATTCCCCAGAGTAACATTTATAGTATTGTTTTTTATTCCCCAGACTAACATCCATCCATCCATTTTCTACCGCTTTCCCTTTTTGGGGTCGCGGGGGGTGCTGGAGCCTATCTCAGCTGTATTCGGGCGGAAGGAGGGTAACCCCTGGACAAGTCGCCACCTCATCGCAGGGCCAACACAGATAGACAGACAACATTCACACTCACATTCACACACTAAGGCCAATTTAGTGTTGCCAATCAACCTATCCCCAGGTGCATGTCTTTGGAGATGGGAGGAAGCCGGAGTACCCGGAGGGAACCCACGCAGTCACGGGGGGAACATGCAAACTCCACATTTACAGTATTATTCTTTATTCCCTAGAGATATATTTATAGTATTTTTTTTATTCCCCAGAGTAACATCTATAGTATTATTTTTATTCCCCAGTGTAACATTTATAGTATTGTTTTTATTGCCCAGAGTAACATTTATAGTATTATTTTCCCACGCAGAGTAACATTCATAGTATTATTTTTTTATACCCCAGAGTAACATTTGTAGTATTATTTTCATTCCCCAGAGTAACATTTATAGCATTATCTTTTATTCCCCAGAGTAACATTCACAGTATTATTTTTCTTCCCCAGAGTAACATTTATAGTGTTATTTTTATTCCCCAGAGTACTATTCATAGTATTATTTTTTATTCCCCAGCGTAACATCTATAGTATTATTTTATTCACCAGAGTAACATTTATAGTATTATTTTTTTTATTCCCCAGAGTAATCTTTATAGTATTATTTTATTGCCCAGAGTAACATTCATAGTATTATTTTATTTGCCAGAGTAACATATTTCAGTAATAATGTTTAAGGAAGAACGTCATCATGTCAAATAGTTTCATGAGTTCACCTTCCATATTTTCTCATCCTCTCATGTCTAACATTAGCATGTCTTTGTCAGGCAGGGTGTTCTAGCCCGGCTGCCCACCTGCTGGCAGCTAGGCAACACAGAATCAAACATATTTTTGTATCCCTGGAACGTTTCCTTCACACACGAGAAGTGGAACCTACCTTAAAGGCACTGACAGCTCCGCATACAAAACACAAAAACTAGGAAAACGCGGAATATGTAAGACGACATGAACCACGCTAATTGTCATGAACCACGCTAACTGACTGAAACACACTGAAATTTAAAACTGGTGTAATGTGAGGCTGCCTATTGGTCTTTATCAGCTGAAAGACAAGAAGGCCCAATACCGAACAAACATTTATAAACCATAAAAATACCTTTAAAATTGAGCCAATGCAGAGATTTTAAAACTGGTGTAATGTGAGCCCGCGTTCTGGTCTTCGTCAGGACACAGGCGGCTGAATTTTGGAGTAGTCGTAAAAGGTGCAATAATAAATATGGAGAAGAATAGGACCTAAAAAATGATCCCTGAGGAAGAAGATGTGATTTCACGGGTCTCTGAGGAGCATGTATCCACACCAAGAATCTTCTGTCTGAGAGAGAAGAATTTAGGACCAGAGAAGCCCACCATGCTTCTAAACTTCTACTCCAGGAGTCTTACAAAATGATTTAGCAACATCCCTCCAAACGCTAACAGAGATAATTGCTCATTACAGGTGCATTAAAACCAAAACAAACAGGCTAAAGAACAGCTTCTTCCCCAGGGCCATAACCATCCTGAACGGACTGCCCTATTGTCCCTCATAACTGCCTTCTCTTCGGTGCAATAACCCATTCCACCAACCACCCTGTTTTTGTTTTGTTTTTTCATGTATATATTCATTTCACACCATATTCATTGCACTTCTACATTTTTTTAATTTTTATATATTTGCACATTGTTTTTCTAGCATGCACACTTCGCACTGTATGGAATGGCCTCAATCTCGTTACCTTGCGTAATGACAATAAAGCTGATTCTGATTCTGATTCTGATTCTGATTCTGATTTAGCATCGCTTCGACCACCGTGATAGAAACTACCCTATTGTTTAAGTTTGCATTGTAGCCAAGCCGTTTCCCTAAATATAACACATCAAAAACAGTGAGCAAACTATACAATTGCGTGTACGATTAATGGTGGTGTACTAAAACTCATAAGTGGTACATACTACCCTATTTATATCAAGATTTGGTGTGCGCTAACAGCATTTTGTGCCCATGGAAACACTAATTTCCCTCCAAAGTCACGTTATACTGCTCACAATCTCACCAAGTATATATTTCTAATTAAAATATCTAAACAAATATTTTAGTATATATATTAGTATATATACCCTGAATTGTCGTTTTTCAGTGAGCCATAAGAACTTTTGAGGGAAAAAAATACTACTTTTGAGCATCACAAGTTCGTTAGAAAATATACAAAAACTTCACACTCTTTTATCCATGTTTTTAGGTTTTGCCACAAAGCAACTTTTGGGCATAAAACTGGAAGTTTAAAATCATGTACTTTCACATGGTGACAGATACTACATTAGCCTTAATGTACTCGTCTAATGAATATTCAAATGAAATGATGTATAGTTACCTTTCATTTAAAAGTATATATTGTCTAGAACAGGGGTTGTTAACATTTTTGACCTCGAGGCCCAACGTTTCCACTACAAAGGGTCCTGGGACCCCTCAAATGTTAACACTGAATTAGTAATATTACTTGATATACAATAATTATATATATTATACTTACAGTTTAACAGGTCAACAACCTTGTCAAATGATATGAAACAAGATTTTTATTGATTAAACAAATAAACCTTACGTTTAGGCCAGGCTGATTCAAAAAATAAGTACTAACCAAGTATATTGCATTATAACTGAATAACTGATGACATTTAAAAACAGAACGTTTACATACAATTATGTTGTGCTTAAATAAACAAAAGTAACAATACATATGTTTCTTTACTAAAATTAAAGTGCAAATGAAAATGGTGTTTCACCACTTTAGTCATAATTTTTGCGCTCAAGAAACTTCTCTATGACTTCTTCTGTTTGTTTGAGATAATCCTTACTACCACAAGTGGTGGAAAAGTGTATTGCAATCTAGTTCCGCCGCAGCTGGGAAACAGATATTTTAAGAAACAATGGTTAAGAAACACTGCTTTAGAATTTTTTTTACCAGAAGCCAAAATCAAGATTAGGTTATTTGTGTTTTTTTGTGCTGCCCGAGTTTGCCGGGGTTTTTTTTGCCGTCGAATGCTCAATTGTCCTCATACTTTTTAAGCATGAAAAGTTGCACCACATCGATCAGGAATCAACACTGGCAGCCATTTTTATTCTCATCTCCACTATGATTGATGAAGCATCAGCCAGTAGATAGAAAATATCCTTGTATCAAACAATAACTATTTATGACGTGTCAGCGGAGAAGATAAATGACAAAATGTGAAACAAGTTTTTGTCCTCCAGCAACAAGAACTGCTTATTGATCACTGGATTAAGGATTATTTTATTTTATCTCAGATCAGCTGTGTAATATCATCCACACTTGCTGGAAAGACGCTTATCAGAAATGAGAGGACTGTTTGAACGTAACCTTCACCAGTTGATGGAACCATTCTGTTACAACTCTTAGATCACTTCTAAAAATACACAATTGACTACAAAGAATGTTATTGTTAGACATTTTGTTTTCTAAAACGTTTGTCCACGTTAGTGTTCATACTTTTGCGGTATTAACGTAGCATTTTAAGGATGCCGATGGTTTAATGGCGTTAACATGTTTTATTCAGATGAATAATGCCGATGGAGTAGTCAGCATAAATGTGGAACGTGCTGTCAAATGATACAAAAAGGTTGTGGGTGGGTGTAAGGAACAGTCTAATTTGGCCTGTCGCCACCATCACGTCTCCATGTCATCAGCCTGGGGCAATAGACTGCAGACTGTGGTGAAGTAGGCCTGGAAGTAGTAGTTGACTGGGAGGTCCATCCATCCATCTTCTTCCGCTTATCCGAGGTCGGGTCGCGGGGGCAGCAGCCTAAGCAGGGAAGCCCAGACTTCTCTCTCCCCAGCCACTTCGTCCAGCTCTTCCTGTGGGACCCCGAGGTGTTCCCAGGCCAGCCGAGAGACATAGTCTTCCCAACGTGTCCTGGGTCTTCCCCGCGGCCTCCTACCGGTCGGACGTGCCCTAAACACCTCCCTAGGGAGGCGTTCGGGTGGCATCCTAACCAGATGCCCGAACCACCTCATCTGGCTCCTCTCGATGTGGAGGAGCAGCGGCTTTACTTTGAGCTCCTCCCGGATGGCAGAGCTTCTCACCCTATCTCTAAGGGAGAGCCCCGCCACCCGGCGGAGGAAACTCATTTCGGCCGCTTGTACCCGTGATCTTGTCCTTTCGGTCATAACCCAAAGCTCATGACCATAGGTGAGGATGGGAACGTAGATCAACCGGTAAATTGAGAGCTTTGCCTTCCGGCTCAGCTCCTTCTTCACCACAACGGATCGATACAGCGTCCGCATTACTGAAGACGCCGCACCGATCCGCCTGTCGATCTCACGATCCACTCTTCCCTCACTCGTGAACAAGACTCCGAGGTACTTGAAGTGTTTATTATAATTTGGGGAGAGTCCGCTGCCTTATGCTTACCTGCTAAACACCTATCTGCTCACCGCACCGTCTCTCCTCTCTGCCTGTGCCGTCAGCACTGACTCCATGTGCTCTGAATACGCACTGCTGATTGGCTGTTACATGCCCTCTGAATACGCACTGCTGATTGGCTGTTACCGCTCTGCGTGTAACCAATCAGATGCTTCTGTGGGTGGGACAATGCTGGGTGCTGCAGAGACGTACTGACAGAGGAAGACGCAGAACTAAGCGGAGCAGCTTGTTAAGACTTTATTTTTTTGTTTTGTTTTTTGTTAAGACTTTAGTTTAGGCGATGTCTCTTGTTGTTAAGGCGGCCGCCTTAACAACAAAGCGCTGCGGGAAACCCTGGTGTATAGGGTTAGGGTTATATATATATATATATATATATATATATATATATATATATATATATATATATATATATATATATATATATATATATATATATATATATATATATATATATATATATATATGTGTGTGTGTATGGGTTAGGGTTATAAATACATACAAAATTCAAAACCAGTGAAGTTGGCACGTTGTGTAAAAGCTGGCACAAGTGGCAAAAAAGACTGCGAAAATTGAGGAATGCTCATCAAACACTTATTTGGAACATCCCATAGGTCAGGGGTCGGCAACCCGCGGCTCCGGAGCCGCATGCGGCTCTTTGATCACTCTGATGAGGCTCAGCTGCATACTTGCCGACCCCCCCGATTTTCCCTAAGAGACTTCCGGATTTAAGTGCCTCTCGCAGAAAACTCACGGGATCAATATTCTCCGATTTTCACCCTTACAATAATAATAAGGGCGTGCCACGATGCTACAGTATTTAGCACCCCCTACAATCTGTACCAACAGCGTGCAAGCCCAGCCTCTTGTAATATGCATCTTCTGCTTGCACACGTAAGTGACAGCAAGGCATACTTGGTCAACAGCCACACAGGTTACACTGACGGCGGCCATATAAAACAACTTTAACACTCTTACTAATAATGCGCCACATTTTGAACCAAAACCAAACAAGAATGACAAACATATTTCGGGAGAACATCTGCACCTTAACACATCATAAACACAACAGAACAAATACCCAGAATCCCATGCAGCCCTGACTCTTCCGGGCTACATTATACACCCCTGCTACCACCACCAACCCCCCCCCCCCCTCTGTGCGTCATTTGAGGTGGGCGGGGCTTGGTAGCGGGGGTGAATAATGTAGCCCGGAAGAGTTAGGGCTGCATGGGATTCTGGGTATTTGTTCTGTTGTGTTTATGTTGTGTTACGGTGCAGATGTTCTCCCGAAATGTGTTTGTCATGCTTGTTTGGTGTGGGTTCAAAGTGTGGCGCATTATTAGTAAGAGTGTTAAAGTTTTTTATACTGCCACCGTCAGTGTAACCTGTGTGGTTGTTGACCAAGTATGACTTGCTATCACTTACGTGAGCAAGCAGAAGCCCCATACAACGTGTGGCTAGTCCGGCACGCTGGTTGTAGTGGGTGCTAAATGCTGTACCATCACGGCACGTTTGAGAGAACAGTTGCCTTGAAGTTCGTAGTCTGCCAGAAAAATCGGGAGAGTTGACAAGTATGACGCTGTCAAGCGCCATTCATATAAAACTCGCGGGCCACACTAACATTCAAGTTTCATATTAAGGTGTGGGCTGTGTCTCTGAGACCCTTGGTTTATACATAGCGCAAAGCAAAAAAAAAACTTTGCATGCAGTGTTATTTCATTTTAAATTTCAAAAGATTTTTGTGGCTCCCATTGTTTTCTTTAATTTGTGAAACTGATCAAAATGGCTATTTGACTGGTAAAGGTTGCTGACCCCTGCCATAGGTGAACAGGCTAATTGGGACAGGTGGGTGCCATGATTGGGTATAAAAGCAGCTTCCATGAAATGCTCAGTCATTCAAAAACAAGGATGGGGCGAGGGTCACCACTCTGTGAACAAATGCGTGAGCAAATTGTCCAACAGTTTAAGAACAACATTTCTCAATTAGCTATTGCAAGGAATTTAGGGATTTCACCATCCAAGGTCTGTAATATCATGAAAAGGTTCAGAGAATCTGGAGAAAGGCGGAAAACCAACATTGAATGCCCGTGACCTTCGATCCCTCAGGCGGTACTGCATCAAAAAGCGACATCAGCTTAAAGGATATCACCACATGGGCTCAGGAACACTTCAGAAAACCACTGTCTATAACTACAGTTTGTCGCTACATCTGCAAGTGCAAGTTAAAACTCTACTATGCAAAGCCTACAACACCCAGAAACGCCGCTGGCTTCGCTGGGCCCAAGCTCATCTAAGGTGGACTGATGCAAAGTGGAAAAGTGTTCTGTGGTCTGACGAGTCCACATTTCAAATTGTTTTTAGAAACTGTGGATGTCGTGTCCTCCGACAAAGAGGAAAAGAACCATCCGGATTGTTATAGGCGCAAAGTACAAAAGCCAGCATTTGTGATGGTATGGGGGTGTATTAGTGCCCAAGGCATGGGCACTAATCTGTGAAGGCACCATTAATGCTGAAAGGTACATACAGGTTTGTAGCAACATATGTTGCCATCCAAGCAACGTCATCATGGACGCCCCTGCTTATTTCAGCAAGACAATGCCAAGCCACTTGTTACAACAGCGTGGCTTCATAGTAAAAGAGTGCGGGTACTAGACTGGCCTACCTGTAGTCCAGACCTGTCTACCATTGAAAATGTGTGGCGCATTATGAAGCCTAAAATACCACAACGGAGACCCCGGACTGTTGAACAACTTAAGCTGTACATCAAGCAAGAATGGGAAAGAATTCCACCTGAAAAGCTTCAAAAATTGGTCTCCCCAACTTCACTGGTTTTGGGTTTTGTATATATACAGACATAATATATGTGTATATATTTGCATATATATACATATATACATGTTTGTATATATATTATATATGTGGCTATGTATGCATATATACATACTGTATATATGTATATATATATATATATATATATATATATATATATATATATATATATATATATATATATATATATGTCATATGTGCATATATATATATCCATATGTATACATATATATCTGTATGTTTGTATATAAATATATATATATATATATATATGCACATATATATATGCACATATATACTCATTCATATTTAAATATGTATATAAGTGTAAGTATGTATGTATGTATATACAGGCATATAATATATGTATATATACATATTGGTATGTATGTATGTACTGTATGTATACACACATATACGGTATATGTATATATATATAAGTATGTATATACGTGTAAATATATATGTATATGTATGTATGTATGTAAGTATACAGACATATAATATTTGTATATGCATGCATATATTTATACACATACGTATGTTTGTGTATACATAATGTATGTATATATTGTGTATATATATACTGTATATATATATACATATATACATAAACATGTATGTCATATATACATGTATGCATACCTATGCGCATATATATGTACATACATACATGTGTATATATATATGTATATTTATGTGTGTACATGTATATGTATATATGTATATGTACATGTATATATATGTATGTGTATGTATATACGTGTATATATATATACATGTGTATGTATATGTATATACATGTATATAAATGTATATATACATGTATATATATGTGTATATATACATGTATATATATGTATATATACATGTATATATACATGTGTATATATGTATATATATATATATACATGTTTATATGTATATATACATGTATATATATGTATATATGTAATATACATGTATATGTATATATATATGTATATATATGTATATGCATGTGTATATATATATGTATATATACATGTGTATATATATATATATATATATATATATATATATATATATATATATATATATATATATATATATATATATATATATATATATATATATATATATATGTATATATACGTATATGTACTTTAGTGTCTAGATGCAGGTTTCATTGAAAAGAGAAAAGCATCATGGTCTCCTTTGCTGCAGATCCCTATTCTCGCCCTGGCCATCATCAGTCTGTACTTCCTGGAGCAGACGGACCTTTTCCAGCCAGTGCATTCTGGGTACAGCTGCAGCGACAAAAGCCTGTCCCTGCCCTACAACTTACACCAACAGGAAGTGTGTCCTCTGCCTCTGCTCTTCAGCTTGGTGTTTGCCATACCCACGGCCACTGTGAGTAGGACCCACTATCGTCTCTCCATGAATACTAAATA
Organism: Nerophis lumbriciformis; assembly: GCF_033978685.3. Classification (NCBI taxonomy): domain Eukaryota; kingdom Metazoa; phylum Chordata; class Actinopteri; order Syngnathiformes; family Syngnathidae; genus Nerophis; species Nerophis lumbriciformis. Next base: position 14,060,214 of record NC_084550.2, on the reverse strand, counting down.
CTAAATTTCACATTCCAATTTGAAAATGGTGACTTAGAGTGGTTTTGACATCAATGTTCAGATGTGGTGCGGGCCACACCGTTTTCTCACGCACACCTTTTTTGTGTTGGGCAAACACGACACTAGCTTGACAGAAGCTGGATTCACACCAGGAACCCCCAAGTTTCTGAACAACCGCTCTATCATCTGAGCCACACCACCCCTGATTATCGTTAGCACGTTAGCATGTTAACTGTTTGCATACTTGTGAGTTCATTAGCATGCAAACGTTTTTAGCTACTTTTTTGTCAAAAATCATAATTTTTGATACTTGGCGCCATCTTGGAAGTATGCTAACATCTCTTATATTAGCATGCTAATGTTTTATGCTAGCTTCTTTTTTTTTTTTAGCTCATTGTGTATGGTTAAACCTTCAAATAGTGAATTTTGGTATTTCCTCTTATACAGTCTTATGCTACCGTTTAATGCTAGCTTTTTAGTTGATTGTGCACGTTTAAACCTAAAAATCATGTTTTCTTGGAAGTATGCTAACATCTCTTGAATTAGAATGTTAACGTTAGTATGTTCATGTTTTATACGCGTTTTTTAGCTAGTTTGTATGTGCACGCCTAATCACGGTGCATTTTAATACTTGGCACTATTTTAGAAGAATGCTAAGTTGTCCCGTGTCATCATGCTAAAGTTAGGATGCTAATGTTTCATGCTCGCGTTTTAGCTGATTGTGTGTGTTTAAACCTAAAAATCATGTTTTTTTTATACTTGGCGCCATCTTGGAAGTATGCTAACATCTCTTATATTAGCATGTTAACGTTAGCATGTTCACGTTTTATACTCACTTTTTATCTCATTTGTATGCGTACGCCTAATAATAGTGCATTTTAATACTTGGGGCTATTTTAGAAGAATGCTAAGTTGTCCCGTGTCATTATGCTAATGTAAGGATGCTAACGTTTTATGCTAGCATTTTAGCAAAATTTCTATGTTTAAACCTAAAAATCATGGATTTTAATGCTCGGCGCCATCTTGGAAGTATGCTAACGTTTTATGCTAGATTTTTAGCTAATTTTATATGTTTGTATCTTTTTTATTTATTTTTTATTTTTTGTCCTGTCCAGCTACTCAGGCAAATCACATTGTTGCTGTAGATGTACAGATTAAGTTTATAAAAGAGAAGTGTGGGATACTTTTCTTGTTGCCTTATTTGTATTTGACTTTATTAAATGGATTTATATTATTATTTGGTGCAGCCGGGCAGGAGGGGATGGAAAGAGATAAAAAAGGAAGACAGAGGGGGAAATTGTTGGGACAAGAGGGGGATAAGACAGAGAGACAACAACAACAGCAAACACAACAATAACAACAGAACAACATCAGCAAATACAATATGTACACATATGATGGTAAAAGTGATAGCAAAGAAGCAGTTAGTGAAATAAATAATAATACAGAAATGACAATGACTATTATGACACTACAAACGGAGCCATACAAATACCAATAGAAATGGCACTACTGATAATGAATAATAACAATAATTTACCTTTATTATCAACAATACAATTGTTCAAATGCAACACAACATATATGTAATAACTTGATAACTTTAAATACAAAAGAAAGCAGATACATGGAGGGGAAGGAAGAAAAGCCAACTATATTAACCTTGTAGATTGTTATAGTAACTATAGGTTAAGCTTTGTCAGTGTGCCATGTGTTACCCAGTTTCCCGTAGGGCAACAACGTTAATATGTTTGATGAAACGTGATTATGTGCATGAGTGTATGTACAGTATGTATATGTACTTGTATATATACTGTATATGTATATGTATGTTTGTACAGTTAATTTATATGTACAGTATGTATATATGTATGTTTGTACAGTGAATGTATATGTACAGTATGTGTGTATGTATGTTTGTATAGTGAATGTGCGTGTGGATTTACGAACTTTGAGTGTGGAGGTATGTACTGTATTTGTGTATGTATGTGGGAGCGTAGGTACCTATGTGTGCGCGTATGTATGTATATATGTATGAATAATTGTGTATGTGAGTATATATGTGTATTTGTATGTACAATATATTTGACTCCCAGTATGTGCGGGAGCTAGAGTACACAACCAGCAACTGCCCTGTTGAATCCTCCCCTTGAGAGAGGGGGAAAAAATAAATAAATAAATAAATAAATAATAAAGTAAAAATATTATAATAATGATTAAAAAATAAAATACAAATAATATTAAGAATTTAAAAAAAAAAAATAATAATTAAAAAAAAAAAAAAAAAATATATATATATATATATATATATATATATATATATATATATATATATATATTAAAAAAAATGTATTAAAAGATCACGGACACGCTGACACACAAGGTCACTACCCCAGCAGCTGGCCGACTTGCAGCGACGCGGAATACCTTGCAGTGCACCAAGCTGCCACAATAGATGCGGGGACTAGACCCAGCAGGCCCCAGCCAAGACGGGCACCCGGAAGGGATGGACGGTGGGACCCAGGAGCTCCAGACACGCAGCCCAAATGCAGTAGCCTGAGGCGCCGTATGAGGGGCCATTAGGGACATTATTCATAATTACCTCTTACATACACTACTGAAATGCTCTCACATAAACAACTGAAATGTTTTTCTCTCACACACACTACTGAAACACTCTTATACACACTACTGAAACACTTGTATACACACTACTGAAATGCTCTCACATAAACAACTGAAATCTTTTTCTCACACAAACACTACTGAAACACTCTTATACACACTACTGAAATGCTCTCACATAAACAACTGAAATCTTTTTCTCACACACACACTACTTAAACACTCTTATACACACTACTGAAATGCTCTCACATAAACAACTGAAATCTTTTTCTTACACACACACTACTGAAACACTCTTATACACACTACTGAAACACTCTTACATACACTGAAGAAAATGTAGACTGAAGATATACATATATATTTATATAGATATAAATAGTGCTTTTATAAGGGACCCGATGAGATATATATATATAATTAAAATAATCGAAGAAATAAGAACCTAGATTAATAACTATAATAAACGTCGATATGTATAGCATGATAAAGTGATATAAAAAAAGTTACATGTTTATAAGCTGAGGGGAAAAAGAAAAACGCTCTTCGAGGGCGACTCACCTTTTCTCTTAGAATGTGCACACACACACACACACACACACAACTTTGTGTGTGCGTGTGCGGCGCATTGGGAGCTGTAATGGCTTTGTGAAAATGAATGTATTACATCTACGTTTAAAGTCGTTTAACTTTAAATTGTAGTCTAACATTCTTAGGGGGGTTAGATTATTTTTTAGACATTTGCAGTGCACTATACATCTGGGTGCTGAGCTAAGATAAGATAATGGCAATCGCAACAGCTATCAGTTAGCTATAGACTTTTGATAGTATAATGCGAGTAATAAAAGAACAAGAATAAATGCATGCTATTATTTTGTAGATCATCACACTCGACAGGAAGTCAGAGTGCACAAGTAATACGTGTGGCATGACAGCATGCTAGAAAGTAACTGTCAGACACAGATGATAGTTTAAAAAACCCAAGACGTAAGAATCAGTAAAATAATGACATTTAAATGATGTGCTGGGTAAATAGCACTATTTCTCAGTCGGTGCATGGACATGAGTATGACTATAACCATTACAACGGTTTGCTTTGAATATTGTTGAATAATAATTGCAAGTAAAAAATATAAAGAATTGGAAGAATGTCTCTTCTGAGTTGTAAAATTATAATTTAATTTGCGTATGACAGTTTTTAGTGGGTTTAAAATGTTACTTAAAATTACATAAAGTAATACGTATAACATTTGAATTAGGAATATTGATTTAGCGTTTATTAGGACAATTAATGCTGTGATTTTAAACATCATCTGCAAGCTGCAGAACTAGTAGCACTAACAGAAGCATGTAAATTAATGAAAGATCAAAAGGTCACAATATACACAGATTGCCAATATGCATTCTCAACAGTGCACACATTTGCACAACACTGGCAAAATAGTGGAATGATAACGTCAACAGGAAAACCTGTAACACATGGAGAACTATTAAAAAACCTTATTAAAAGCAGTACAGCTACCAGCTAAAATAGCAATATGCAAATGTACAGCACACACCAACAGAACGGACATAGTATCACTAGGAAATACGTTTGCGGACAAAACAGCAAAAAAAGCAGCAGAAGAAGAAATACAATTTTTCAGACTACAAACTAGTGACATGAATAATGATATACTAAAAGACATGCAACAACAAAGTACTCCAAAAGAAAAAGATAAATGGATAAAAAACGGAGCCACGTTGAACAAAGAAGACATCTATGTATGTCCAGACAATAAACCAATTTTACCAAAAAATCTGTATAAGTGGGCAGCAGTGTTGAGCCATGTCTCAACAGAAGGGATGATGACCCTTATACCGAAGTACTATACTACCTACGGCTTTTATTCTTATTCAAAAAACGTTTGTAGGGCATGCATGACCTGTGCGAAGCACAATCCACAAGGGAATATGCGCCCACAACGAGGCCGATTCCCCAAACCACAGCACCCGTTCCAACATTTATGCATGGATTTTATTGAACTAAATAAGAGTAAAGGAAAACAGTATTGTCTGGTCATAGTAGATGCATTTTAAAGTGGGTAGAAATATTTCCTACAGGAAAAGCAGATGGGCTAACAGTAGCAAAAGCCTTATGCAAAGATATAACGGCTTCCTCCCACCTCCAAAGACATGCACCTGGGGATAGGTTGATTGGCAACTCTAAATCGGCCCTAGTGTGTGAATGTGAGTGTGAATGTTGTCTGTCTATCTGTGTTGGCCCTGCGATGAGTTGGCGACTTGTCCAGGGTGTACCCCGCCTTCCGCCCGATTGTAGCTGAGATAGGCTCCAGCGCCCCCCGCGACCCCGAAGGGAATAAGCGGTAGAAAATGGATGGATGGATAATACCAAGATATGGTATACCTAAAACTATACAGTGACAATGGACCCCATTTTGTAAATCAATTAATCAAGAATATAGGATCATTATTCCACATTGATCTCAAAAAACAAATTTAGCAGATTATATGCGCAATATGCTGGAAGAAGCGAAAAGAGATAAACCTGTTGTGTCTCCAAAGGTAACAGACCTAGTGGAACAAGGAGAGTGGGTTCTGATAAGAAGTGTTAAAAGAAAACATTGGCATTCTCCAAGGTGGGAGGGATCGTAAACAACCCCGACAGCAGTAAAGATAGCAGAAAGACCAACCTGGGTACACTTAGCACACTGTAAAAAGGTCATATAACGGACAAAAGTATTCAAGCTTCTATTTGTGTTATCAAAGGGACATGTTCAATAGCACACAACAAATTCCACTGTCACAGTTGTAAGCGTACCATTTGATGGTGTGAATGAATGGTTCAAAGTAACAACTGGTGTGTCAAGGTTTGATAACAATTGGTTCCTCCTTTGGCTATTAATTGGTTCCTTATGGCGGAGCAAGCAGGAAAGGCTGCTAAAACTGATTGTGTAGTATGCCTAAACCCAGACTATAACTCAAGATAATCCCGGCACCTATGAATCAAAAATGTTTAATTTAAGTAATGAGCAAAACAACCCCTGAAGGGTATTGCACGACATGGGACAAAATCTACCCTGTAACTAAAGAGACAAAGCAGAAACCAATATTTGATAAACATGTGACAAAAGCTAACTACACCTGCATTAACATGCTAGGCTCTGGACAACAGTTAGGAAACTTATCATAAGACAACTGCTTACACATAGTAAATGTATCAATATTTGTACAAGTATCACAAGGTGATGTATGGGGATGGTGCGGTGAGGAAAGAATCTATGACCGATTACCGTAAAATGTAACAGGACATTGTGCTCTGATCACACTCCTCATGCCCACCTCTATATACCTCACAACAGCACGAGAATTGTTAACACGTCTGAACAGTTTGATACCTGGACATTGGAAAATAACTACACGTGATGTAAACTGGCAAAGTGTTGGAGATCCAATTTATATCGATGCAAAAGGTGTCCCAAGAGGTGTACCTTACGACTATAAATTGGTAAATCAAGTTGCAGCTGGATTCGAATTATCTGTCTGCTGGTGGTGTACGATTAACAAGAATGTTGACAGAATAAACTACATCCACTACAACCTACGGAGATTAGGAAATGGACACAGGCCGGACTTGAAGCCGTCGCTGATCAACTCGCCGCCACCTCCTAATGGCCTTTCAAAACCGTATGGCGCTGGACATGTTGTTAGCGGAAAAAGGAAGTGTGTGCGCAAAATATGGTGACCAGTGTTGCACGTTCATACCAAACAACACTGATGCAGAAGGTAGCCTGACCAAAGCACTGGAAGGCCTGCGCACCCTCAACGGTAAAATAAAACAGATTGAAAAGACAGATTTAAAATAATAATAAACAAAAAAAAATTCCCACGGGCCGTAGTTTGGGAACCCCTTATCTAGTCGATAGAAAAGCGCTAAATAAATCTAATCCATTATTATTAGTATTTGATTAGCTACTGACGTACCACGACGTGACTCACATTTCGACATGTTACCATAGCAACAACGCTGCAAACATTACTAGCTGATTTGACAGTGTACTTTTTCTGCTTCCTCCGAAATGCCAAGTTTGCAATAGAGGTCAGACTCTTAGGACTTGCGGAAACACTAGTTGCTAACTTGTTTGTAGTGGAGGCACACAAGGCTAACTGCTTAGCTCACTACAATGCCATGTTGCGTTACATTTTGTGGGATTAAACAATAATTTAGAAATAAATCAAGTCTAATTACCTTTTCCTCCTTTTTCCCCGATGTGCGGCGCACACTCGCAACGGAACGATTGCTCCAGGCTGCTTGGCTGTCGGGAGGAGAAATTGGCCGCTCAGGTGTCGCGGCATGCAGGTGCAACCGACGGCTGCAGCCCAACCTTTGTTGTATTGAAAGTGTTCTTATATTCTCCGCTTAAGCCATCAAATTATGAAGTAGAGCTCCTGCCTCGGTTAAGCTACTCGTCTGCAGTTAGGCAGACATTTAGTGTGTATAAGAGTGTTTCAGTAGTGTGTGTGTGAGAAAAATATTTCAGTTGTTTATGTGAGAGCATTTCAGTAGTGTGTATAAGAGTGTTTTAGTAGTGTGTGTGTGGGAAAAAGATTTCAGTTGTTTATGTGAGAGCATTTCAGTAGTGTGTATAAGAGTGTTTCAGTAGAGTGTGTGTGTGAGAAAAAGATTTCAGTTGTTTATGTGAGAGCATTTTAGTAGTGTGTATAAGAGTGTTTCAGTAGAGTGTGTGTGTGAGAAAAAGATTTCAGTTGTTTATGTGAGAGCATTTCAGTAGTGTGTATAAGAGTGTTTCAGTAGTGTGTGAGAGAAAAACATTTCAGTTGTTTATATGAGAGCATTTCAGTAGTGTATGTAAGAGGTAATTCTGAATAATGTCCCTAACGGCCCCTCATAGCACCGACCCCCACCTGACAAGCAAGCCCGAGCGTACCCCCAGAAATATATATATAAACATACATACATACACACGTATATATGTATATATATATATATATATATATATATATATATATATATATATATATATATATATATATATATATATATATATATATATATATATATATATATATATATATATATAAACATTGTTTGTACCTTAAAAACCCTTGATTTTGATACTTGGCGCCATCTTTGAAGTGTGCTAACGTCTCTTATATCAGCATGATAATATAATACAAGCGTTTTAGCTAATTTGTGTGTGTACACCTAAATAATAGTGCATTTTAATACTTGGCACTATTTTAGAAGAATGCTAACTTATTCTGTGTCATCATGCCAATGTTAGTAGGCTAGCTTTTTAACAAATGTTGCATGTTTGAACCTAAAAATCATGATTTTTGATACTTATTCTATTAGTCCCTGGTTTTACACTGCAAAAACGTATGTTCCAAACAGAGCTCTGATTGGTTTACAGAGTTTGTTTGATACCATTGCTAGACACACTTTGCACACCAGGCCTTTTGTCAACCAGACAGCTTCTGGAGTATTATTATGCAACTGTTCCCCCCTCCCACAGTTTTGCAATGTGCTGTTATGCAAGGGAGCCATCTGCTGTCCAACCAGTGATACTGACTCACCATGACTTCTAACTAATTTACCATCTCGCTTATGAGACAGTGGATCATCATTTTGCTAATCTGCTGGATGCCAGCGGGAGTAGGACACCAGGGGACCAGGAAGTGGGCTTTTGTCAACACGAAAGCGCAAGAGAGGGATGAGCCTACACTGCCTACCTTTATCGAGTGGTAGCCTCAAGTGGCGATAGCCTAACAAGAGCCTGGTAAAAAAAGAAACAAAAACCCAGGCATTTCTGTCCATTAAGTTGAGACGGGCAATTCCATCCTGCTTGGACTTAAACTGGAGGTATGACTTGCGGTCCTGTTGGATGGTAATTTCTGAAAACCACTAGTATCAGTTTAACCGCGACTCAATCGGTCACAGTCCCTCGGAGGAGTTCGTTAAAATGGGACCGATGTTTTTAGCAGAGAAATGACTGACGGAAACCAAGATGGCCAACTTCCAGTTGGTTTTTAGGTATGGGTTCTTGAGATTTTTACTGCGCCCCATCATGATAGACGTCTCCAGCAATTTTCGTGGCGCTACGTCATGGGTGTCAAACTCTGGCCCGCAGGCCAAATTTGGCCCGCCGTGTAATTTCACTTGGCCCTTGAGGCGATATCAAATTAACACTAGAGCTGGCCCGCCGATTATATACAGCAGCAGTGCTGCGGTACACCGCATTCACCGCCAATTCTCATACTTGCCAACCCTCCCGGGAGTGTCCGAAATTTCAGTGCCTCTCCCAAAAATCGTCACGTCCTCTTTTACTCCAGTCCAACGAGTGCTGGCCCAGTCATATAATGTGTGCAGCTTTGGCTCGCACACACACGTGAATGCAATGCATACTTGATCTTCAGCGATACAGGTTACACTGAGGGTGCCCGTATAAAAAAAACTTTAACACTGTTAGAAATATACGCCACACTGTGAACCCACACCAAACAAGAATGACAAACACATTTCGGGAGAACATCCGCACCGTAACACAACATAAACACAACAGAACAAATACCCAGAATCCCAAGCAGCCCTAACTCTTCCGGGCTGCAATATACACCCCTGCTACCACAAAACCCCGCCCCCACCACCGCCCACCCCCTCACCCCCTCAGTGCGTCGGTTGAGGTGGGCAGGGTTGGGGCGGGGGGTGCTGGAGCCAACATAAACACAACAGAACAAATACCCAGAACCCTTTGCAGCACTAACTCTTCCGGGACGCTACAAGGTGTGTGTGTGTGTGGGCGGGGGGCGGGGTTTGGTGGTTGCGGGCGTGTATATTGTAGCCCGGAAGAGTTAGGGCTGCAAGGGATTCTGGGTATTTGTTCTGTTGTGTTTATGTTGTGTTACGGTGCGGATATTCTCCCAAAATGTGTTTGTCATTCTTGTTTGGTGTGGATTCACAGTGTGGCATATATTTCTAACAATGTTAAAGTTGCTTCTATGGCCACCCTCAGTGTAAACTGTATCGCTGTTGATCAAGTATGCGTTGCATTCGCGTATGTGTTCGTACAGAAGCCGCTCATATCTTGTGACTGGGCCGGCACGTTGTTAGAAGGGATGAAAAGCGGACGTGACGACAGCTCGTAGAGGACGTTAAAAGCAGTGCTTGTAAGGCACGCCCCCAAGACTGTGGAATATGAGATATAATGACTGATGAACACCGTCGTTCAATAATGAAGGTTGCCTCAGCTCAAAGCCTGAGCCCCGACATTAATGAACTAGCATCCAAGAAAAAATGCTATGTATCTGGCTTGGGCACATCAGATTAGATCAGTGTGTTGCAAACTGAGCAGTTTAAAGTCCAGAATGGTTGGTTTATTCATTGTTTTATTTTCAAATCTATTAGCCTGTGGAAAAAGTTAATGTTGATATTTACCTCAGAAGGCTGCAAATAGAAAAGAGGCATTCAATTTTTATTTAAATTGTGTTTGATATGCCATTGATATTTTTTAATTATTATCATTATTATTATTTAAAACCCGATTTTGCATGTCACTATAAAGTTATATAAGCCTTGCTTGTTCAATATTTAATGCAAAACTTGTTTGGGTCCCTATCAAAAAGGTTAATTTGTTCAACCTTGGCCCGCGGCTTTGTTCAGTTTTAAATTTTGGCCCACTCTGTATTTGAGTTTGACACCCCTGCGTTACGTGAAACTGGTGAGAGGAGCTATTTTTTTTTTTTTTCATTTTAAAGGTGGCGCTAGAGAGGCAATTTAAAAATGTCATTTTCAGGACCCTCAAAATATAAAAATGTTTGCCAAGCCTGACACCCTTGCAAAATTTGGGGAGTTTTCGTGCATGTTAAAGGTCTCAAAAAGGCGTCTAAACCGGGAGGAGGAGAATAATAAAAGTAGAGGTTCGTTAAAGTACAACCCTGTTTGGGGCCGACGAAAACCAAGATGGCCGACTTCCTGTTTGTTTACAAATTGTGGGTTCTTGAGATTTTTATGCGCGTCCTGTCACAATAGACGTCTCCACTGAGTTTCCTGACGATCCGTGAGTTTCTTCTCATTTGCAAGGGGGCACGAGAGAGTCAGTTTGCAAGAATTGGTGAGTTTTGGTGCATTTAAGGGCCTCAAAAACGTGATGGAAGTGTGAGAAAAACTGAGAAAATTGAATTATACACTCTTAGAAATAAAAGTGCTAAGTAGAACCATATATGGTTCTTCGGCTCGTCCTCATAGGAGAACCCCTTTTTGGCTCCATGTAGAACCTTTTTATAAAGGTTCCACCTGGAACCCTTTTGGAGGGTTCTACCTAGAACTGTGTGTGTAAGGTTCCACCCAGAACCCCCCATGAGAGGTTCTACAAAGAACCCACGCAGGGAGTTCCACTAAGAACCCTTTCGTATTTCAAGGGTTTCATCTAGAACCCACACAGGGAGTTCCACTAAGAACCCTTTTGTATTTCAAGACTTTCATCTAGAACCCACGCAGGGAGTTCCACTAAGAACCCTTTCGTATTTCAAGGGTTTCATCTAGAACCCACACAGGGAGTTCCACTAAGAACCCTTTTGTATTTCAAGACTTTCATCTAGAACCCACGCAGGGAGTTCCACTAAGAACCCTTTCGTATTTCAAGGGTTTCATCTAGAACCCACACAGGGAGTTCCACTAAGAACCCTTTCGTTTGTCAAGGGTTTCATCTAGAACCTATGCAGGGAGTTCCACTAAGAACCCTTTCATGTTTCAAGGGTTTCATCTAGAACTCACACAGGGAGTTCCACAAAGAACTCTTTCATGTTTCAAGGGTTTCATCTAGATCTGACACAGGGGGTTCTAAAAACATCCCTTTTCAAAGGTTTTCACTGATAACCGTCTTGTCTTCTGAGGGTTCTATAAAGAACCATATTGTATTCTACAGATCAGTTTAGTTCATATTATATTGTGGTCATTTATCATGTTGACATTGAACAAACATTCAAAACATTTTAATGAGAAAAACATTTATTTAAAGATAGGCACCATTATTGGCAAATGTTATCAGGAAGTATGTCCCTGGTGACACAGGATCTTACCCATGCTTTCAACAATCCCTGAAGAACTCTTTCTTCCAAAAACGGTTCTCTGGATCAAAATAGTTCTTACTGGAACCCTTAGTGTTAGTGAGAACCCTTTTAAAACCAATTATTCAGAAAAGGGGTTTTAAAGGGTTCTCTGGATCAAAATGGTTCTTGCTGGAACCATTAGCGTTACCAAGAACCCTTGAAAAACCCTTTCTTCGGGAAAGGGTTTTTCAGAAGCAAATGGTTCCAGTTAGAACCTCAGCCCTTGTAGAAGAACCCTTTTAGAACCCTTATTTCTAAGAGTGTAGAGCAATTACCATAGGGCCCTAACTGAATTGTCAGGGTCTTTCAGCTGTTCAGCCATGATTCCAAAGTTCTTCAATTGTTCTTTCTTTTGTGCAGATTGTGGTCGGGGAGGCCATCGTATTCTGCTACCTGTCCAGGAGGTCATCTACCATGCAGATTGAGACCAACATCCACGCAGCCGGCTGCCATTTTAACTCCTACATTCGCAGGGCTGTTCGCTTCATAGGTGAGAATCAGTTTGGTGGCAAGGGCCAATAGAATTGGAACATTTTATTTCAATATTCACATAGAGGAGAAGCTGACAATGTCACTGATGAGGAAATGGCCCCCAAAACTTACATTAAAGTGGTGTGCCACATCATTTAATGTGGTCTGCCACACCATTTAATGTGGTCTGCCACTTCATTTCATGTGGTCTTTCACACCATTTAGTGTGGTCTGCCACACCATTTAATGTGGTCTGCCAAACCATTTAATGTGGTTCATTTAATGTGGTCCGCCACATCATTTAATGTGTTCTGTCACATCATTTAATGTGGTCTGCCACACCATTTAACGTGGTCTGTCACACCATTTAATGTGGTCTGCCACACCATTTAATGTGGTGTGCCACATAATTTAAAGTGGTCTGCCACATAATTTAATGTGGTCTGTCACATTTAATGTGGTCTGCCACGCCATTTAATGTGTTCTGTCACATAATTAAATGTGGTCTGTCACACCATTTAATGTGGTCTGCCACATCATTTAACGTGGTCTGTCACATCATTTAATGTGGTCTGTCACATCATTTAATGTGGTCTGCCACATCATTTAATGTGGTCTGTCACATCATTTAATGTGGTGTGCCACGCCATTTAAAGTGGTCTGCCACACCATTTAATGTGGTCTGTCACATTTAATGTGGTCTGCCACACCATTTAATGTGGTCTGTCACATCATTTAATGTGGTCTGCCACACCATTTAATGTGGTCTGCCACTTCATTTCATGTGGTCTGTCACACCATTTACTGTGGTCTGCCACATAATTTAATGTGGTCTGTCACATCATTTAATGTGGTGTGCCACATCATTTAAAGTGGTCTGCCACACCATTTAATGTGGTCTGTCACATTTAATGTGGTCTGCCACGCCATTTAATGTGGTCTGCCACATCATTTAATGTGGTCTGTCACATCATTTAATGTGGTCTACCACACCATTTAATGTGGTCTGTCACATCATTTAATGTGGTGTGCCACATCATTTAATGTGGTCTGCCACACCATTTAACGTGGTCTCTCACATCATTTAATGTGATCTGCCACATCATTTAACGTGGTCTGTCACATCATTTAATGTGGTCTGCCACACCATTTAATGTGTTCTGTCACACCATTTCATATGGTCTGCCACATCATATAATGTGGTCTGTCACATCATTTAATGTGGTCTGTCACACCATTTAATGTGGTCTGCCACTTCATTTCATGTGGTCTGTCACACCATTTACTGTGGTCTGCCACACCATTTAATGTGGTTTGTCACATCATTTAATGTGGTCTGCCACACCATTTAATGTGTTCTGTCACACCATTTAATATGGTCTACCACATCATTTAACGTGGTCTGTCACATCATTTAATGTGGTCTGCCACACTATTTAATGTGGTCTGCCACTTCATTTCATGTGGTCTGTCACACCATTTACTGTGGTCTGCCACACCATTTAATGTGGTTTGTCACATCATTTAATGTGGTCTGCCACACCATTTAATGTGGTCTATCACACCATTTAATGTGGTCTGTCACATCATTTAATGTGGTCTGCCACATCATTTAACGTGGTCTGCCACGCCATTTAAAGTGGTCTGTCACATCATTTAACGTGGTCTGTCACATCATTTAATGTGGTCTGCCACATAATTTATTGTGGTCTGTCATATTTAACGTGGTCTGCCACACCATTTAACGTGGTCTGCCACACCATTTAATGTGGTCTGTCACATCATTTAACGTGGTCTGTCACATCATTTAATGTGGTCTGCCACACCATTTAACGTGGTCTGCCACTTCATTTCATGTGGTCTGTCACACCATTTACTGTGATCAGCCACACCATTTAATGTGGTCTGCCAAACCATTTAATGTGGTTCATTTAATGTGGTCCGCCACATCATTTAATGTGTTCTGTCACATAATTTAATGTGGTTCATTTAAAGTGATCTGCCACACCATTTAATGTGGTCTGCCACACCATTTAAGGTGGTCTGTCACAACATTTAATGTGGTCTACCACACCATTTAATGTGGTCTGTCACATCATTTAATGTGGTGTGCCACATCATTTAACGTGGTCTGCCACACCATTTAATGTGGTCTCTCACATCATTTAATGTGATCTGCCACATCATTTAACGTGGTCTGTCACATCATTTAATGTGGTCTGCCACACCATTTAATGTGTTCTGTCACACCATTTCATATGGTCTGCCACATCATATAATGTGGTCTGTCACATCATTTAATGTGGTCTGCCACACCATTTAATGTGGTCTGCCACTTCATTTCATGTGGTCTGTCACACCATTTACTGTGGTCTGCCACACCATTTAATGTGGTTTGTCACATCATTTAATGTGGTCTGCCACACCATTTAATGTGTTCTGTCACACCATTTAATATGGTCTGCCACATCATTTAACGTGGTCTGTCACATCATTTAATGTGGTCTGCCACACTATTTAATGTGGTCTGCCACTTCATTTCATGTGGTCTGTCACACCATTTAATGTGGTCTGCCACACCATTTAATGTGGTTTGTCACATCATTTAGTGTGGTCTGCCACACCATTTAATGTGGTCTATCACACCATTTAATGTGGTCTGTCACATCATTTAATGTGGTCTGCCACATCATTTAACGTGGTCTGCCACGCCATTTAAAGTGGTCTGTCACATCATTTAACGTGGTCTGTCACATCATTTAATGTGGTCTGCCACATAATTTATTGTGGTCTGTCATATTTAACGTGGTCTGCCACACCATTTAATGTGGTCTGCCACACCATTTAATGTGGTCTGCCACACCATTTAACGTGGTCTGCCACTTCATTTCATGTGGTCTGTCACACCATTTACTGTGGTCAGCCACACCATTTAATGTGGTCTGCCAAACCATTTAATGTGGTTCATTTAATGTGGTCCGCCACATCATTTAATGTGTTCTGTCACATCATTTAATGTGGTTCATTTAAAGTGGTCTGCCACACCATTTAATGTGGTCTGCCACACCATTTAATGTGGTCTGTCACACCATTTAATGTGGTCTGCCACACCATTTAATGTGGTCTGCCACTTCATTAACGTGGTCAGCCACACTATTTAATGTGGTCTGCCACTTCATTTCATGTGGTCTGCCACACTATTTAATGTAAATCACATTTTTGCTGCAGATTCTCAAAACCACCTAAGTGCTGTCGTAGCGATGATCTTTGACTCGCTTTTTTGCTGGTCCTTAAAAAACATCAGAGCGCTTTTGCAACTCAGACAAAATAAACACATAGGAATCAACTGTGTACAGTAGAGCTAGCGCGTCCTAGAGGGCCACGACAAATGATCTATCGGTTGTCATACACTTTTCCACCACTTGTGGCAGTAATGACACTATCAAACAAACAGAGGAAGACTGAAGCTAAAGTCATAGAGAAGTTTATTAAGCGCAAAAATGTTGACTAAAGTGGTGAAGCTGTACTTTTAATACAACTTAAATTTTTGTGACAGTTTATTTAAGAAAGATATTGTATGATTATTTATTATATCATTAACTGTTACATTTATTTATTTTAGCACTGTGTAATTGTATGTACGTGTACTTTTTATGAGTGTATATTTGATTATTATTTATTTTTGTAATCAGCCTGACCTAAGCCTTGATAATAATATTTATTTTGAAATATATTTATTTTAGCACTGTGTAATTGTATGTAAAATTAGTTTTTTAATGAGTCCTTTCTTTTGTTTATATTTGATTATTTATTTTTGTAATCAGCCTGGCATAATCCTTGATAATAATATTGATGATTAATATGCAGTATCGGCACGTACACAACGTTAAAGTATCGGCGTCAGTATCGGACGGACATGAACAAGTGGGCCATCCCTAGTAAGGATTTTAAAGCACAACAATTGTGAGTTACACATTCAAAATGCACAATGCCACACAAAAATAAAAGTATTCTTTAAATTATATTTTACAGGCGTCCACATTTTCGGCTTGTGTGTGACCGCGCTGATAACGGACATTTTCCAGCTGTCGACTGGACAGCACACCCCTTACTGGCTGGATGTTTGCAAACCCAATTTAACACACATCAACATGTCAACTTGCGACGAAGCTTTTATTTTGGAGGATATCTGTTCCGGACAAGACATCAGCCTCATCACAGCTGGGAGGTAAACATTTGGTTTGTAGTTTGAATGTATGTAGATATATACTGTGTTGGACGGGCCTGATCCCAGATAGCAGGCACTCAATAGTAGGGGTGTCAATAAAAAAAGAATGAATCGTGATACTTATTTGTAATAATTTGTAATCGATTAAAAAAAAGTTTTATTTGAAGTAATATAAAAATGTATCAGAGCTGTTTGTCTATTTAATGGAGGAATGTAGTTAATCATAGAACTGGCACCTAAAAGTTATAAAAACAGTATTCATTTTCAATCGAGAATCGATTCAGAATCGAATCGTTACCCCCAAGAATCGAATCGAATCATGTGGTGCCTAAAGATTCACAGCCCTACTAAATGAAAAAAGTGGAGCAGACTGGTTTCTGCATAAACTACTGGCTGTTACCATGGAGACAGCCATTTTACCCCACCTCCATATACGCTCCAATTAGTAGTGTCTTGCTACGTCGTTACTGTAGACTATGTTCCTTTTGGTGACTGCTTGCTCCAAATCAGCCTTTAAATCATCCAGCAGCTCAAAATGGAATTGCTGGATAGACGATAGGTCTCTACTATTTTTTTATTCCGAATGTCAAAATATATATATATATATATATATATATATATATATATATATATATATATATATATATATATATATATATATATATATATATATATATATATATATATATATATATGTATGTGTGGGGAAAAAAAATCACAAGACTATTTCATCTCTACAGGCCTGTTTCATGAGGGGGGGTTTCCCTCAATCATCAGGAGATTTATGTATCTATATGTATATATATACATATATATATATATATATATGTATATATATATATATATATATATATATATATATATATATATATATATATATATACAGTGGGGCAAAAAAGTATTTAGTCAGCCACCAATTGTGCAAGTTCTCCCACTTAAAATGATGACAGAGGTCTGTAATTTTCATCATAGGTACACTTCAACTGTGAGAGACAGAATTTGAAAAAAAAATCCAGGAATTCACATTGTAGGATTTTTAAAGAATTTATTTGTAAATTATGGTGGAAAATAAGTATTTGGTCAATAACAAAAATTCAACTCAATACTTTGTTATTGCCAACAAAGGTTATATTACAGAGGTCAAACGATTACTATAGGTCTTTACCAGGTTTGCACACACAGTAGCTGGTATTTTGGCCCATTCCTCCATGCAGATCTTCTCGAGAGCAGTGATGTTTTGGGGCTGTCGCCGAGCAACACGGACTTTCAACTCCCTCCACAGATTTTCTATGGGGTTGAGGTCTGGAGACTGGCTAGGCCACTCCAGGACTTTCAAATGCTTCTTACGGAGCCACTCCTTCGTTGCCCGGGCGGTGTGTTTGGGATCATTGTCATGCTGGAAGACCCAGCCACGTTTCATCTTCAAAGCTCTCACTGATGGAAGGAGGTTTTGGCTCAAAATCTTACGATACATGGCCCCATTCATTCTTTCCTTAACACGGATCAGTCGGCCTGTCCCCTTAGCAGAAAAACAGCCCCAAAGCATGATGTTTCCACCCCCATGCTTCACAGTAGGTATGGTGTTCTTGGGATGCAACTCAGTATTCTTCTTCCTCCAAACACGATGAGTTGAGTTTATACCAAAAAGTTCTATTTTGGTTTCATCTGACCACATGACATTCTCCCAATCCTCTGCTGTATCATCCATGTGCTCTCTGACAAACTTCAGACGGGCCTGGACATGCACTGGCTTAAGCAGGGGGACACGTCTGGCCCTGCAGGATTTGATTCCCTGTCGGCGTAGTGTGTTACTGATGGTAACCTTTGTTACTTTGGTCCCAGCTCTCTGCAGGTCATTCACCAGGTCCCCCCGTGTGGTTCTGGGATTTTTGCTCACCGTTCTCATGATCATTTTGAACCCACGGGATGAGATCTTGCGTGGAGCCCCAGATCGAGGGAGATTATCAGTGGTCTTGTATGTCTTCCATTTTCTGATAATTGCTCCCACAGTTGATTTTTTCACACCAAGCTGCTTGCCTATTGTAGATTCACTCTTCACAGTCTGGTGCAGGTCTACAATTCTTTTCCTAGTGTCCTTTGACAGCTCTTTGGTCTTGGCCATAGTGGAGTTTGGAGTCTGACTGTTTGAGGCTGTGGACAGGTGTCTTTTATACAGATAACAAGTTCAAACAGGTGCCATTAATACAGGTAACAAGTGGAGGACAGAAGAGCTTCTTAAAGAAGAAGTTACAGGTCTGTGAGAGCCAGAGATCTTCCTTGTTTGAAGTGACCAAATACTTATTTTCCACCATAATTTACAAATAAATTCTTTAAAATTCCTACAATGTGAATTCCTGGATTTTTTTTCACATTCTGTCTCTCACAGTTGAAGTGTACCTATGATGAAAATTACAGACCTCTGTCATCATTTTAAGTGGGAGAACTTGTACAATCGGTGGCTGACTAAATACTTTTTTGCCCCACTGTATATATATATATATATATATATAGATATATATATATCTATATCTATATGTATATATATACATATATATAGATATAGATATCTATATCTATATCTATATATGTGTATATATATGTATATATGTATATATGTATATATATATATATATATATATAGTATATATATATACTGTATATATATATAGTGTTGGCGTTGTTCATATGGCTACCCTTAGTGTGACATGTATGGCTGTTGAGTAAGTATGCACTTCATTCACTTGTGTGTAGTGTGTTGCAGTCAAAATGATCGTCTCAACAGTTAATGATCGGGCAAAATAGAGTCTTGGTTAGACATAAATAACTATGGACTAAATGTAACAATTCTATTGTCATGATTTTGTTGTATATGTCACCATGGAGACAAGGATTAGTTATTCAGGAGTAGTTACAACACTGCTGACTGGTGGACAGACATTAGCCGCTAGCTAGCCAGCCATGTCTTAAAGCACCTCTTCCTGAGGGTGTTTCAGTGTTAAAACTGAAAAGTTGGCACAGGGGCATTTTTACCACAGTGTTACATGGCCTTTCCTTTTAACAACAATCAGTAAACGTTTGGGAACTGAGGACACCAATTGTGGAAGGTTTTCAGGTGGAATTATTTCCCATTCTTGCTTGATGCACAGCTTAAGTTGTTCAACAGTCTCTGTTGTCGTATTTTAGGCTTCATTATGCGCCACACATTTTCAATGGGGGACAGGTCTGGACTACAGGCAGGCCAGTCTAGTACCCGCACTCTTTTACTACAAAGCCACACTGTTGTAACACGTGCAGAATGTGGCTTGGCATTGTCTTGCTAAAATAAGCAGGGGCGTCGATGAAAAAGACGTTGCTTGGATGGCAACATATGTTGCTCCAAAGTAAGTACCTTTCAGCATTAATAAAGTTAAAGTTAAAGTACCAATGATTGTCACACACACACGAGGTGTGGCGAAATTATTCTCTGCATTTGACCCATCACCCTTTATCACCCCCTGGGAGGTGAGGGGAGCAGTGAGCAGCAGCGGTGGCCGCGCCCGGGAATCATTTTTGGTGATTTAACCCCCAATTCCAACCCTTGATGCTGAGTGCCAAGCAGGGAGGTAATGTGTCCCATTTCTATAGTCTTTGGTATGACTCGGCCGGGGTTTGAACTCACAACCTACCGATCTCAGGGCGGGCACTCTAACCACTAGGCCACTGAGAAGGTGCCTTATCAGATGTGTAAGTTACCCATGCTTTGGGCACTAATACATCCCCATACCATCACAGATGCTAGCTTTTGTACTTTGCGCCTATAGTCTTCTTTTCCGCTTTGTTCCGGAGGACACAACGTCCACAGTTTCCAAAAACAATTTGAAATGTGGACTTATCAGACCACAGAACACTTTTCCACTTTGCATCAGTCCATCTTAAATGAGCTCGGGCCCAGCGAAGCCGGCGGCGTTTCTGTGTGTTGTTGATAAATGGCTTTGCATAGCGGAGTTTTAACTTGCACTTACAGATGTAGCGACAAACTGTAGTTACTGACAGTGGTTTTCTGAAGTGTTCCTGAGCCCATGTGGTGATATCCTTTACACACTTATGCCGCTTTTTGATGCAGTACCGCCAGGGATCGAAGGTCACGGGCATCGCTTACGTGCAGTGATTTCTCCAGATTCTCTGAACCTTTTGATGATATTACAGACCGTAGATGGCGAAATCCCTAAATTCCTTGCAATGGCTTGTTGAGAAATGTTGTTCTTAAACTGTTCAACAATTTGCTCATGCATTTGTTCACAAAGTGGTGACCCACGCCCCATCCTTGTTTGGGAATGACTGAGCATTTCATGGAAGCTGCTTTTATACCCAATCATGGCACCCACCTGTTCCCAATTAGCCTGTTCACCTGTGGGATGTTCCAAATAAGTGTTTGATGAGCATTCCTCAACTTTCTCAGTCTTTTTTTGCCACTTGTGCCAGCTTTTTTGAAACATGTTGCAGGCATGAAATTCCAAATGAGCTAATATTTGCAAAAAATAACAACGTTTACCAGTTTGAACGTTAAGTATCTTGTCTTTGCAGTCTATTCAATTGAATATAGGTTGAAAATGATTTACTCACTGCACACATACCTCAAATATCAGAGGAACATGTGCAAACTGTTACCTGTCATACCGAAACATTTGTCATGAGAATAGATTCTGAATCAAATTGTCAGTGTGTCCGCCCTGAGTTCGGTATGCCGTATGCCGGTATGCCGAGTTGGAATTGGGGGTTAAATCACCAAAAATGATTCTCGGCGCTGCCACTGCTGCTGCTCACTGCTCCCCTCACCTCCCAGGGGGTGATCAAGGGTCATGGGTCAAATGCAGGGAATAATTTCGCCACACCTTGTGTGTGTGTGACAATCATTGGTACTTTAACTTTAACCCTAAGGATTGGAATGGAATGGAATGAGTTGTTGTAAAATGTACATCCTTAATGATTTTTTAGTTTTGTTTTGTTATTAGTCCAGTAAAACCTCTTTGATGGGTTTTCCACTGTGAGCCTTTTTGACAGTCATGGTTGCAGGAAGACTGATATAAGCAGTAAAACCTTTTGCATTTCTGGTCCAAAATAAAAGGGTCTACTTTACCTCTACACATTAAAAACAAACAAAAAAAAAACACTACCCGTCCACCTTTAAATCATATATTTAAAAAAACAACCTTTCTCCTGACAGGAAGTCCTTCCCCTCCCAGCATGCAACCTTGGCTGCCTTTGGAGCGGTCTATGTCTCAGTAAGTACACTTCTTAGTAAGTATCAAAGAAAACCATTAGTTTGGACTTAAACTTGAACAATTGTGGAAGACAAATATCGCATATATATTGAAAATATTCCAATGTGTTCCAGATGTATTTCAACACGGTGCTGACGGACTCCACCAAGCTGCTGAAGCCTCTTTTGGTGTTTTCTTTCATCATGTTGGCCATCTTGGCCGGACTCACCAGGATTATTCAGTTCCGAAACCACCCTGTGGATGTCTACTGTGGATGGATGCTAGGGACAGCTATTGCTATCTATCTGGTAATGCATTCACTACTTTCTCTCCTCTGCACTGTACATTGAAATGTGCTACTCAGAATTTATTCAAAAGTACATGGTTAGGATTGCGTCATCCAAGTAAATGCTGTGCTGTGTACACTTCAAAGTGAAATTCGTGGTCATTAACAAGAATTAGTCATATTGTTAACAAGATGGGGGTATACTTTAAGCAAATATATTTTCAGATATTTAAATGTTTTTTTTTATTGTTGCGCTATGACTAGGGAAGGTTGTTTGGATTGGGCCATATATAAAAATGCTGTGCTGTGTACACTTTAAAATGCAATTGGTGGTCATTAAAAAGAATTGGTCACATTGTTAACAAGACGGAGGTCAAATTCAAGCAATTATATTTTCAGATATTTAAAATTAATGTTTTGTTGTTGCGCTATGACGAGGGAAGGTTGTTTGGATTGGGTCATACAAGTAAATGTTGTGCTGTGTACACTTCAAAGTGAAATGTGTGGTCATTAACAATAATTAATCACATTGATGACAATATGGAGGTAAACTTTAAGCAATTATATTTTCAGATATTCAAAATTAATATTTATTTATATGTTGCTCTATAACTGTATTGGATCATATATAAAAATGCTGTGCTGTTTACACGTCAAAGTGCAATTCATGGTCATTAACAATAATTTTTACCAAACATTGTTACCAGGATGGTGGTAAACTTGCAGAGATTATACTGTGAGATATTTTAAAGTAAGCCAGAGGAACCCCGTGGGTCAGATTTCTTATTGAACTTGTGACATCTCGCGGGCCAAACTGAACATCGCTCTTGACCCGTGGGTTGTAGTTTGGACACCCCTGATTTAGATGTTTAAAGCCTGTTCATTATTCAAAAAAGGGCGATAAAAGGAGCTCATGTGAAAAATGTCAGGGGAGACATCTAAGACGTTGTAATGTCTGCAAATTCACAGGAAGTAGAAACGCGATGCCTGCAAAGTAACAAATACCTTTTCAAGACAAGGTAAAGGCAGACATTAATGAAGAAGACTACCCAGAAACTGCAATATAACAGAGTAAATCAAGAAACCTCAAGCACGCTGACTTCCTCTTTACTAGGGATATTTTTTGGCGGCCAAGTGCGCTGCCAAAAAATGTCTGTTTCTCAGCTGTGGTTCGCATTCTTGCAATACACTTTTCCACCACTTGTGGCAGTATCAAACAAACAGAAGAAGTCTGGAGCTAAAGAAACATCCATCCATCGGGGGGCGCTGGAGCCTATCTCACATATTCAATCTTAATTTTGTTTATTTATTTTAGCACAACATGATTGTATGTAAATGTATTTTTTGTCAGTTATTTACGAGTCCCTTCATATGCAGTATATTTGGTTAGTACTTATTTTTCTAATCAGCCTGAGCTAAGGTTTATGTGTTAAATAAATAATACTCTTTGTAATTGACACATGGTTTCATATCATTTGACAAGGTTGTATACTGTAAGTAGTTCAGATATAATTATTGAATATGATTAAAAACCAGGGCAATATTACTAATTCAGTGTTAATGTTTGAGTGGGACCCAGGCCCCTCTGTAGTGGAAAAGCTGTGCCCCGAGGTCAAAAAGGTTTAGAACCCCTGCTATAATACATTGACATTTTCTAATCAAGTAGTCAAACAAAACAGTCTTTCTTACAGTAAATGTATTTGAAAATCTCGAGCATTTGAAAAAGCACAGGTCACATGGAAGGAATGTGTCTTGCTTCATTTACACTGAATACTGGATGGGGTGGGGGGAGTAAACTCAGTTTGGAAGGGGGAGAGAGCAAATGACACAACAACAGCGGAAGTACCGACAGTTTAGACAATGGTGCACTGTTAACTGGAATGGAGAAGCTGACACTTTCGAATTGAGCAATGAGAAGGGAGAAGGGATACTTTCACAGTGAGTCATGCGGACAAGGCCATTCTCTGGTCAGAATGTGCTTTTCACAGTAATACTGCAGTTAATACAAAGGCACATAAATGTTTCCATTACAATTCTACAGGTGTGGGTCACGTCCACAAACTACCCAGACAAGGAAGTTTTGAGTGTACGCGTTCCTCGACTCTCAGCGTGCTACTGTTAGGTGTTGTG
This sequence comes from Nerophis lumbriciformis, assembly GCF_033978685.3. Lineage (NCBI taxonomy): Eukaryota > Metazoa > Chordata > Actinopteri > Syngnathiformes > Syngnathidae > Nerophis > Nerophis lumbriciformis. Next base: position 14,036,102 of record NC_084550.2, on the reverse strand, counting down.
ATGCAGGAAGCCGAGATGCAAGGTTGCAAATAATATGTATTGTTTATTTTATTTACAAAAGACAAGGCAAATTGGCAAAAAGTAACGGACAGCAAAGCATAATGCCAGAAAAAATGTAAAAAAAAAAGTACAACTAAGACAAAAAGACTGGGAATAAACTGTAAGTTGTCCAAAAGGAAAACACTGCTTGGGGTAAAAGTAACACAAACGTGGTGTAAAGCCAGATAAAAGTAACACAAAACTAGAAAGAAACAGAGACAACGAAGCAGAAAGTCAGAAGTAACGAGACATCAAATTATACTTGCAAAACCAGGGGCCTCATGTAATCAGCGTGCGTACAATCAAAAACCTGGCGGAAGCTCTTTTTCACGGCAAGGTTGAGACGTATCGAGAGTGAACTGAATGTGGAAAAGTGCGGCGCCTCACGCCAACTTCATGGCTCACGTACTCACATCTGTAACTCTGTCCAGTAACTCAAGTTTTTGGCTGTGTACAGTTAGTAGTGTAGTAGTAGTAGTAGTACAACAATGGTAGTAGTAGCAGTAGTAGTAGTAGTACAATACCAGTAGTAGTAGTAGTAGTAGTAGTAGTAGTAGTAGTAGTAGTAGTAGCAATAGTAGTGCAATACTAGTAGTAGTAGTGGTAGTACAATACTAGTACTAGTAGTACAATACTAGTAGTAGTAGTAGTACAACAGTAGTAGTAGTAGTAGTAGTAGTAGTAGTAGTACAGTAGTAGTACTAGTAGTAGTAGTAGTAGTACAACAGTAGTAGTAGTAGTAGTACAGTAGTAGTATTAGTAGTAGTACAACAATAGTAGTGGTAGCAGTAGTAGTAGTAGTACAATAGTAGTAGTAGTAGTAGTACAGCTGTAGTAATAGTACAGTTGTACTAGTAGTACTACACTAGTAGTAGTAGTAGTACAATAGTAGTAGTAGTAGTAGTACAATAGTAGTAGTATTAGTAATAGTAGTAGTACAATAGTAGTACTTGTAATAGTACAGTAGTTGTAGTAAAATAGTAGTACAATAGTAGTACAATAGTAGTGCAATATTAGTAGTAGTAGTAGTACAATGGTGGTAGTAGTAGTAGTAGTACAATAATAGTAGTAGTACAGTAGTAGTAGTAATACAGTAGAAGTAGTAGCAGTAGTACAATAATAGTAGTACAATAGTAGTAGTAATAGTACAGTAGTAGTACAGTAGTAGTACAGTAGTTGTAGTAGTAAAATAGTAGTAGTAGTAGTAGTAGTAGTAGTAGTAGTACTACAGTAGTAGTAGTAGTAGTACAGTAGTAGTAGTACAATAGTAGTACAATAATAGTACAATAGTAGCAGTAGTAGTAGTAGTACACTAGCATTAGTAGTAGTAGTAGTACAATAGTAGTAGTCGTACAGTAGTTGTACAGTAGTAATGCAGTAGTAATAGTATAATAGTAGTAGGTAGATGAGTCCTGGTCAAATGTCTGTGTTTGTCATGTCCAGAGCCAATTAACAGCGACAAACGAAGGATTACTGCAATAGAAACATGTATTATCATTAATATCGATACCAATATTGTTAGTAATAATGGCTCCAAATGTCTTAACTATCCATCCATCCATTTTCTACCGCTTATTCCCTTTGGGGTCGCAGGGGGCGCTGGAGCCTATCTCAGCTACAATCGGGCGGAAGGCGGGGTACACCCTGGACAAGTCGCCACCTCATCGCAGGGCCAACACAGATAGACAGACAACATTCACACTCACATCCACACACTAGGGCCAATTTAGTGTTGCCAATCAACTTATCCCCAGGTGCATGTCTTTGGAAGTGGGAGGAAGCCGGAGTACCCGGAGGGAATCCACGCAGTCACGGGGAGGACATGCAAACTCCACACAGAAAGATCCCGAGCCCGGGATTGAACCCAAGACTACTCAGGACCTTCGTATTGTGAGGCAGATGCACTAACCCCTCTTCTACCGTGCTGCCCCTAGACTATGAAAAACAATTACGGTAAAAAATTTGCAGCTCAGTCGCCAACATTTTACTGTTAAATTACCAACGGTACCGTTTTTCCATTTACAACAATTGACTGTACAAAAAAACCCTAAATTTTACGGTCAAATTCTGGCGAGTGAGCTGCCATATACCAATAATATAGGTAACAATAATAAATGTTTCTATTACAGTCATCCCTCCTTTATTGCTGTTAATAATTAAAAAAATAAATGACTCTCCGATTATTATCCCATGATTTTTTTTTGACATTGTCCATGCATACATACATACCTGCGTACAACATTTCCGAGTACTGTACATTCACAGTGTATCTTTGACAGTGTACATACATACATACATACATACATACATACAGTACATACATACATACACATGTACATACATACGTTCAACATTTACGAGTACTGTACATTCACAGTGTATCTTTGACAGTGTACATACATACAGTACATACATACATACATATACATACATACATACATACATACAGTGTATCTTTGACAGTGTACATACATACATACATACAACATTTACGAGTACTGTATATTCAGAGTGTGTCTTTGACAGTGTACATACATACACATATACATACATACATATATACGTACAACATTTACAAGTACTGTACATTCACAGTGTATCTTTGACAGTGTACATACATACATACATACATACACATGTACATACATACGTTCAACATTTACGAGTACTGTACATTCACAGTGTATCTTTGACAGTGTACATACATACAGTACATACATACATACACCATTTACGAGTACTGTACATTCACAGTGTAAATACATACATACATACATACATACATACATATATACGTTCATACAACATTTCAGAGTACTGTACATTCACAGTGTATCTTTGACTGTGTACATACATACATACATGCATACGTACAACATTTACGAGTACTGTCTTTCACAGTGTATCTTTGACAGTGTAAATGCATACATGCATACATACATATTAGGGGTGTGGGAAAAAATCGATTCGAATTCGAATCGCGATTCTCACGTTGTGCGATTCAGAATCGATTCTCATTTTTAAAAAATATTTTTTTTCAAATGTATTTATTTATTTATTTTTTATTTATTTATTTATTTATTTTAAATTAATCAATCCAACAAAACAATACACAGCAATACCATAACAATGCAATCCAATTCCAAAACCAAACCCGTCCCAGCAACACTCAGAACTGCAATAAACAGAGCAATTGAGAGGAGACACAAACACGACACAGAACAAACCAAAAGTAGTGAAACAAAAATTAATGTTATCAACAACAGTATCAATATTAGTTACAATTTCAACATAGCAGTGATTAAAAATCCCTCATTGACATTATCATTAGACATTTATAAAAAAATTAAAAAAAAAGAACAATAGTGTCACAGTGGCTTACAATTGCATCACATCTGATAAGCTTGACAACACACTGTGTCCAATATTTTCACAAAGATAAAATAAGTCATATTTTTGGTTCATTTAATAGTTAAAACAAATTTACATTGTTGCAATCAGTTGATAAAACATTGTCCTTTACAATTATTAAAGCTTTTTACAAAAATCTACTACTCTGCTTGCATGTCAGCAGACTGGGGTAGATGCTGCTGAAATCCTATGTATTGAATGAATAGAGAATCGTTTTGAATCGGGAAAATATCGTTTTTGTATCGAGAATCGCGTTGAATCGAAAAAAATCGATTTTGAATCGAATCGTGAGCCCAAGAATCGATATTGAATCGAATTGTGGGACACCCAAAGATTCGCAGCCGTAATACATACATTCGTACAACATTTACGAGTACTGTACATTCACAGTTTATCTTTGACAGTGTACATACATACATACAGACACATATACATACACCTATACAACATTTACGAGTACTGTACATTCAGAGTCTATCTTCGACAGTGTACATACTTACAATACATACATACATACAACAGTTACGAGTACTGTACATTCACAGTGTATCTTTGACAGTGTACATACATACAGTACATACATACATACATACATACATACATACATACAAACATACAGTGTATCTTTGACAGTGTACATACATACAGTACATCCATACATACAACATTTACGAGTACTGTACATTCAGAGTCTATCTTCAACAGTGTACATACATACAGTACATACATACATATACATACATACATACAACAGTTACGAGTACTGTACATTCACAGCCTATCTGACAGTGTACAAATATACAGTACATACATACATATACATACATACATACATACAACATTTACGAGTACTGTACATTCACAGTGTATCTTTGACAGTGTACATACATACATATACATACATACATACAACATTTATGAGTACTGTACATTCACACTGTATCTTTGACAGTGTACATGCATACGGTACATACATACATACATACATGCATACGTGCAACATTTATGAGTACCGTACATTCACAGTGTATCTTTGACAGTGTACATACATACATCTACATATATATATACATACATACATACATACATGCGTGCAACATTTCCAAGAACTGTACATTCACAGTGTATATTTGTACTGTACGTTCACAGTGTATCTTTGACAGTGTGCATACATACACATATACATACAAACGACATTTCCAAGTACTGTACATTCACAGTGTATGTGTATATATATATATATATATATATATATATATATATATATATATATATATATATATATACATACACTGTACATTCACAGTGTATCTTTTACAGTGTACATACATACATACATACATACATACAGTACAGGCCAAAAGTTTGGACACCTTCTCATTTCATTGCGTTTTCTTTATTTTCATTAATATTTACCTTGTAGATTGTCACTGACCGCATCAAAACTATGACACCTGTGAAGTGAAAACCATTTCAGGTGACTACCTCTTGAAGCTCATCGAGAGAAATTCATGCATGAAAGTTTAAAATGAGCATATATTAATGCAGTATGAACAAGAATGTTTTAATGTAGACACATATAATCATCATACTGCTGTGATTATATGCATCAAGTGTAATTTAAGGCTAAGGCAAAATATCGAGATATATATTGTGTATCGTGACATGGCCTAAAAATATCGAGATATTAAAAAAAGGCCATATCGCCCAGCCCTAGTAGAACCCATTCGACGCCGTATAAGCCAGTGGTGCCGCTCGTTGTGTAGCGGGCATTTCCCCATGTCGTCGCCGAGACAGCTAAGCTAGCTTCCGGGTTGGCCAACATGGTCTCACATGATGTAATTTCTCTTTAAATATCCTTCTTGAAAATGGCCTTGCAAATATATGTGCTGTCTTGTCTAATCGTAAAAGATGCAGGCGAGGCGTGTTGGCTGAGTTCTTAGTTTAATCCACAGCGTGCTCATCAAAAACATCTAGCTACAACATAAACGGGGCTACTGCGCATGCGCTGTGGCATGCTGGGTAATGGAGTTCTTATGTTACCTAGCTCATAAAATCACAATATATATCTGCCTTATGCCATCTAGAAGGCCTTACTGACAACTCGCATTCTGATTGGCTATCGCAACTGTCTATCACTGTATGTGCCCGTTCGTTTACAGTGCACGGACACCCGCATTGTTGATTCTGAAGGCCTCAGGCAGATTTGGTACAGCATGGCAACATAAGCGAGCTGAATTCTGATTGGATAAAAACTGTAAACTGAAACCAACAGCGCTGGAAGGAGTGACATGAAGAGAATATGAATACTTTTAGATATTTATGAAAGTAAATTCAAAATGACTTTTATTTTTAATTATGATAAGGATTTCTGGTTATGTTAGGCCAGCAGAGAAGGCCTTGCTGGCCCTGACGGCACACCACTGATATTCATTGTATATTTGTATTCAGGGCATTTATGCAGTGGGAAGTTTCCAGCCTTGCGAAGCCAAGCCAAGAAAGCGACGACCCGCCCTAACCCTAAGAAAGTCGCCCCCACCTTCTGTGCCGAGTGTCAGCCAATCAGAAGTGAGCAACAACCGCCAAGGTAAGCAAACCATGTTTTTTTTTTAAATATAAACTTAACATAACTATACATCAACTCACATTTTGAAGTAATATTTATACTGCTTTATCATACATTTAATATTTGGTTTATGTACATTTAATACTTTTGGCCATGGTAATGTTACACACAGTTTGAACAGTAACACTCTGTCTAAATATTTCAGTAATTGATTCTTTGGCGTACCGCTAGATCAGGGGTATCCAAACTTTTTCCACCAAGGGCTACATACTGAAACGTCCAAATATGTCAGGCCATTTTGATATTTTTTAATTTTGTGAAAAAAAATAAAAAAATGCCAAAAACTGATTTAGTATACATTTTTGTGTGTCAGCTCTCTTATTTTAGGTGATCAAATATTGTATTATTAATTATTAGCTGGATTATGTCAGCTTATTTGTTATTATATTCAGATTTTTTGCTCTTTTTCTCTCACATTTTTACTGTTTTTGTTTTTTCCAAAATATACTGCGGGCCCCTCCTGGTAAAATATTACAATACTACTAATATTATTAAGATTGTGTGACTGCATAAACTAGTGTGTCCAAAATTCTGCCTGTATGAAAATATTAATGTTCAGTTACACATTTAACAGTGTTTATTATTTTACATTTTCAAATGAATTAATTCACATATATATTTTTAAGATTAACTAACTAACTAAACTTTGTTTATATTTTTATTCTATTTCCCTTTTACTTTGAGAGCTTCTAATATTTTAGAGCGGGGGGTCTAAACTTTTTCCAACAAGGGCCACATAAAAAAAAAAAAACTCCTCTCTGAGCTGCCACCTTAACGTGGTAGAGGAGTTTGCGTGTCCCAATGATCCTAGGAGCTATGTTGTCCGGGGGCTTCCATGCCCCCTGGTAGGGTCTCCCAAGACAAACAGGTCCTAGGTGAGGGATCAGACAAAGAGCAGCTCGAAGACTTCTATGGAAATGCAAGAACCGAGACTCAGATTTCCCTCGCCCGGACGCGGGTCACCGGGGCCCCCCTCCGGAGCCAGGCCCGGAGTTGGGGCACGATGGCGAGCGCCTGGTGGCCGGGCCTGTCCCCATGGGGCCCGGCCGGGCACAGCCCGAAGAGGCAACGTGGGTCCCCCCTCCAATGGGCTCACCACCCATAGCAGGGGCCATAGAGGTCGGGTGCAATGTGAGCTGGGCGGTAGCCGAAGGCAGGGCACTTGGCGGTCCGATCCTCGGCTACAGAAGCTAGCTCTTGGGACGTGGAACGTCACCTCGCTGGGGGGGAAGGAGCCTGAGCTAGTGCGCGAGGTAGAGAAGTTCCGGTTGGATATAGTCGGACTCACCTCGACGCACAGCAAGGGCTCTGGAACCAGTTCTCTCGAGAGGGGCTGGACTCTCTTCCACTCTGGCGTTGCCAGCAGTGAGAGGCGACGGGCTGGGGTGGCAATTCTTGTTGCCCCCCGGCTCAGAGCCTGCATGTTGGAGTTCAACCCGGTGGACGAGAGGGTAGCTTCCCTCCGCCTTCGGGTGGGGGGACGGGTCCTGACTGTTGTTTGCGCTTACGCGCCAAACAGCAGCTCAGAGTACCCACCCTTTTTGGATTCACTCGAGGGAGTACTTGAGAGTGCTCCCCCGGGTGATTCCCTCGTTCTACTGGGGGACTTCAACGCTCATATTGGCAACGACAGTGAAACCTGGAGAGGCGTGATTGGGAAGAATGGCCGCCCGGATCTGAACCCAAGTGGTGTTTTGTTATTGGACTTTTGTGCCCGTCACGGATTGTCCATAACGAACACCATGTTCAAGCATAAGGGTGTCCATATGTGCACTTGGCACCAGGACACCCTAGGCCGCAGTTCTATGATCGACTTTGTAGTTGTGTCATCGGATTTGCGGCCTCATGTTTTGGACACTCGGGTGAAGAGAGGGGCGGAGCTTTCTACCGATCACCACCTGGTGGTGAGTTGGCTGCGATGGTGGGGGAGGATGCCGGACAGACCTGGCAGGCCCAAACGCATTGTGAGGGTTTGCTGGGAACGTCTGGCAGAGTCTCCTGTCAGAGAGAGTTTCAATTCCCACCTCCGGAAGAACTTTGAACATGTCACGAGGGAGGTGCTGGACATTGAGTCCGAGTGGACCATGTTCCGCACCTCTATTGTCGAGGCGGCTGATTGGAGCTGTGGCCGCAAGGTAGTTGGTGCCTGTCGTGGCGGTAATCCTAGAACCCGTTGGTGGACACCGGCGGTGAGGGATGCCGTCAAGCTGAAGAAGGAGTCCTATCGGGTTCTTTTGGCTCATGGGACTCCTGAGGCAGCGGACAGGTACCGACAGGCCAAGCGGTGTGCGGCTTCAGCGGTCGCGGAGGCAAAAACTCGGACATGGGAGGAGTTCGGGGAAGCCATGGAAAACGACTTCCGGACGGCTTCGAAGCGATTCTGGACCACCATCCACCGCCTCAGGAAGGGGAAGCAGTGCACTACCAACACCGTGTATGGTGCGGATGGTGTTCTGCTGACCTCGACTGCGGAAGTTGTGGATCGGTGGAGGGAATACTTCGAAGACCTCCTCAATCCCACCAACACGTCTTCCTATGAGGAAGCAGTGCCTGAGGAATCTGTGGTGGGCTCTCCTATTTCTGGGGCTGAGGTTGCTGAGGTAGTTAAAAAGCTCCTCGGTGGCAAGGCCCCGGGGGTGGATGAGATCCGCCCGGAGTTCCTTAAGGCTCTGGATGCTGTAGGGCTGTCTTGGTTGACAAGACTCTGCAGCATCGCGTGGACATCGGGGGCAGTGCCTCTGGATTGGCAGACCGGGGTGGTGGTTCCTCTCTTTAAAAAGGGGAACCGGAGGGTGTGTTCTAACTATCGTGGGATCACACTCCTCAGCCTTCCCGGTAAGGTCTATTCAGGTGTACTGGAGAAGAGGCTACGCCGGATAGTCGAACCTCGGATTCAGGAGGAACAGTGTGGTTTTCGTCCTGGTCGTGGAACTGTGGACCAGCTCTATACTCTCGGCAGGGTCCTTGAGGGTGCATGGGAGTTTGCCCAACCAGTCTACATGTGCTTTGTGGACTTGGAGAAGGCATTCGACCGTGTCCCTCGGGAAGTCCTGTGGGGAGTGCTCAGAGAGTATGGGGTTTCGGACTGTCTGATTGTGGCGGTCCGCTCCCTGTATGATCAGTGTCAGAGCTTGGTTCGCATTGCCGGCAGTAAGTCGGACACGTTTCCGGTGAGGGTTGGACTCCGCCAAGGCTGCCCTTTGTCACCGATTCTGTTCATAACTTTTATGGACAGAATTTCTAGGCGCAGTCAAGGCGTTGAGGGGATCCGGTTTGGTGGCTGCAGGATTAGGTCTCTGCTTTTTGCAGATGATGTGGTCCTGATGGCTTCATCTGGCCAGGATCTTCAGCTCTCACTGGATCGGTTCGCAGCTGAGTGTGAAGCGACTGGGATGAGAATCAGCACCTCCAAGTCCGAGTCCATGGTTCTCGCCCGGAAAAGGGTGGAGTGCCATCTCCGGGTTGGGGAGGAGATCTTGCCCCAAGTGGAGGAGTTCAAGTACCTCGGAGTCTTGTTCACAAGTGAGGGAAGAGTGGATCGTGAGATCGACAGGCGGATCGGTGCGGCGTCTTCAGTAATGCGGACGCTGTATCGATCCGTTGTGGTGAAGAAGGAGCTGAGCCGGAAGGCAAAGCTCTCAATTTACCGGTCGATCTACGTTCCCATCCTCACCTATGGTCATGAGCTTTGGGTTATGACCGAAAGGACAAGATCACGGGTACAAGCGGCCGAAATGAGTTTCCTCCGCCGGGTGGCGGGGCTCTCCCTTAGAGATAGGGTGAGAAGCTCTGTCATCCGGGGGGAGCTCAAAGTAAAGCCGCTGCTCCTCCGCATCGAGAGGAGCCAGATGAGGTGGTTCGGGCATCTGGTCAGGATGCCACCCGAGCGCCTCCCTAAGGAGGTGTTTAGGGCATGTCCGACCGGTAGGAGGCCACGAGGAAGACCCAGGACACGTTGGGAAGACTATGTCTCCCGGCTGGCCTGGGAACGCCTCGGGATCCCCCGGGAGGAGCTGGACGAAGTGGCTGGGGAGAGGGAAGTCTGGGCTTCCCTGCTTAGGCTGCTGCCCCCGCGACCCGACCTCGGATAAGCGGAAGAAGATGGATGGATGGAGATGGGCCACATAAAGAAAAGTCTAAGTATGCAGGGGCCATTTTGATATTTAAAAAAAAATGCTAAAAACCGATATTATAAACATTTAAAGACAAAACGTTATGTCAGCTTTGTGTTTTAGGTGACTCAATTTATTAATATTAAGTATTATTTTGAAAATGTGTTAAAAATGCATTTTTGTCCTCAAGTTCTCAATTCAACTTGTACCCCTAAAAATGCTTCAGGTCCATTTTTGCTCAGCCCTTGGTTGTGTTACTGATTTTTTTTCCCCAGAGTTTTTTTTTAATGTTTGATTTAAAACATTTTATTTCAATTATTTTAGATATCAATGATACATTGAGGAAATAATTTCCACCCAGTTAAGTAGCACTGGAACAAAAAAGGTCCTCAGGGAGTTAAGAGTAGATAAAAATGTTTAGATACATTTATTTATTTTTTTGCTCAAAACTCCGAATCAACTTCAGCCCTGAATAAAAAAACAGCAATCATGTTTTGTCTAAAAAAATATTTTTAGATATTTTCTAACTCTGGGCTGTGAATCTTTGGACACCACACGATTTGGTTCTTTGGGGTAATGATTCGATTCGATTCAGAATCGATTCTCGATTCAAAATCAATACTTTTTTTAATAACATTGGGTGCCAGTTCTATGATTAACTACATTCCTCTAAATGATAGCTCTGATAAATTTCTATATTACTTTTGTTGAATAAAATGATACCCAAACATTAAATAAAATCAAATAAGGCAAACAGGAGAAGTATACGACACTTAAAGTAAATCTGTACTGCAGATATAGATAATCTACATCAAGTCAGGTAAAAAAAAAAAAAAAAGTAACAATACTTTTAAAATCGCTTTATTTTTTATTTTTATTTAAATAAGAATCGTTACAGGTAAGAATCGCGATTCATTCGAAAATCTATTTTTTTTAAAACCCTTACCTAACCGTGTCAGCTTTTTTATTTTGAAAAAAATGCATACGATGACCGTAACAGCAAATGTTAAAGTGCCAGGGTATCAATAACTACATAAGATTAGGGGTGGGTACTGTATTTGGTACTTTTTTTGGCACCGACCAAATTCCCTTGGTACTACTAAGTATTGATTCACGTAAAATCAAACGGTGCAATATTTCGATACCTTTGTTGCACTAAACACCGTAACTCACTTGAACAATCAGTCGTGCAGCACTCAGCCAAACTCCCTCTAAGTAATGTTGACATTTTCAACACTAACAAAGCAAGTATGCTTGGTAGAAAACACTCCGACGTAAAGTAAGGCTCCACTCTTCCAAAATGTGCTAGTTTGATGCTAATTTACATTGGATTTGCCGTAGACAGGCTACTAAACAATTTTACATGGCCATTTCAACACCTCCAAATGTGGTAATGACAACTACAACTAGGATGAATCTTAGAATCAAACAGCTGGTGTGTAATAAGCCCAGCATTTACAGTATTAAACCTTTGTAGGGCGCAACAAAACACATGTGTGTGACAATCATTGGTACTTTAACTTAACTTAAGTCTTCTGGAAAAAGCTACTTCCTAGTTAGCCAACATACCATAGTTAGCCTATACAGTACTGCCATCTAATGTCCTGGAAGTGTAACTACATGGCAAAAAAAATAGCTGAATTTTAAATGTGACATTAAAAAATAACATTTTATTATCAAACTATTAACATTTATTAACACATACAAAAATACCAAAAAATTGGTACCGTTGAGTACCAGAAACGATTCCCAGATACTGGGAATTGGTATCGTATTGTTCAAATGTGAACGGTACCCATCCCTACATAGAATTAGCAATAAAATACATTTTGGTGCAGTGTTTTATATTTTTTTGGGTAACTCATTTTATGTAACATTTTAAAAATAAAAAAGGTAAATTAAGTTAAAGTACCAATGGTTGTCACACACACACACTAGATGTGGTGAAATTTGTCCTCTGCATTTGACTTTTTCACCCCCTGGGAGGTGAGTGGAGCAGTGGGCAGCAGCGGTGCCCGCGCCCGGGAATCATTTTTGGTGATTTAACCCCCAATTCCAACCCTTGATGCTGAGTGCCAAGCAGGGAGGTAATGGGTCTCATTTGTATAGTCTTTGGTATGACTCGGCCGGGGTTTGAACTCCCAACCTACCGATCACAGGGCAGACACTCCAACCACAAGGCCACTGAGTAGGTGGTTAAAAACCTGCCATAATTAGAGCAAATTGGCATATAAAAGGTTAAACATGACATGGTAGCTATTTCCATACAGGACTGAAGTTAATTGAGAGATTTGAGCAAAAAAAAGTAGACAAAACTATGAATCAAAATCTTGAGCAAAAAAAAAGTAGACAAAACTATGAATCAAAATCATTTTTATAAATGGTTCTTAAATCCCTGAGGACCTTTTTGGTCCTGGTGCGACTTAACTTCCATTGTCATCCTTATTGTCATCCATTTTGAATTTGGATCTTTGCTCTGTGATCCAGTGGGCCACCACATGTTGACACCCAGTCAACCGGAACCAATCAACACCAGGTCCACCACCCACACCTTCTCCCCCAATCAGGCAGAGCGGATCCTCACACGAAGCTCCTCCTACCGGGAGCCATCCAGGTCCAGTCTGAAGGTCGCCAATGCTGAAGTGAAGGTCATCGTTCCGCCAAGTCCTTTGGAGAGTTCTGACAAGTCCTTCAGCAGTAGCACACTGCCAAGGTAACACATTGTTATTCCCATTTCGCCAATAATATCCTAGGATAATAAACTGATATTTCACGTTTTCTAAAGATTAAACAACTGTCAGGTTGAGTTTGGTTCAAAAAAGGAATACCATTAAAACATAGAGTGGTATCTGTGTCTAGCTTACGGGATTTCGGGACATGAGCTGTCTCTTGGCTAATTGTTATGTTTTTACATTACCCGCCTCCACACCGTTTTATCCAACCAAAACACATATATATAATAAAATATAATTTGAAAACATTTTTTTTTTCCTGCACCATGACTAGGGAAGGTTGTTTGGATGGGGTCATATAAATAAATGCTTTGAATGCATTTCCTCGAAAGTACACTCCAAATGACGACAAATAAGTATCTATCAGAAAATTTTATATGACATTTAATATATAAATGCCCGTCCAGATTGCTTGACGAACTCGTGCCGTCCTGCGGGCCAAATTTAAGACACAGGCGGGCCGCAGTTTGGACAGCCCTGCCAGAAATGTTTCTGTAAAAAACTGGCAGCTCAGTCGACAAAATTTTACCGTAAAATTAGAGTGGTACCATTTTTCAATTTACAGTAATGCACTGTAAAAAAAAAAAAAAAATAGTAACACAATCACCATACATTTTACGGTAAAATTTGGGTGACTGTATATATCTACATGTATATATGTGTATACAGTCGTGGCCAAACACTTGTAAAGAACATAATGTCATGACTGTCTTGAGTTTCCAATATCTTCTACAACTCTTATTTTTTTGTAATAGAGTGATTTGAGCACATACTTGTTGGTTACAAAAAACATTCATGAAGTTTGGTTATTTTATTTGATCTACTATGGGTCTACTGAAAATGTGAGCAAATCTGCTTTGTCAAAAGTATACATACAGCAATGTTAATATTTGGTTACATGTCCCTTGGCAAGTTTCACTGCAATACATGTATATATATATATATATATATATATATATATATATATATATATATATATATATATATATATATATATATATATATATATATATATATTTATATATACATATATATATCAGAGGTGTGGACTCGAGTCACATGACTTGGACTCGAGTCAGACTCGAGTCATGAATTTGATGACTTTAGACTCGACTTGACAAAATGTAAAGAGACTTGCAACTCGACTTAGACTTTAACATCAATGACTTGTGACTTCACTTGGACTTGAGCCTTTTGACTTGACATGACTTGCTACTTTCCCCAAAATCCAACGCTTAAAAAGTTATTTGGGAGCGCTCCGTATTTTTCATTTTCTTCGTCTGTGTCTCTCAGCGTGTTGTTCCTGTCAGCTGGTGTGCTGTCAGTACAACAGCCAATCAAATTAGATCTACGTTGTTTTCATCACGCAGCATTCATCCAATCAAATTGCAGTACAACCACCGAACAAGTTGTCAAACAACGCAACAATTATGCCAAAGTTGGTTTCGTTCGGGTATAAAAACTACGACTTGGTCAACAAAAAACGAATTGCCGTATGGAAATCACGCAGTTCGAATATTACAGACGGAGACGCAACAACGTTCAACATTTGAAGTTGCACAAAGAAGGGTAAGTTTTGAATGTAAGATAACGTTTATTGGCTAAGTTACGTGACTTGTATTTGCTGTGTAGTTAAATCAGTGAGGCTGCAAACTCACTGCTAACGTTATAACCATAGACATCTTATAAGTAGACGCAGCATGGAGCGCTACTGCCTACTGGCGCAGACGAGGCGCGGGGCCGCCATCTTGGAGTGGTGATCCGCTCCACTCAGTGCAATTCATTTGGCAGGAACAATGAACTGTCAGCGCATTTAATTCATTTTACCTCACTGAACACCACTGATTTTCACCCCCCTTTTTTGTCATACGTGTAGCTATGATAACAGACACATGTTTTGGCGTGTTTTAGTATTCATAGTTTGCTTAACAGTAATATAATATTCTTATATGCTATAAGTGACCAGACGTCCGAGATCAAAACTGGGATTATAATCCTAGAGAAGGGGAAAAAACGGTAAACTATTTTTAAGTTGAAGAAACAATATGATTAGGTTATATATACATGCGTATATCCTACATAAACAATGTATGAATACATTAGATATCTATATATCTTAGGGACCTATAGACTGTATCTCTGTTGCTGCAGCAGCAGAGAGTTTATTCTGTCTTGACACTTTGTATTGATATTTTCTATTACATTCTTCCCTTAAATGATAATATTTGCAGTGATTGTTTTATATGTATTATTTTATGTAAGTCGCTTTGGATAAAAGCGTCTGCCAAATACTTAAACATAAACACATATAAACACCTGAAAGTCTTCATATCAGCTAAAACCACCAATCTGTTTCACTGGATTCAGAATAAAACCAAATTCTGTTTTACCCAACAATGTTAGTATTTGAATATTGTTACTTGAAGACTGATTCCTGGTTACAATTATACTGTTAAGAAAGTATTGTCTTATACTTTGCCTAAAATGAGAATGCATCATAATCAGTGGCGGCTGGTGAATTTTGTTTTAGGTGGGGCTGAAAGTTTGTAAACCAAACCCCTGTAGGGCGTCATCCTCCCCCAGAAGATTAATTTGTGATTTTCACATACAAATATTGAAGATCTTTGATCCTTCTCAACTCTGTGGTAATATTATTTTCATAAGATACAACCAATAGTATGTTAATGTTAAATCTTACTTGTGAAAAGTAATCCCCCGATTCCTATTTTCAACAGTCCGCTCATTTGAGCAGGAAAACGCTGAACACCATCTTTGTTTTCTACCTGTCAACTGTCAGTTTAGGCTGCTCGCCGGCTCCTCATCACCACTTCAAGATGGCGGCCAAATTGCTCACGTCACAGCAACCTGCGTCTACTTATAAGATGTCTATGGTTATAACGTCATTGCAAACACGGCAATCTGTTGCGTCCACTGCAGTTTGCTACCTTATTCATACTTTTTGTCAAGTGATTTTTTTTTAAGCAGGGTTGCATGAGGTACCTACACATAACGTTACGTTAGACAATGTATCACACACAGTAACGTAACGTTAGTCAATGTATCACACACAGTAACGTAACGTTAGTCAATGTATCACACATAGTAACATTACGTTAGTCAATGTATCACACACAGTAACATTACGTTAGTCAATGTATCACACACAGTAACGTAAAGTTAGACGGTGGTCAGCAGCACCGCGTATTTTAGCCACCTACAAAAAGACAAACATAGTCAAATAAAGGTCAGTTAAAATGTATACTATATTAAGAATATGTGTACATATTGCATAGGGTCCTGACATCTAAAAAGTACAACTCTGTTCATTGTTATGTTCATATATTTGTTATGTTTTTCATGTGTACGCACACATAAACACACATACAGTATGAGATGAGATCAATGAGATAAGGTAAGAACAGGATAGAAACTGCTGTGGAACTAGTTACAATGCAATATGCCATTGAAATACAATGTTAACACTTTTGTGCAAATAAGTACAGTTGCACTTGTTTTTTCAAATGTGTTTATTCTGTAAAGGAATGAGTTACATGTTTAAAATGACTGGTTAATAGTGCTATTTTGAAGTGCAATGTCAGCACTATCTTTTTCCCTGCAATTTCAAATGCACATGTTTTAATAAATAAATACAGCATTTTAAAAGCATACACAATCTGTGTAAATATATTAGTCTGTGGTTAAACGACTTGAAAGGACTCGAAACTCAAAATGCAGGACTTGGGACTTGACTTGAGACTTTCCAGTCTTGACTTTGGACTTGACTCGGACTTGCTCTGTCTTGACTCGGGACTTGACTCGGACTTGAGGGCAAAGACTTGAGTCTTACTTGTGACTTGGTCCCACCTCTGATATATATATATACAGTATATATACAATATATATATATATATATATATATATATATATATATATATATATATATATATATATATATATATATATATATAAACATATATATATATATATGTGTGTGTATATATATATCTATGTGTACATATACAGTATATGTATGTATATATATATGTATATATATATGTATGTATGTATATATATACATATATATATATATATATATATATATATATATATATATATATATATACGAAGTCATACGTATGTATGTATGTATGTATGTATGTATGTATGTATATATATATATATATATATATATACGTATATACGAAGTCATACGTATGTATGTATATATATATATATATATATATATATATATATATATATATATATATATATATATATATATATATATATATATATATATATATATATATACGTATACCGTATATGAAGTCAAGATAAACTGTGATTAAGTACATATATATAAAGTGTACTTAATCACAGTTTATCTTGACTTCAGTTCATTGTTTTGCGTCTTCCTTTAGGTCGCATGGTGGCTCCTCATCAGAGGGTTGTCGTATTCCTCGGCGTCATGCCTCGATCCACACTTCAATGGATTCAGTGCGATCCAAACAACTCCTCAACCAGTGGAAGAATAAGAATGACAACAGGAAGCTGTCTCTGCAGGTGATGGATGGAATAAGAGCAGCTTCTTTATCTCCTCAAAGAAATGTGCAGTTGCATTATCCCTCTGAACCATCGGCCATGGTTTTGGCTCCAGAGCCCCATAGTGGAAATTATATGCCTTTGGTCCCTGGCCAGGAAGCTGGGGCCCACATCCCTGCTCAGTACAACAAAATACCTGCTGGCTGTGTTCCAATATCCAATAATAATCCCCTCAACCAGAACGGAGGTGTTGGTTTGCCCGGTGGACCCAGAATGACTATTCAGTCTCGTCCTGGATCGTCTCAGCTAGTTCATATTCCTGAGGAGGAGAATTCTACGAGCAAGGATCAGGAGAGTGAATCAGAAGACAGCACGGTTGATGTGTTTGGATCAGCAAAACAAAACTGGATGAGAGTAACAGAGAAGACAACTCTTCCATGTAGACCACTCAGTGCAGGCGGTCAACCCAGACTCATGCAGGTAAGGGATTCCTTCCTAGGTTTAATCCCTGAAAGGAAATTAACTGTATAATCATCTGTATATGTTGTATTGCATGCACAAGACCATGCATAGTGTAGATCCAGACCACATAAATGCAGGCAAAGAGAGACATCCGCAATAAAGATGTCAGGCCTTGAGGTGAGAGGCGAGGTCAGGACTGGAGTATGAATTATAATTGACATGTCTTAATTTGCTTATGCTGATATGCTACACATGAAAGTGGAATATTTAGCATCATGGGGTGGGTTTCTGGGGAAAGTAGAACAGGTCAGGTGCAGGGAAGACCCTAAAATGCAGAGAACAGCAGGCGGTATGCAGCTCAAAGTATATTTAATAATGTGCTTAGACCAGAGGCGCTAACAAAACAAAAGCACTGTCACTGAAATAGGCAGAGAACACAGAACAAAACCAAAGTAGTCATGAAGGATCATGACTGAGAGAGAAATACTTGATGGCACACTTACATGAATAACCTACTCAAATTTTGCCCATCTATCCATCCATCCATTGACTACCGCTCGTCCCTAAATTGCTTTTACGTAGGATTTGGTTTTTGACTAAATATTCGCCAAAAGTCACGTCAGGTTTTTTAAATACTGTCTCGGTTGTCGTGCAGCCAAACATGACCAAAAACAAATGAATGAGTTTGCCTCTGTATCATGCTGCAGACCAAAGAAAGAATCCCCCGTGTCAGTGGCTTAGTTGTGTTATCAAGACTTGTAGTGGTGTTATTGGGAGGAACCTACTCAGTGGCCTAGTGGTTAGAGTGTCTGCCCTGAGATCGGTAGGTTGTGAGTTCAAACCCCGGCCGAGTCATACCAAAGACTATAAAAATGGGACCCATTACCTCCCTGCTTGGCACTCAGCATCAAGGGTTGGAATTGGGGGTTAAATCACCAAAAATGATTCCCGGGCACGGCCACCGCTGCTGCCCACTGCTCCCCTCACCTCCCAGGGGGTGATCAAGGGTGATGGGTCAAATGCAGAGAATAATCTCGCCACACCTAGTGTGTGTGTGACAATCATTGGTACTTTAACTTTAACTTTTTTAACGGTCTCCCGAGTGGTGGTGTTTTTTTTCGGGGCTTTTTTGCTCGTCACAGATTGCCCATAACAAAACACAATGTTCAAGCATATGTGTGTCCCGGGCCGTAGTTCGATGATCGACTTTGTGGTTTTGTCATCGGACTTGCGGTCCCATGTTTAGGAGTTTTAGCACCAATGGAGAGGATAGGATGCCACTCAGACTTGCCAGGCCCAAAAGCACTGCGAGTGTCTGCTGGGAACATCTTGCAGAGTCTCCCGTCTGAAAGAGTTTCAATTCCTACCTCCGGAAGAGCTACGAACATGTTCCGAGGGAGGCAGCGGACATTGAGTCAGAGTGGGCCTTGTTCCGTGCCTCTATAGTTGAGGCAGCCAACCACCAATCAAGGTGGTCTGTGCCTGCCGCAGCGGTAATCCCAGAACTCGCTGGTGGACACCACCAGTAAGGAATCCCGTCAAGCTGAAGAAGTAGTCCTATCGGGTCTTTTTGACTCATTGTACCCGGTGGGCAGCTGACTGGTACCGACAGGCCAAGGTGCTGTTTTGGCAGTTGCCGAGGAAAAAGTTTGGGAAAGCCATGGACAATCATGGACCACTTCTCAGGAAGGGGATGTAGTACACTGTCAACACCATGAATGGTAGGGACAGTGTGTTGCTGACCTCGACTTGGGATGATGTACTGTATATCGGTTGATTAAATATTTCAAAGACCTCGTCAATAACAGCATTGTGTTGACATTGGAGACGGTTCCTCTGGATTGGCAGACCGGGGTGGCAGTTCCTCTCTTTAAGGAGGGCGACCAAATTGTATCTTCCGACTATCGTGGGATCACACTCCTCAGCCTCCCTGGTAAGGTCTATTCAGGTGTACTGGAGAAGGCAGTTTGGAGAGCCACTAGTTAGACCGACAAATGGGGACAAATGACAAATCAGGATTTTGCCCCGACGCTCCGTCTATATAAAAGACAAGTTTTGATTAGTGAGTTGACATATCAAGATATCACTTATGGCGATGAAGATAAAAGACTAAGATGGTGCTGGTAAAATGGTCCACATGTTAGGGCTACAGTGTGTCCTTACCATGGGTACTGGCAATCAGTTGAACAAACTGGCCGCATACTATTTTCCATCCTATTCATCAAACATTTGTACTTTAGTAAATAATACACTGCGGGGGGTCGGCTTTGAGAGTATCAGTATTTGTGAGGCAGCTGGACTCAATGATATTGCACCCAAATTATACACATAAATATTAGAATAAAATCAACTAGAAAATTCCCGCGGAAAATTTATTGGGACTGCTATCTGTGCCCTGGACCTCTGCCCGGGGGACGCTGGAAGCCACCGTATGTTTAAAATGGTTTCGAATGTCCGAATCTGTGAGGTTTAGATGTAACAGTACGAAATGAGCTACAGAGCTAACTTAAAACATTAGCATGCCAACAATAAAATGCTAACACTTAGCATGTGCGCTAACGTTTGCATGCTAACAGTCAGCATGTTTCACATCCCAAGTTATATGACTCTAAGGTGTATATAGCTGCGGAAGTAGAGAAAAAAAGTGTAAAATTAGCTGAAAAAGTTAGCATGCACATCCCAAGTTATATGACTCTAAGGTGTATATAGCTGCGGAAGTAGAGAAAAAAAGTGTAAAATTAGCTGAAAAAGTTAGCATGCTATTTTTAGCTTGCTAACAATTGCATTTTAACAGTTAACAAGTGTCACATACCAAGTTATATGACTCTGGGGTAAACAGTTACAAAACTAGCTCAATAGGTTAGCATGCTAACATTTAGCATGTGTCACATATCAGGTTATATGACTCTAAGATGTATGGCTGTGTAATTAGAGAAAAAAGTGTGAAATTCGCTGAAAAAATTACCATGCTAATGTAAGCATGCTAGCATGCTAACTTTAGCATTCTAACAGTTACAAAGTGTCACATACCAAGTTATATGACTCTGGGGTAAACGGTAGTAAAATTAGCTCAAAAAGTTAGCATCTTAACGTTAGCATGCAAGCATGTTAACAGTTAGCATGTTTCACATACCAAGTTATATGACTCTAAGGTGTATGGTTGCATAATTAGAGGAAAAAGTGTAAAATTAGCTGAAAAAGTTAGCACATCCATGCTAGCATGCTAACATTAGCATTCTAACAGTTACAAAAAGTCACATACAAAGTTATGTGAGTCTGGGGTAAACGGTTGTAAAATTTACTCAAAAAGTTAGCATGTTAATGTTAGCATACAAGCACGCTGAGGTTAACATACTAAAGTGCTCAGCGTCCCTGTGGTTAGAGTGCCCGCCCTGAGACTGGAAGGTCGTGAGTTCAAACCCCGGCCGAGTCACACCAATGACTATAAAAATGGGACCCATTGCCTCCTTGCTTGGCACTCAGCATCAAAGGTTGGAATTGAGGGTTAAATCACCAAAATGATTCCCGAGCGCGGCCACCGCTGCTGCTCACTGCTCCCCTCACCTCCCAGGGGGTGAACATGGGGATGGGTCAAATGCAGAGGATAATTTCACCACACCTAGTGTGTGTGTAACTATCGTTGGGACTTTCACTTTTAACAGTTAGCATGCAGCTGAGATAGGCTCCCCCGCGACACCGAAAGGGATAAACGGTAGAAAATGGATGGATGGATGTTTCACATACCAAGTGATATGACTCGAAACTGTAGGGCTGCGGAATTAGAGAAAAAGCTTCAAACAGTATCGCACACTATATAACACAAGCGACCATTTCTCTCTCTTCTTAGGTAATGTCTTTCTCAAAACACCACGGCTTGCTCAACTCTACTCGATCAGAGGACAGCGGCAGCGTTGTCAGTTGCACGGGATCCATTCGCTACAGAGCTCTTACGGATCACGACCCGTCACCACCAGCGTCCACCACTGGCGCAGCGGAAGTAGAAGGTATGGTGCTATTTTGCTCAGATCAGGGGCGTCAAACTCATTTTAGCTCTGTGGCCGCCTGGAGGGAAAGTCCCTTCCCAAGCAGGCCGGACTGGTAAAATCATGGCATGATAACTTAAAAATAAAGGCAACTTGGGGCTGTTTTCTTTGTTTTACTTGGGTCAAAAAAAGATACTGAAGTGAATGAATTAACCCATATTATGTTCTACATATGGTGAATGTTCAAATTCAACTTGGCGAAAGCGAACCACCAGTAAATAAGGGTTGAGCACATAATAAATTAAGGAGCCTTAGTTGGACATTCGCATGTGGACTTGAGTTAGCTCTCTCACGAGAAGAAGCAATACAACCAGGCTTCGGAATGCAAAAGTTATAGCTCTATCCTGGAGGAGAGATTCCATGCTTCTCTTAACGTCAACCTACAAGTTATGGTATATGTCTGTTGTCTTTTCAGACACTTACACACGAACATCTCCTTTTATAGTCAGGATGTGCTCTCCTGACTTGGCACACACACAGAGACAGGAAGGAGAAATATAAAACTGATGGTTTGGAGTCCAAGTTAGGAGTCCTTCATTTTTGACCTGAGCTCCTCCAGGTACTGCAGACCTGTATAATGATACCCGCTTGTAATAAAGCAACTTTTTGTTCATCAGAGCGTCTCCAACGTCTCTTTTGATTCAGCCGTTCTGCCCGGGTGGGGGTGACAAGACCAGAAATACACATCAATACAAATAATCCCCTTGACTTAAGCTAGTTGAAAATTCTGAGGAAAAAATTGGTGCAGTTTTAGAAACACAATGAACTTGGACTTTGTGTCAGTATATCTGTGTGACAGTCGCTCGCTGTCGTGCGGGTTCCAAGGACCACCAAGGAATTACATTCTTGCAAGCAGGTTTAGACTTCTTTATTTCAAAGAATGCGTCTCTTGCCGAGTCGCTTTTCAACTTTTCTGTCTGCTGCTCGCTCCTCCGCTCCAGTTTTTCAGCTTCGGGCGTCGTCGTCTCCCTTGCGCTCTCAGTCTCTTTCGCTCTGCATCATCTTCCTTCTGGCTCCTTCTCGTCTCTCCGCCTCTCTCTCTCACGTTCACGGCTGCCGCCCTTTTATATAGTTCAAGAGGATTATTTGATTGTGCCCAGCTGGGCGATCCACACACCTGATACTGTTTGCGGCGTCGAACCCGGCGCGCCCCGCCTTGCTGCTCGCTCGCCGTCCACGCCTCCTTGCCGCCATCTTGGAGCGGGCTCCGGTGTGCCCTGCCTCGCTGTCTGACTGCCGGCCCCGCCTCTCCACTATCTGCAAAGCCATTAACATTAAGTCACAACTATCTGGTGTTGAACAGAATAAATAATAAATAGATAAAAACTGATTTATGTATTAAATTATTAATTAATTAATCATGTGGTAACTCAACAAACCACAAAAAAGGGAGGTAGAAACTAGTCAGGAAGGTAGCGTTACACTCCGCATTCACTTTTCTCATTTTTGATGGACATTTTGGGGCAACGAATAGTTCGAAGCAGAATATGTAAAACGGCAGGTTTTACGTTCCATTTGGGTTGAAGGGGAAGTGCCGCAGCCAGGCTTTACTGTGCACCTCATGCTTGGCCCCGTTATAAACCGTGTGCTTACCTAACAGAATAGCATTGGCGACATCCAGTGGACACATTTGGAACAGCAGTTTTTTCATATAAATTTCCGAAAACGCATCTCACGGCTCGTAGGTTTGACACCCCTGGCTGAGATCATACTGAACAACAATATTGAAGACTCTTTGTGTGATATTCACTGTTTTACATTTTTTATTCCTCTTATGTTGTAAGGCAAAGGTTTGGAGCGAACCGGCAGTATAGTCCGTGTTGAAGCCCACCCAGAGTCGAGAGTAAAAAGGCCCTTTGTGAAACCTCCGAGCACTGATGGAAGCGGCTCTTGGCGATGGAATCCAGCGGACAAACAACTATCGCTACGGCAGCCAGCTTTTACCGTCAACAATATGGACTGCTACGATTCCCTTAAGGATGGCGGGCCATTGGATGGGCGGGAGAGTGAAACGGTGACCAAGTTCGAAAATAAAAGTGTTGGAGAAGGAGTTTCAAACAGTAGTCTCCCACATATGATATATTCACTCCATCCGTCACAAACTAACAAACCCAACCATTTTCAGGACCACGACTCAAACAAACCTCCCACTCTGAGTGCCATAAACGCTCCTCCTTTCCATCCACACCCTCAGGCTATCACGACCATCAGAGTCACGCCTGTGGAAGGCACTGGCGCCAGCAGTGATGGCAGCTCCGAGTGCCAATCGGTTGCGTCTTCCAGCCGAGAGTCTACCTTGCGGAAAAAGAGTGTGACCGACATTCACCACACCCAAGACCAAGGGCTCATCTCTGATCACCTTCTCAGTCAGAAAAGCAGCTTCTTCGACAGTGAAAGTGGCAATCATTTCACTGAAAACCTTCACCATTTTCAAGACAACCCAATGCACCCCAACAGGCAGTTACAAGGAATGCTTGGTCGTCCAAGTCCACACCCTCCACCTACTTTACCCCGCCCTCTGATGACTTACCCCCCACCTTCACCTTCCGGGTTGGCCTTGATGACGAGCTCGTGTGAAGTTCATGCATTTAAACGTTAAACTGTTGCTGAGTGAGTTTTTTCTACTCTGAGAAGTACACACATTGAGATCATTGTGCCGACCGGACTGGGCCGGACCCATTTGCGAACTACATCTGTGTAGAAAACGCCACTGAGAACACTGTTCTTAACTGCAGGCTAAACATTTGTCAGTGTGACCCGACTGATTCAGTCCCTGCTTTACTGTTCCGCCCAGGATTCGATCCTGGGTCATCCGGCATGACCCGGTAACCAGCACTGCTCATAAGTTTGTCAGAGAGTACCCAGCAGGAACAAGATATTGAAACAACGTTGAGAACTTGTTGAATTAGGTCCTGACAATAGGCAACTCAAACACAACATTGAAACATGCTTTTTGACGACGTTAAATCAATGTTGAATTTTGGTAATTTCCCAAACAATATTCTAATGTTAAAGTTAAAGTACCAATGATTGTCACACACACACTAGGTGTGGTGAAATTTGTCCTCTGCATTTGACCCATCCCCTTGTTCACCCCCTGGGAGGTGAGGGGAGCAGTGGCAGCAGCGGTGGGTGCGCCCGGGAATAATTTTTGGTGATTTAACCCCCAATTCCAATTCTTGATGCTAAGTGCCAAGCAAGGAGATAATGGGTCCCATTCTTATAGTTTTTGGTATGACTCGGTTTCACCATTGAAATTTGGTCATTCTAAAACACAAATACAACGTTGAAACAACATGCTTTTTGACGTTTAATCAATGTTGGGTTGTGATGTTGATTTGACCATTGAATTTTTCCAACCAACAACGTGGATCTAATGTTAGTTATCAATATTTACAAACTACTTTGCAAAGTCAATTTTAAAATATATATACAGTATGTGTAATCAACGTTGTATCAATGTGTTGTGCCTGCTGGGTATTTTGTTAAAGTACTCAAAGAAATTTGATTTCATTCACTTTTTCTATCTCAGTATAATTGATGTTGACATTTCTTTGTACGTCATTACGTGGTCATAGTAGAATTGCCAAGAAAAATACAGGTTTCAGACAGGCCAATGAAGGAGGCTTAATACTGATCAAGTCCTGCATCCTGAAGAAGACTCTCCACCGCTGATGTTGAATGAAAACTGTTTGGTGAAAAACGGAAGCAATATGTCAAGTCCAGGAGTCTAAACCCACTCTTTTAGGTGTGTATCTTGAATAGATGACTACTATTTGCACATTTTGTGCGCCTGGTCTTTAAAAGGTTTGCGTGTGCTGATCATCAGAATGTCCACAATGTACTCATCGAGTGTGATTTATCAAGCCTGGAAGAGTTCGCGGCTGATTTTTTTTTGCGTTCGTATTTTGACATGTTTGGAAGGTACGTGCAGACCGGCACAGTTGCGGACAAAAAGCCGTGCAGAAGGACAATGGCGAGACAATCCTCCGTCCACGTGTTCGTGTCTCCATACTTGGACTGTCAGAACTGAATCTTTGGGCATCACACGATTCGATTTGATTCGATTCTTGGCGGTATGTATTTATTCACAATTACTGCTATCATGACCGAAGCTCCAAAACAACCAAAGAAACAAAAAGTTTTTTTTTAAAGAGGATGCGACCTGCACAAAAGGACAGTCAGGAGCAACATTGCCTCTGCTGGCGTGATCTCAAAGATGAGGAGGGATTTAGAATAGAGTATAGAATATATCTTTATTGTCATTGAACATTGTACAACAAAATTGCAAGCAAACTAATATAGTGCAAATTCATAATGACACATAAAAAACATAAGAACATGGTACTCAGATAAATTGATAAAAATAATACATAAAATACCAAGCACACAGCTCACATGCACAGTCATTCTTTTTTATGCCTTGTGTTCAGCGACGCGATTGCTCTCGGGTAAAAAGTGTTCTTAAATCTGTTTGCCCGGCATTTTATTGTCCTGTATCTCCTGCCCGAGGGCAGCAGTTCAAAAAGTTTATGTCCGGGGTGAGATGGATCCCTTATGATGTTTTGGGCCTTTTTGACACTTCTAGGGAGGGAGAGAGCAGCCAGTGATCTTCATGGCAGTTTTTATGACCCTCTGAAGTGCGTTACTCTCTGCCGCTGTGCAGCTGGCATATCATAGACACATGCAGTATGTCAGCGCACTTTCTATTGAGCAGCGATAGAAAGACACAAGCAGTTTTTGTGACAGGTGGTTCTTTCGTTGGAGTCTCAGAAAGTAAAGTCTCTGCTGTGCCTTTTTGATGGTTTGATTTTCGACCGGTGCTGCCTTGGCTCTGTTCCTGCTAAACTAGTAAGTACCTTTTGATGCTCAAATCATAATGCTAATGTTAGCTATCGGAAATTGACGTGGGAGCAATAAATTGCCACCACATTCGAAAAAACTCTGCCGCCGGTCGTTTTTTGCTTTGGACCTGCGTCCGCCCCGATACCTTCTGGGTAGTAGCGTCACGTTTGGAGCACAATCCAAGATCATTTCTTGATAAAGTCTGCAATTTAACATCAGAATAGCCATTAGAGACATAATATTTCTGCCAATATTACAGTGGACATCATGTCAGTTTGACGCTATATACGCTAGTCAAAATCAACCAAAACTAAAAGTACTTAAAGGCCTACTGAAATGCGATTTTCTTATTTAAACGGGAATAGCAGGTCCATTCTATGTGTCATACTTGATCATTTCGCGATATTGCCATATTTTTGCTGAAAGGATTTAGTAGAGAACATCGACGATAAAGTTCACAACTTTTGGTCGCTGATAAAAAAGCCTTGCCTGTACCGGAAGTAGCAGACGATATGCGCGTGACGTCACAGGTTGTGGAGCTCCTCACATCTGCACATTGTTTACAATCATGGCCACCAGCAGCGAGAGCGATTCGGACCGAGAAAGCGACGATTTCCCCATTCATTTGAGCGAGGATGAAAGATTTGTGGATGAGGAAAGTGAGAGTGAAGGACTAGAGGGCAGTGGGAGCGATTCAGATAGGGGAAGATGCTGTGAGAGGCGGGTGGGACCTGATATTCAGCTGGGAATGACTAAAACAGTAAATAAACACAAGACATATATATACTCTATTAGCCACAACACAACCAGGCTTATATTTAATATGCCACAAATTAATCCCGCATAACAAACACCTCCCCCCTCCCGTCCGTATAACCCGCCAATACAACTCAAACACCTGCACAACACACTCAATCCCACAGCCCAAAGTACCGTTCACCTCCCCAAAGTTCATACAGCACATATATTTCCCCAAAGTCCCCAAAGTTACGTACGTGACATGCACATAGCGGCACGCACGTACGGGCAAGCGATCAAATGTTTGGAAGCCGCAGGTGCATGCGTACTCACGGTACCGCGTCTGCGCATCCAACTCAAAGTCCTCCCAGTTCTCCACAGGCCAATGGTAAAGCTTGACTGTCATCTTCCGGGAATGTAAACAATGAAACACTGGCTGTGTTATCCGGCACAACAGTCAAGGGGTGCATTCTACGGCGGGGGTGCGTTATCCGGCACAACACCTACAGCTTTCTTCTTTGCTGTCTCCATTGTTCATTGAACAAATTGCAAAAGATTCACCAACACAGATGTCCAGAATACTGTGGAATTTTGCGATGAAAACAGACGACTTAATAGCTGGCCACCATGCTGTCCCAAAATGTCCTCTACAATCTGTGACGTCACGCGCAGGCGTCATCATACCGAGACGTTTTCAGCAGGATATTCCGCGCGAAATTTAAAATTGCACTTTAGTAAGCTAACCCGGCCGTATTGGCATGTGTTGCAATGTTAAGATTTCATCATTGATATATAAACTATCAGACTGCGTGGTCGGTAGTAGTGGGTTTCAGTAGGCCTTTAAGTGGGGCTTTAAAAAAAGAAAGAAAAGATTTTCAATTTTTTTTTAATCGACTAATAAGAGTCACGATTCAATTGAAAATCTTTTTTTTTTAACACCCCTACCAGCCACAAACATTTTCCTGCAAACAATGTTGCATTTTAAACCTGCCACCTTTAATGCTACCCAGAATATTTTCTTGTCCTCCTTAAAGCGGCACACTAACATCTAAACTTGCTGCAATGATGGATCATGTTCATAAATTGAGTCTCAGTTGTTGTTGTGACGGAGCACAAAAAAATAGACGCAAAACAGGTTCAGTCTTGATAAATCACACTGCGATTGCTAAACGATTCAATTTGCATCTTCTGCTCTTACTCCTGACGATCAGCATATATTCTGCATATTCATGAAGGTAAACACGCTAAATGAATTGCACGCTCTATTTTGTTAAGGGACGCAATCCTTAGCATGTTTAGCACAGCAGCTGTGTGTGGGCTATCAAGTTTGCACTTGTTTTAATTGGTGCTGTCAAATTATTATTTTTTTTAATCCGATTAATCACACTTTTTAATCTGGATTAATCACGTATAATCACAGATTATTATCCGCTTGCATGATTTAAAAATAATCTAAAAAAGTGCCTACTTCAGAATGTCAAACAAGAGCATTTTTTAAATGGTGTCCTTGATTGCACTACATTCATGTGCTCCAAACTTGCTATTAGTTTTCTCTAAAATCCAGTCAGGGTGTATTTTATAGTGAAATTTGCCAGTTTGAGTCCCGTCTTTGCACTGACCATATAACAACCGTCCACGGTTAAACTAAAGGAGCATTGGTCCAAATAAATTGCGAGATTAATCTGCGTATATACATGATTAAAGCAATCATTTCTTATAATTATTCACATGAGCGACCTCATTATTTTTGACAGCCCTAGTTTTATTTACAAAACCCAAAACCAGTGAAGTTGGCACGTTGTGTAATTCGTAAATAAAAACAGAATACAATGATTTGCAAATCCTTTTCAATTTATATACAATTGAATAGACTGCAAAGACAAGATATTTAATGTTCGTACTGAGAAACTTCTTTATTTTTTGCAAATAATCATTAACTTAGAATTTATGGCAGCACACATTGCAAAAAAGTTGGCACAGGGGCATTTTTACCACTGTGTCACATGGCCTTTCCTTTTAACAACACTCAGTAAACATTTGGGAACTGAGGAGACCAATTTTTTAAGCTGTTCAGGTGGAATTCTTTCCCATCTTGCTTGATGTACAGCTTAAGTTGTTCAACAGTCCAGGGTCTCCGTTGTGGTATTTTACGCTTCATATTGCGCCACACATTTTCAATGGGAGACAGGTCTGGACAACAGGCAGGCCAGGCCAGTCTAGTACTGCCAATCTAGTAGCTGTTGTAACACGTGGCTTGGTATTGTCTTGCTGAAATAAGTAGGGGCGACCTTGATAGCGTTGCTTGGATGGAAACATATGTTGCTCCAAAACCTGTATGTACCTTTCAGCATTAATGGTGCCTTCACAGATGTGTAAGTTACCCATGCCTTGGGCACTATTACACCCCAATACCATCACATATGCTGGCTTTTCAACTTTGTGCCTATAAAAATCCGGATGGTTCTTTTTCTCTTTGGTCCGGAGGACACGATGTCCACAGTTTCCAAAAACAATTTGAAATGTGGACTTGTCAGACCACAGAACACTTTTCCACTTTGTATCAGTCCATCTTAGATGAGCTCGGTCGGGCCCAGCGAAGCTGGTAGTGTTTCTGAGTGTTGTTGATAAATGACTTCCGCTTTGCTTAGTAGAGTTTTAACTTGCACTTACAGATGTAGCGGCGAACTGTAGTTACTGACAGGGTTGTTTTTAAGTGTTCCTGAGCCCATGTGGTGATATCCTTTACACACTGATGTTACTTTTTGATGCAGTACAGCCTGAGGGATCAAAGGTCCGTCATATCATCGCTTACGTTTAGTGATTTCTCCACATTCTCTGAACCTATTGATGATATTACGGACCGTAGATGGTGAAATCCCTAAATTCCTTGCAATAGCTTGTTGAGAAATGTTGTTCTTAAACTGTTCATCAATTTGCTCACGCATTTGTTCACAAAGTGGTGACCCACGCCCCATCCTTGTTTGTGAATAGCTGAGCATTTCATGGAAGCTGCTTTTATACCCAATCATGGCACCCACCTGTTCCCAATTAACTGTGGGATGAGCATTTCCCCAACTTTCTCAGTTTTTTTTGCCACTTGTGCCAGCTTTTTTGAAACATGTTGCAGGCATCAAATTCCAAATGAGCTAATATTTGCAAAAAAGAACAACGTTTTCCAATTCTAACGTTAAGTATCTTGTCTTTGCAGTCTATTTAATTGAATATAGGTCGAAAAGGATTTGCAAATCATTGTATTCTGTTTTTATTTACCATTTACACAACGTGCTAACTTTGCTGGTTTTGGGGTTTGTAATAGATGCAAACCTTTAGCAGATCAGGCCTTACATGTAACATCAATATTACTTTTACACATAAGCCACTATTACAAACATCTTTGCAATATTTAATTTTGAGAATACACTATAATATCACAGGTACAAAGAATACATATTCAATAATAAATTATTTTATTGGTAATTAAGTTTATATTATGAACCTTGTTTATTTATGTTATTTCTGAATACTATCTACATCTAAAAGGTGTGTAATTAACTATAATGGTGTGTTGTTTACAAGTATACTATATGGATAGGTTGTATTATGAAGACCAACAATATTCCAAATTAATGTTTTGACAGTGTAGTTTTCTTAAACCTGTTTTATTTGATTGTATTCCATTTATATTCTAAACCAGCTTGTGATACTTTGTTAAAAGATATTTTCTACACACAATACCTACATCGGGGGTAGGTAACTTTAGTTTAAAGTTGTGTTTTATATTTAGGTGGACTGCAGTAGTTCATAGCTGGGAAAATAAAAAAATATGATGATAACCTGAAATAGACATAGTCTAAGGCGGGGGTGTCCAAACTACAGCCTGATTGCTGCAAATTTTCCGGCATCTTGTGGACAACGTGAGTAAATCAGGTCACTGACATTGAATTCATCAAAATTCATGGTGTATAAAAATAAAAATAATAATCAAACCAGCACAAAAAGTCAGCAAACATGTCAGACATAACACAACCTGTTCACTGAACTTAGTGGATGTTATATAAAAAAAAAAGCGTCCACGCACAATACATAATTCAAAATTACACCCATTTAAACTGGCAGCTCAGTCACCAGAATTGTACCGTAAAATGTATGGTGGTTTTGTTACTTTTGTTTTTACCGTGAAGTCAATTGTTTTTGTTTGTTTTGTAAATTGAAAAATGATACTACTATTTATACGGTAAAATGTTTTCCACTGAGCTGCCATTTTTTTCCAAAAAATCTATGGTCTTTATTTTTACAGTGCATTAGTGTAAATTAAAATCGGTACCACTCTTATTTTGTCAATTAAGCTGCCAGTTTTTACAGAAACATCTATGGCGGCAATTTGTCCGCCGGTGTCTTCAAATTGGCCCGTGAGATGGCGCAAGTTCAAAAAGCAATCTTGCCGGGTGTTTACATATTCAATTTAAATATCCAACGCTTTGATAGTTGCTTATAAGTCATTTTATTGTGGATGACATGAGTGACTCAGACCAGCGACCATGGAGTGTATTTTCTAGCAACGGCATTTACTTATATGACCCAATTAAGACAACCTTCCCAAGTCATGGTGCAGGAAAAATAATCAACCAGCACAA
Organism: Nerophis lumbriciformis; assembly: GCF_033978685.3. Classification (NCBI taxonomy): domain Eukaryota; kingdom Metazoa; phylum Chordata; class Actinopteri; order Syngnathiformes; family Syngnathidae; genus Nerophis; species Nerophis lumbriciformis. The sequence continues at coordinate 14,003,918 of NC_084550.2, read as the reverse complement.
AAAGTCAACAAACATGTCACACTGAAGTTTGTAGGTATTATTTTTTTTTTTTAAAACACAGCCAACCACCATATAAAAATTCAAAATTACACCCATTGTAATTGCAATCATGTTGCAATCGCCTTGCAATAGATGGTTGCAAGGCGATGGCAAGATGGGAAAAAGGCAAAATAACTCTCTCCACACTTATCTGTGTTTATGCATTTTAGCTGCTTGATATTTCTGATTGATTACAATACTTTAAGAAGGTTGTCACGGAAATAAACAAGGTAGGAGTCAAACTCTTAATATCCAATTATATTATTAATTATATATCCATTATATTAATACAATATATATATATATATATATATATATATATATATATATATATATATATATATATATATACACACAATTTTTTAGCCCAATGCGGCCCCCAAGTCAAAAAGTTTGGACACCCCTGGTCTCAGTCATAATAAAGTATGAACTGACTTTTTTTGATGTGTCTTTTTAATTATAGTGAACATACCGTAACTGTTTGAGTTGGATTCATTCAGACACAAAATGGAGGGAGTAAAACAGGACTGCAGTATGTACTTTATTTGAAAGTCAACTTTTTTAGAGTTTGAAAATAATCTGGTGTTTTTGTCTCAAACAGATGAATATTGCAAATGTTTGTAGAGCCTTTATTCCCTGAATGTAAGCAACTATACTCGTTATATAGCATAACTGTACATGCAGTCAGTGTTTTTTTTTTGTGTTATTCTTTGGAGCAAACTGCTTGTGAACGTTATTTGGAGGGAAAAAGGCCCGACTGGCTCTTTAAAGTTGCCATCTCTGATACAGATGTTGAAGCGGAAATATTTGTATATAATATACAGTATAATATTCGAGACATGCTTGTACACTACAAGATCTGTTCCAATGTATCTGCGTGCTGATTTGTGCTCAATATTCAGTGGTTTACTGAGCATAGAGAGAGAAACTATTATGTTGTGGCTAATAACATTGAATATACAGTGTGCTACTACTTTTTTTTAGTTATTTTTGTAGTGGCGCTTGTAGTGATAGTAGTATGTATTTTGCTAAATATTTTGACATCCCTGAAAAGGTTTTTTAGATGAGGACATATAAGATACCATGTGCCAAATGATGTTTAATTGTCGCTCAATGTATTTAAGCTATTGTTTTCTTTTAATAAAGAATGAACACATTAGGCGTTGTCTCCCTTCTTTTCATGAATGGAAATTGAAAAACAAAACGTTTTTTTTGTTAAAAAGCAATAACTGAATATAAAAAGGGTTTAATTTTCCTCTTATTTATTTCATCAAAGAAAAATTTAAAAAACGAAAGTAAACAGATCAAAGCGGATGTTTTATTTTCAAAGTAAAAACGGGGATACCGTGTGTCTGGCTACAATGTATTTGGAGTTCGACACAGAAATGATTTTAGACATCTATACACATATATCATACGAAAGTGGAGGCTAAAAGAGATCTGATCACGCACCGTAGTACAGATTTCTACAGTCCGCGGTCCTGGCTTTAAAATGGCCACTTCCGGTTCCGGTGTCGGAATATGAAAACACATCCGTTTTGGTCCGTTTTTTATTTTATGTTGATATGCGTGTAGAGCATACTTGCCAACCCTCCCGGAATTTCTGGGAGACTCCCGAAATTCAGCGCCTCTCCCGAAAATCTCCCGGGACAAATTTTTTCCCGAAAATCTCCCGAAATTCAGGCGGAGCTGGAGGCCACGCCCCCTCCAGCTCCATGCGGACCTGAGTGACGTGTTGACAGCCTGTTCACACGTCCGCTTTCCCACAACATAAACAGCTAATGATCGAGGGCGAGTTCTTGGTTTCTTATGTGGGTTTATTGTTAGGCAGTTTCATTAACGTCCTCCCAGCGCGGTAACAACACACAGCAACAGCAATCAAGTTTTAGTCTACCGTAAAGCAGTTCGTCTGCCGTAAACAGCAATGTTGTGACACTTTTAAACAGGACAATACTGCCATCTACTGTACATGCATATGTGACCTACTCATAATGTGTCACATTTTTGTGTTGATTTATTTATTTTATTTTGTGGTTTGAATTCGTTTTTGGAGCTGTCATTACACATTTATCAGTATTCACATAGGTCAGTAGGGGGCAGTAGGGCGTTTCTTCCCAATTGAATGCTATCACCTGCAGACCGGAAGTGTCTTGTCATTCTGATGAGAGCGACCAGTCTGTGAACAATTGAAACGTCCTGTGTGCTTTTTCCTCCTGTATAACAGGTTAGTTTTGGTGAATCAACTCACTGAATAATATCCAAGTGATCTTTATAAGTTTAAGTACACATTCTGATGGTGGAGCCTAACTCTAAAGTGTTTGTGAGTTGTAGTTTGTATTTGTGAATGAATCCAGTGCACAGCTGCAGTAATCAATACAAAAAGGCAACGTGAGTGCGCAATGTTTATATAGGAACTTCTGATCCTAATTCAGACTCCCAAATTAGAGCTCCCGTTTTCTTATTGATTTTATAATGTATATTTGTATAATGTGTGTGTTCTGAAATAGTGACAGAGAATAGAACAAGGATGGACAATTCAACCCTTAACTCAACAATGAGTAGAATGAGTGTTATGTGTGTGTATATGTGTAAATAAATGAACACTGAAATTCAAGTATTTATTTTATTTATATATATATATATATATATATATATATGTAATAAAAAAAATATATATATATATAGCTAGAATTCACTGAAAGTCAAGTATTTCTTATATATATACATCTTAACCACGCCCCCAACCACGCCCCTGACCACGCCCCCACCCGCCACCTCCCACCTCCCGAAATCGGAGGTCTCAAGGTTGGCAAGTATGGTGTAGAGATGTCTTTAGATGTCTTTGTCGTGCCACGTCTAAAATGTTTCCCGTGTCGGACTCCACATACCTTTTAGATAGAGTCACGGGCTCACGGGTACTGTCCCCGCTTTTACTTTAAATAAAATACAACTTCTGGTGTCTGCAATTGAAAAAAACAAACGTCTGTTTTTCCATTCTGTTTATTAGGGATTTTCATTTTTGTTATATTAAATATAAAATCAAAAATATTTAGTTATCTTTGGTCCGTTCATTCTATTTCCAATTCTGAAACACAAATCAAAAAATAAAATCAGGGCTGTTTTTCGATTTTTATTACGGTATACGTACAAAAGACTGTCTCTGTAACGCTTGTTTTCTTTTTGTGTCATTGGGTTGCTTGAGTGTAGTTCACTTTTACGACACAGGAGGGGGCATTGAACGCTTGATTGATTGATTGATTGATTGAGACTTTTATTAGTAGGTTGGACAGTGAAGTACATATTCTGTACAATTGACCACTAAATGGTAACACCCGAATAAGTTTTTCAACTTGTTTAAGTCGGGGTCCACTTAAATCGATTCATGATACAGATATATACTATCAGATATATACAGGTAAAAGCCAGTAAATTAGAATATTTTGAAAAACTTGATTTATTTCAGTAATTGCATTCAAAAGGTATAACTTGTACATTATATTTATTCATTGCACACAGACTGATGCATTCAAATGTTTATTTCATTTAATTTTGATGATTTGAAGTGGCAACAAATGAAAATCCACAATTCCGTGTGTCACAAAATTAGAATATTACTTAAGGCTAATACAAAAAAGGGATTTTTAGAAATGTTGGCCAACTGAAAAGTATGAAAATGAAAAATATGAGCATGTACAATACTCAATACTTGGTTGGAGCTCCTTTTGCCTCAATTACTGCGTTAATGCGGCGTGGCATGGAGTCGATGAGTTTCTGGCACTTCTCAGGTGTTATGAGAGCCCAGGTTGCTCTGATAGTGGCCTTCAACTCTTCTGCGTTTTTGGGTCTGGCATTCTGCATCTTCCTTTTCACAATACCCCACAGATTTTCTATGGGGCTAAGGTCAGGGGAGTTGGCGGGCCAATTTAGAACAGAAATACCATGGTCCGTAAACCAGGCCCGGGTAGATTTTGCGCTGTGTGCAGGCGCCAAGTCCTGTTGGAACTTGAAATCTCCATCTCCATAGAGCAGGTCAGCAGCAGGAAGCATGAAGTGCTCTAAAACTTGCTGGTAGACGGCTGCGTTGACCCTGGATCTCAGGAAACAGAGTGGACCGACACCAGCAGATGACATGGCACCCCAAGCCATCACTGATGGTGGAAACTTTACACTAGACTTCAGCCAACGTGGATCCAGTGCCTCTCCTGTCTTCCTCCAGACTCTGGGACCTCGATTTCCAAAGGAAATGCAAAATTTGCTTTCGTCAGAAAACATGACTTTGGACCACTCAGCAGCAGTCCAGCTGGTGTCGGTCCACTCTGTTTCCTGAGATCCAGGGTCAACGCAGCCGTCTACCAGCAAGTTTTAGAGCACTTCATGCTTCCTGCTGCTGACCTGCTCTATGGAGATGGAGATTTCAAGTTCCAACAGGACTTGGCGCCTGCACACAGCGCAAAATCTACCCGTGCCTGGTTAACGGACCATGGTATTTCTGTTCTAAATTGGCCCGCCAACTCCCCTGACCTTAGCCCCATAGAAAATCTGTGGGGTATTGTGAAAAGGAAGATGCAGAATGCCAGACCCAAAAACGCAGAAGAGTTGAAGGCCACTATCAGAGCAACCTGGGCTCTCATAACACCTGAGCAGTGCCAGAAACTCATCGACTCCATGCCACGCCGCATTAACGCAGTAATTGAGGCAAAAGGAGCTCCAACCAAGTATTGAGTATTGTACATGCTCATATTTTTCATTTTCATACTTTTCAGTTGGCCAACATTTCTAAAAATCCCTTTTTTGTATTAGCCTTAAGTAATATTCTAATTTTGTGACACACGGAATTTTGGATTTTCATTTGTTGCCACTTCAAATCATCAAAATTAAATTAAATAAACATTTGAATGCATCAGTCTGTGTGCAATGAATAAATATAATGTACAAGTTACACCTTTTGAATGCAATTACTGAAATAAATCAAGTTTTTCAAAATATTCTAATTTACTGGCTTTTACCTGTATATATCTGATGTATACTATCATCATGCAGTCATCACACAAGCTCTGAAAGTTACGGTGAACTTCGATGCCAATTGTTTAATTGGCAGTGTGCGTCAATACAAAGTGAGTTACTTTAAAGACACTTTAATATCACTTGTTGGGTGATTAAAACTGTATTGCAACTCATTTAGTCAGTTTAATTGTAGTCTAATGGCTGTTTGGCATCAGGTTCACAAGCTAACTGCTAGCTGAATATCATACCCTGATTGGGGCCTGTTTGTAGCATTGGACATGTTTGTTAGCCCCAATTGATAATTTAGAATTATTGTTGTGATGCTATTTACATTATATTAATCATAACATTACTTAGGGCTGGGATGTTAACATTCTGTGCATTTATGTAGACTGTGTATACACAGCTAAGTGATGTATATTTAACAGCCCTGTTGCAGGCTTATGCCTACATTTCATTGCATTGTGGTCACTCTCGTTGATTCATAATGATTGTATTTGTTTGTATAGGAAACCACACACACGCAAACGAACAACTCATGCATGTCTTCAATATACAATTGAACCTGCAAGTCTGGACTTGGACAATCTATTATTTCTCCTGCACTCACCTGAACGAATAATTGCTGTCCTGACCCGACACCCTGAAGTGATTACTAATCCATATTAAACCAGTAATAGTCGTCACTACAATTTTTGGTCCTTCGAGCCGGATGGGCCCTCAGAACCGAGTCCAACCATCCACAGGGCTGAGCCACCCTAGTCGTGCAAGCGTGGCCGCCGTGTACATCGCCAATCCGGTCCAGACTTCGACCACCAGGCCCCCTCCTGCCCGAGTGGGCCACTACGAGATCGAACGAACCATCGGCAAGGGGAATTTTGCGGTCGTTAAACTGGCCACACACATCATTACTAAAGTAAAGGTGTCTATAAAAATTGTGGATAAGACCCAGCTGGACGATGAAAACTTCAAAAAAATCTTTAGGGAGGTGCAAATAATGAAGTTGCTGAAGCACCCCCACATCATCCGTCTATACCAGGTGATGGAGACAGAAAGGATGATCTATTTGGTAACGGAATATTTTTGACCACCTGGTTGCCCATGGACGTATGGCAGAAAAGGATGCCAGAAAGAAGTTCAAGCAGATTGTGGCAGCGGTTCCTTTTAGTCACTGCCGTAACATTGTCCACAGAAACCTGAAGGCCGAGAATCTTCTTCTAGATCACAATCTGGACATCAAAATAGTAGACTTTGGTTTCAGTAACCTGTTTTCTCGAGGCCAGCTGTTAAAAACCTGGTGTGGCAGCCCTCCCTATGCCGCACCAGAGTTATTTGAAGGCAAGGAGTATGATGGACCCAAAGTAGATATATGGAGTTTGGTGTGGTGTTATATGTGTTGGTGTGTGGCGTCCTTCCTTTTGACGGCAGTACTCTACAGAATTTGCGAGCACGTGTCCTAAGTGGAAAGTTCCGTATCCCCTTCTTTATGTCTACAGATTGTGAGTACTTGATCAGACACATGTTGGTGTTAGAGCCCAGCAGGTTGCTGAGCATGGAACAGATATGTAAGAACAAGTGGATGAGACAAGGAGACCCAGACCCTGATTTTGATAGGTTGATGGCAGAGTGTGAGCAGGTTAAGACTGACAGGGAAACCGAACTCATCAATGAACAGGTGCTGATAGCCATGATCGAGATGGGCCTGGACCGAGAACGCACCATACAGTCCCTACAAACAGATGCATATGATCACTACAGGGCCATCTACAGTTTGCTATCCGACCGTCTCAAGAAACACAAGACTCTACATTATATATGGCAGATTTTAAAACAAACAAAAAAGGGTGGATTTTCATTAATATACTGCCATGAAATTGGATTTTGTGCGTTTTTCCTTTCATGGATTTTAATTTTTCCAGATAAACATAAAAATCGAAAAAAATGTTCATCCAAAATGCAAAAATGGGTGGTTATCTGTGTGATGACAAATTGAACCAAAAGCAGTATTTTAGCTTTTCCTTTGCGTTTAGCATGTTTTTAGCATAACGGTAACATATTTGTTTAGCAGGCGTCCTATTGTCGTTTTTAAAAAAGTGTCATTAAATAACTTTTGTATCAGAAATTAAAATTAAAAAAAATGGTCCGAAACTTGTTTTTTGATTTGCATTTAAGAATTTGAAATAGAATGAACGGAAGGTCGACAGACCATCTTTTTTAAACACCAAAATGTTATTTTTTTTAATATATATATTTTCGGCATTTACAAAAAAACAACAACAAATAAACCAGTCGTTTTTTGTTTTTCAATTTCCATTTATGAAAAGAAAACTCAATTACCAAAACATATACTCACCCTTCTCAAGCTCATGTGTACTGCATTAAGCATCCGTTTGCATGCACTTCCTACTTTTGACATTGGGTGACGTTACTCTCACAAAGCTGGAGTAATCATGACTAGGGATGCTTTTAATCACGGTTATTTAATCGCAAAGGCTTTTTAATTATTTTTCATGTTTTTTGTTTGTTTAATTTTTTATTTTTTTTGTCATAGAAAACTTTATATTTAATTAAAAAACACACAACATTTACAACACCCCTACTGGTCCCCCAAAACATTTCAGTGTGGAATATTTTATGTGAAGTATTAGAGCCGTCAATAATACATAACAACATTGATTTTGAGTCGTTAATTTTTCTATTGATCGATTGATTGAAGCTTTTATTAGTAGATTGCACAGTACAGTACATATTCCGTAAAATTGACCACTAAATGGTAACACCCGAATACGTTTTTCAACTTGTTTAAGTCGGGGTCCACTTAAATTGATTCATGATACAGATACTGTATGTACTATATATATACTATCATAATACAGTCATCACACAAGATAATCATCAGAGTATATACATTGAATCATTTACATTATTTACAATCCGGGGTGAAGTGAAGTGAATTACATTTATATAGCGCTTTTTCTCAAGTGACTCAAAGCGCTTTACATAGTGAAACCCAATATCTAAGTTACATTTAAACCAGTGTGGGTGGCAATGGGAGCAGGTGGGTAAAGTGTCTTGCCCAAGGACACAACGGCAGTGACTAGGATGGCGTAAGCGGGGATCGAACCTGCAACCCTCAAGTTGCTGGCACGGCCACTCTACCAACCGAGCTATACCGCCCCGGGGTGTGGGATGTGGAGGGGGTGGGTGTAGGTTTGGTTGATATCAACACTTCAGTCATCAACAATTGCATCATCAGAGAAATGGACATTGAAACAGTGTAGGTCTGACTTGGTAGGATATGTACAGCAACTAGTGGACATAGAGAGAGAGATCTAACGGCCTGCGTTGCTCATTGACTCAATATTGCACCTTTTTCTTGTTACATTTCACCTGTATGCGGTTTAATTACACCTTTTAAATGTTTGTTTGTAATAGTATATATATAATTTGCGAAAAAACATCACTGAGTGCCGCACTTTGGACATCCCCTGCTTTGTTTTTGTTTGCGGATGACTCGGCCCTGCTGGTATCCGGCAAGGACAAGTCACAGGTGGAGAAAATCCTCAGTGCTGAACTCTGTAGAATTTGCTCCTGGCTCGCTGACAACAAGCTATCCATACACTTAGGTAAAGCGGAATACATCCTATTTGGGTCCCACACCAACCTTAAGAAAGTCACTATAAAAATGGGTGACATTGTTATCACCAGGAAAGATGAGGTCACCTACCTAGGTTCCATTCTAGAGGCTAATCTTTCCTGGGATAAAATGGCAACCAAGGTAATCAAAAAGGTCAACCAACGAACGAAATTTCTCTAGAGAATCTCCTCTCTGGTCAACAAAAGCACCATGAAGATTCTGGCGGGAACTCTCATTCAACCCTTTTTCAATTACGCATGCACCTCCTGGTACCCTAGCACCTCCAAAACCCTCAAATCTAGATTCCAAACATCCCATAACAAGCTAGTCAGGTTATTTCTAGACCTCCACCCCAGATCACACCTCACTCCTACCCACTTCTCCAAAGTGGGCTGGCTCAGGGTGGAGGACAGAGTAAAACAACTTGCACTGAGCCTAGTCTATAAAATCCGCTACACCTCCCTGATACCAAAGTACATGTCAAACTACTTCCTTAACGTAACTGACCGCCATCACCACAACACCAGAGAAAGCTCCTCTAACCACATTAAACCCAGATTCCGATCTAACAAAGGTCTTAACTCATTCTCTTTCTATTCCACATCAATATGGAATGCACTCCCAACAGGTGTAAAAGAAAGGGCATCTCTATCCTCCTTCAAAATCGCTCTAAAAGAACACCTCCAGGCAACTTCAACCCAAAACTAACACCCTACCTTCCTTATCATACCTCTTCGGATTGTAAATAATCAAATGTAAATAATCAAATGTAGACACTTTTTCTTATACTTTCTGATCTCTCTCTCTGTGTCCACTAGTTGCTGTACATATCCTACCAAGTCAGTCCTACACTGTTCCAATGTCCATTTCTCTGATGATGCAATTGTTGATGACTGAAGTGTTGATACCAACCAAACCTACCCCCCCCCTCCCTCCATATCCCACACCCCGGATTGTAAATAATGTCCATCCATCAATCCATTTTCTACCGCTTATTCCCTTTGGGGTCGTGGGGGGCGCTGGAGCCTATCTCAGCTACAATCGGACAAGTCGCCACCTCATCGCAGGGCCAACACAGATAGACAGACAACATTCACACTCACATTCACACTCTAGGGACCATTTTTAGTGTTGCCAATCAACCTATCCCCAGGTGCATGTCTTTGGAGGTGGGAGGAAGCCGGAGTACCCGGAGGGAACCCACGCAGTCACGGGGAGAACATGCAAACTCCACACAGAAAGATCCCGAGCCTGGGATTGAACTCAAGACTACTCAGTGAAGTATTATTGTATGTATACAAATAATTCACTGGGTAGTTATGACTGGAACATGTTTTATTTCAACCCGGTTGTTTACATGGCCGGCATGCTAGTAGTGGTGTTACATCATAAAAGGTCCGTCGTGCATCCGCCGCGTCATATCCGTTCTCAGCACATATCACTACATCCCCCCTGTTTAGTTCTAACACCTCCCCTGTAAATTTAGTTATAATAAATTCTCTGCAAGAAACACAAAACATAACATTCCTCAGGTAACCAACATGAGCGATATCACTTTCAAACATTAGTGCAAACATCAGTAAGTAGTGTAATGTCCATCAATTCCCTTGTTCCTGTTTTTTTTTTGTTGTAAACACCTAGTCTGCAAAAACAATAACGTCAATGATTCAATAAGAACCAACGTAACATGGACTACACATAGTCCTTGTAGTGAGAGGGCCTGTGTATAGCCCTACCACCTCTTGTGTGCCTCTGTCCTGGGCTATTGGGTGCCTGTGATCTGGTGTGTTTAGGATCTGGGCTATTGGGAGACTGTGTCAAATGGTGGCGTTGTGGCCGTGTCCGGTGGCCCATGGTGACCCTGGTGAGTGTCCTCCTCTTGGTGCTGTGGCTCAGCAATGTGGGCCTGGTTTACGCTTCTCTGCATTTGTGGGTTGTATAGCTCACGCAGGTGGCTCCTGCACCGTCTGATCCGGTTGCCATTTGGTGTTTGTACAACATAGCTTCTTGGCTCATTGCACTTTTGTACAACAATAGCTGGATGCCATGTTCCTCTGTCCTTGTTCACCACCGTCACATGCTGTCCGGGACAGAGTGGGGGCAGTTCTCTGCGGCATCCACGGTCGTGGTGCTCCTTCATGTCCTCTGTTCTTTGTTCCAGGTGTAGCCTATGTTCCTCCTTCCCTGGATCTGCTCTGCTTGGTAGCAGGGTAGCAATAGGTCTTCCAAACATCAGCTCTGCAGGTGATGGTAGTTTGCTATCGATGGGTGTTGCTCTGACTTGCAGTAATGCCATCTGAAGGTCGCCTCCATGTACCAGGGTTTTTGTTACAATCGATTTGATGTGTCTCACATGCCTTTCAATGAACCCGTTGCTCTTTGGGTAGTGGGGCGAGCTTGTAATGTGCTTGATCCCCCAGTCTGTTAAACATATCTTGAAGGCCTGCCCTGTGTACTGAGGCCCGTTGTCTGTTAGGATTTCGTCTACCCGTCCGAATAGCGACATGTATAATCGCAGCTTTTGTGCGACCGCATGGCTAGACGCCGGCACAGGCATCTCATCTACTAATGGGTATTTGGAGTACCTGTCTACAGTTAGAAGGAACAGGCGACCTTTGACCTCAAATAGGTCAGAGGCCACAGACTGCCATGGTTTTGATGGTAAGTGGTGTGGGTGAAGGGGTTGTTTTGGGTTTGCATCCTGATGTTCCACACACACCCTGCATGACCTGCACACACTCTCAATGTCATCATTCATTTTAATCCAGTATACACTCTCTCTTGCAAGGCGACGTGTTTTCTCGATGCCTTGGTGGCCAACATGTGGCTGTGTCAGTATGTCATCAGTCATAGATTCTGGAATGAGTATCTGTCTGCCTTTGAATATGACTCCTGATTCCATTGCAAGCTCATCTCTGAAGGACCAGTAGGCACGCAGATCTTTCGGCATGTCCTTGATGTTCTCTGGCCAACCTTGGTGGATTACATCTTTGAGTGCGTTGAGTCTGTGATCCTTGGCAGTCTCAGTGCGGAGAGCATCCTGCTTCTCAGGGGAAAAGTTTATTATTGCGACAGTGTGTTGCTGTGGGTCTTCGATCTCTGCATCAACACCATCAATGCGTTCATCCAGCTCTATGTCACCGTGGTTTTCAGGGTTTAGCAGCCGGCTCAGGGTGTCCGCCAGAATCATTTGGGGTCCTGGTCGGTATATGACATCATAGTTGTATCCCTGTGTCTTTATCAGCATGCGCTGGAGTCGTGGTGGTGCAGCATGCAATGGCTTCGCACATATGGTGACTAGTGGTTTGTGGTCCGTTACCACGATAAACGATTTCCCATAAAGGTATGTGTGGTATCGCTGCATCCCATACACTATGGCTAGCATCTCTCGCTCTATGTTACTGTACCTCGACTGGCAGTCAGTCAGTGTCTTGGAGCCAAAAGCGATGGGTCTGTCGTTCTGTACAAGGGCCATGCCCAATCCTTTCTGTGACGCGTCAACCTCGAGGGTTAAAGGAGTGTTTGGGTCATAGTATTTCAGGCAGGCATGCTCGGTGACTGTTGACTTCAGATCTTCGAAGCACTCCTGGTGGTCAGTGTCCCATATCCATGGTGCTTCGTTTTTTAGCAGCCCCCTCAGGGTGTGAGCTTTATCCGCAAACGTTGGTATATATGGGGACAGGTAAGTCAGCATCCCTATGAACCTGTGCAGATCCTCTTTGCTTTGGGGTGTTGGCATTTTCTGTATGTCCTTAATCTTGGCTGGGTCTGGCCTGATGCCTTTTGCTGTGTACATGTTGCCAAAGAATGTAATGTTGTCTTGTTTTATTGTGCATTTTTCACTGTTGAACACAACACCTGCCTCAACGGCTCGTTCCATCAGGTTGATTAGGTTCCTGTCATGCTCTTCCTCAGTTTCACCACACACCGCTATGTCGTCGGCTATGCTGACCACACCCCGGAGCCCCTCCAGGATCTGGTCCATCTTGGCCTGGAAGAGGTCCTGAGAGACACTCAGACCGAATGGCAAGCGCTTCCAGCAGTACCTGCCGAATGGAGTTCGGAATGTTGTCAGGGGTTGTGATTCTTCATCAAGGCGAATAGACCAATACCCTGCTTTTGCGTCAAGTTTGCTGAATATTTTCGCCCTTGCAAACTCTGGGTTAAGTTCCTCCACAGTTGGGATTTTGTGTGGGCACCGCCGAAGGCCGGCATTCAGCTTTTTAGGGTCCAAGCATATCCTAAGTGACCCGTCTTTTTTGGTGCTGTATGTCAGACTGGAGCACCAGTCTGTATGTTCTTCCACCTTCCGTATCACATCTTGCTCTACCATTTTATTCAGCTCTGCTTGCAACTTGTCCTTTATGTGGATACTGCATTTCCGTGGGGGGTCGATGAATGGTTCAGCATCCTTTTTTAAATAGAGTCTGGCGGTTCCACTGAAGTTGCCTATCTTGTCAAACTGGTCTGGATAAGCTGACTTAAGTTTTGCGATGGTTGTTATCCTCTTCAGTGGCCCTGTCCCTCTGTCTCTGGCACTGTCCCTCTCCTTCACTGTGTCAACATTGACAGTTACCAGGTTCAACATTTCGCTCGTCGGCAGTCCAACTACAGCCGGGCCTGGTACATCCACTACGTAGAACTTGGTGTTGACCCATTTGGACTCTTTGTATTGACACGGAATGTCAATGGTACCCAGGCAGGGGATCTGATGACCACTGTATGCTGATAGCCTCCTGTAGTTTTTCTTCAGCTTTTTCTGTGCACACGCATCCTTGCCATACATCTGCTTGAAGGTGCGTAGTGGGAGTGTGTTGCCAGATGCTCCTGTGTCTATTTTTAGGCGGAGTGTGTATCCGTAACCCCGTAAGTCAGGCGGCCTCACCTTCAATGTTGTGTATGCCTCTTCTCTGGGTGCTTTGCTCTCTATGCTGTACATACATTTTTCGCTGATGGTGATTGAATGAAATTGCGATTGGTACTCACATTCCTCATCGGCCTCCGAGCCATCTATGACTCACCACGTTGCCTGTTGTGGCCCCTGGAGGCTTGTTGTCTGTCACGTCTCTGTTGTGGTGGGGGGGACTTACTCCTTTGGCCCCCACCCCGCCCGGAGCGTTGCTGTCTCAGCTGCTTGCTTTTCCTACAGCACTTCGCCCAATGGCCTCTTGCACCACAGGCAGAGCATTCGTCATTATATGCGGGACATTGACGGGGTTTATGGCTCCTACCACAATTTGGGCACGCCCTCTGTCCACAGCATGGATTTTCTCACTGTGTGACATGCCAAGTTGCTGTAACTGTTCATTACCTGCTGATAGGGCTTCGTATTTCCGCCCTTCTGTTAGTACATCCGCCAGAGAGTGGCCTTTGGGTTTGCTATACAGGTCATTTCTCAGAGCATCATGAGGTGTACTAGCAATGATGAGTTCAATTAGACGTTCGTTGAGCTCTTCATCAGTAAACTGGCATTTTTGAGCTAACGTTCTGGCTCTGGTAACAAAGTCGTCAATGCTCTCATTTGGCTTTTGCCTGTACTGCATTAGGTGGAGTGTATGGATCCTAAAATTCACATTCAGTTTCAACTGACCTTCATAGAATTCCCATAGTTTAGCAGGCTTCTTCTTGTCATCCTCACTGAGACCACTTGCATTCAGCCGTTTCAGTCCTTCATCTCCAATGCCACGGCATATTTTCCTCGCTTGCTTAGCAGCATCTGTTATTTCTTCATCCTCTAGGTAAAGAATAATTTTCTGTTTAAACAGTGATATGGCCTCACTCAGGTCCGGGTCGGTCCAGTTCATGGTCGGTAGGTGTGTAGCCATGGCGCACTCTCGTTTGGGTTGCTCCCGACGTGCAGACCGCTGCTATCAGTTAGCTCGGCTCCTCACGTGTGGTGCGGGCGACGACAGAATTATCCTCGGACAACTCCCCCTCTCGTTCTGCTCCGTGGGTGATCACTTTAGTCACCGCTGCCACCATGAAGTATTATTGTATGTATATAAATAATTCACTGGGTAGTTATGACTGGAACATGTTTTATTTCAACCCGGTTGTTTACATGGCCGGCATGCTAGTAGTGGTGTTACATCATAAAAGGTCCGTCGTGCATCCGCCGCGTCATATCCGTTCTCAGCACATATCACTACACTCAGGACCTTGTAAATAATGTAAATAATTCCATGTATATACTCTGACGATTATCTTGTGTGATAACTGTATTATGAAAATAGTATACAGTATATCTGTATCATGAATCAGACAAGTTGAAAAACGTATTCGGGTGTTACCATTTAGTGGTCAATTGTACGGAATATGTACTTCACTGTAAAATCTACTAATACAAGTTTCAGTCAATCAATCAATAGTTCAAGTGAAGTTGTTGTACAGTACATGCTCCACTAGGGGACGGTATGCACCTTTTCATGGCTGCGACCCGCCATTAACCCAGAAGAAGAAGAAGAAGGAGCGGAAGAAAAAAAAAAGAACAGCCCATAATAACAGAAATGGAAATGCAAACAAAAACCCAAATGCTACCTTTCCTCTGCGTCAAACGTTCGAGATAAAATATCACCGCCTCTTTGTTTCAGCCACAGCTCCATGCGCACGTTATCGATTGTGTGTACATGACGGAACTGGCTAGCGATAGCAATGCTAACGTGAAAGCAAAATGGGAGACTCGAAGACTCGAACTCGGCGTTCATCATTTTAGGCGGAATTTGTGCCAGTGACTTTTTGGTTGGTCCACGATTAAATAAAGCACGTCTTCAAAATGAAGTTTACTGAGCATCTTTCCGCTCACATCACACCGGAATGGAGGAAACAATACATTCAGTACGAGGTAAGTCACAGTTTTGCATGCTAACGGGAAGCTAATGGCGTCATTACTACTAATAATAATACACCCTGGCTTCATTGTCTTTTCTGTGTCCCGTCACTGTTTTCACTCATTTTTCAGTTTTTGCTGTAGTACATACAGCCCGTCGGTGCTTGCTGACAAAGCATCCACTAACTAGTGCGTGTGGGTGTGTTGTTGTCACTGTCACACCACAAGCAGTGTTTTTCCACCGCATCAGCTGCATGTTGTGTTGTTTTGGACCAATGTTGCCGACTCATCAGTAAGAAAAGCAGCGATTGGCTGTCGTCACATGACGCCAACACCTCATTTGCATAACTTCTCATTGTGCGCAATTGTGATCAATATTCCCTCTAATTTTTCATGTGTGTGAGCAAACGCACAAACACCCTGAGCATTCAGTGGAATACAGACGTGCACACTGTGGTCATACCAGCAGCACATTTGTCTCAAACCTGACATAACAATTTAAACGTCTTATTATAATCAATTGACTAGTCAATTTCAAGAGATTATTTTCTAATATATGTGATTTGGCCCACTTAGATATTGTTTTTTTTTTTGAATCCGCTATGCACTATCGTATTTTATGCCTGGGTGGGGTCCTGCTTTGGAAAGATTGTACCCCTTTCCATACTTGCCAACCTTGAGACCTGCGATTTCGGGAGGTGGGGGTGGGGGCGTGGTCGAGGGTGGGGCAGGGCGTGGTTAAGAGGGGAGGAGTATATTGACAGCTAGAATTCACCAAGTCAAGTATTTCATATATATATATATATATATATATATATATATATATATATATACTGTATATCAGGGGTCCTCAAGTACAAATCTTGAAGGTCCACAAATGTTTTTTTGAAACAGGCTGGGTCCGTTTATTATCGGTCAAGCGTATATAGTAGCAGGAGGTAGGTAGTAGTTTAACATTTTCTTAAAATTAACAAAAATAAAATAAATATCCAATAAAATACATGAAATATTTTCTTTGAAACAAAAATAAATAAGAACTTAAATAAAACTTTCAGTTTTAACGAAAAATAAATACTTTTAAACACAACCCTCCTATCCCTGGTAAACACATGACCTCAACAGATCTCATTCATGTGCAAATATAACTATGGTACAGTACATCCCCATTGTGTAAAACACAGCTGCTCAATGGGAAAATTGGGCTCTTGGGGTTGAAACCAAGACTTTGAACTTTGGCACAAAACATTTGATGATCATTGCCACTGAATAAATCCAGGCCAGTGTCATGAAGTACACTTCTCTGAAATCATGAGAAGTGTACTCATGATTTCAGAGTACACTTCTCAAAGATTTGCACAAAGGACAGACTGGTGGATTATGCAGTGATAAGATATCAGGCCAGGGTGGTGTTCTCTCAGACGCGGAACCAGTCCCTTCTCTCTCCCCAACATGGCTGGAGCTCCATCAGTAGCAATGGACACAACTTTCTTCAGATCTATCCCTTTTTCATTCAGCATTTCTGACATTGCTTTATAGATGTATTCTCCCCTTGTTTGTCCACTGAGGTTTGCCAGGCTCAAAACATCTTCAATAAACTCCCCCTTTTCCTCATCATAATACCTCACAAACACCAACAACTGAGCATTTTGTCAGTGGTGTCAGTGGACTCATCCACTGCTAGGGATATGCACTCTGCATTTTTTTTTCCATCACAAAGCTGCTTGGACAAATCACCAGCCAGTATTTCAGTACGTCTGGTAGCTGTGGCATCAGAGAGTGGGATTTGATTTATTTTAGCTGTCATTTCCTCCTTTTCTTTGCCTTAAAACATGGCACCCATCACTTTAGTCAAGCATTATTTAATTATTTCTGCATCAGAGAATGGCTTCTTGTGTTTACTCAAAACCCATGCCACTCTGAGTGAGCACTCTGTTGCTATTTGTTGTTGTGTCATAGATTTAACAAAAATCTTGCTTGATGTTTCATATGACTTTTTCAGCCTCATGATTTATTTTTTTCTTAGCTCTGAATCATGAGGAAATGTCTCTTCAAATTCGCGGTGCTCTTTCAGATAGTGACGTTTCAGATGTTCACTTTTCACCAGAGCAACAGTACTGTTGCATATTAGACACATTGGTCTGGTACTTGCAGTAGGTAGGATGAAAACATATTGCTCTGTCCATTCTTCCTTGAAACGTCGGTTTTCCCTGTCCACCTTTCTTTTACCACCCTGAGCCAACTTGGAGCATGCCATTGTGATTTGATTCACATTCAGTGACTGACGAGTGAATAGTTAGCGAAGTAGCGATACGAGACAACTGTGTGCCTGCAGCTAAAGGTTCCATGCACTGTGCACATGTGTATGACCCAGGTGGTAACAGCCTATCAGCGCGTCGTTGTGATAGAGAGGACAACCCATACCCCGGAATCAGCCAATCAGAGTGGCGTTCTCTCGCTCTCACTCCGTCTCTCTCTCTTTCTCTCTCTGAGAGAGAGAGGGAGAGAGAGAGAGAGAGAGAGAGAGAGAGAGAGAGACGGAGTGAGTGAGACACGGAGAAGTGTAAACGAAACCTGGAGATATTTGACTAAAAACAACAAAGAACGTTGACTTGCGCTAGCGATAACTCAAAGATAGATACAATTATTATATTTTTTTATAATAATTATAATTATAATAATAAAAAAAAACAATTTTTTTTTTTTTTTTTTTTTTACTATAATTCGTGCTGGGTCCGGACGGACACGTCGCTGGGTCCGGACATGGACCGCGGTCCGCCTGTTGAGGATCGCTGCTGTATATAAAGTTAAGTTAAAGTTAAAGTACCAATGATTGTCACACACACACTAGGTGTGGCGAGATTATTCTCTGCATTTGACCCATCACCCTTGATCACCCCCTGGGAGGCGAGGGGAGCAGTGGGCAGCAGCGGTGGCCGCGCCCGGGAATCATTTTGGTGATTTAACCCCCAATTCCAACCCTATATATATCTACATCCTGAAAATATGCAAACAAAACTGTGTTTAGATAATTGATACTTCAAACTTGCATAAATAAATCTTAAGGACTATAACATAACTTGGCTTCTGAGAGCTTCAAAATGTAATGAATAAAATGCTAAAGTTGTTGATAAACAAGCAATTATTTTAATAATTAAATATGGTCATTTTAAATGAATTATAATGATCATTTAAAATTAATTATTTCAAATATGTTTATTTTAATGTATAATTCTAATGCCTGGATGTAATAAGGAGTCAGAAAAAATACAAATAAAAATACAATTAATTTTGATGTTTTTAGCAAAATATAGTAAAAATGTATTTAGTTTTTCTTTTTTTTAAATTAATAAATATATTTATTTTTAGTTAAGATAAACATGATAATACAATTTATCTCTAGTTTGGATGATTTAGTTCTTGTCACCCTGTTGTCCTCCCGTCGTGAAAAAAGGCTGTCCTCACTCAGGAGGCCACGCCCCCTCCAGCTCCGGCTGAAAATCGGCAGATTTTCGGGAGAATATTTGTCCCGGGAGGTTTTCGGGAGAGGCACTGAAATTCGGGAGTCTCCCGGAAAATTCGGGAGGGTTGGCAAGTATGCCCCTTTCAGAGATCACATTTAGTTCCCCTTAAAACATTCACATGTTGCATGAGATGAAGTGTTTATTAACTTTCTGTCCGTAAAATAAATATTTTTATTAGCAATTATGTAGTCCTGTAACATAATTTCATGATTAATATCCAAAAAATAACATTCTTAACAAATGACAGTAGAATAAGCACACTGATTGAGGAGTCATAGTAAAACGACCTGAAATTTACACTTTACGTGTAGTGTTGGAGTTGTCCAACTTTTTGTGTGGCCATAAACCATACTTGCGAACCCTCCCGAATTTTCAGCGCCTCTCCCAAAAACCTCCCAGGACAATTTTCAGCCAGAGCTGGAGGCCACGCCCCCTCCAGCTCCATGCGGACCTGAGTGAGGACAGCCTTTTTTCACGACCGGAGGACAACAGGATGAAGAACTAAATCATCCATCCATCCATCCATCCATCCATTTTCTACCGCTTATTCCCTTCGGGGTCGCGGGGGGCGCTGGAGCCTATCTCAGCTACAATCGGGCGGAAGGCGGGGTACACCCTGGACAAGTCGCCACCTCATCGCAGGGCCAAATCATCCAGACTAGAGATAAATTGTATCATTATGTTTATTTTACCGAAAAATAAATATATTTATTAATTTTAAATACATTTTTACTGTATTTTGCTAAAAACATCAAAATTAATTGTATTTTTATTTGTATTTTTTCTGACTCCTTATTACATCCAGCCATAGAATTATACATTAAAATAAACATATTTGAAAGTTAATTTTAAATGATCATAATAATTCATTTAAAATGACCATATTTAATTATTAAAATAATTGCTTGTTTATCAACAACTTTAGCATTTTATTCATTACATTTTGAAGCTCTCAGAAGCCAAGTTATGTTATATTCCTTAAGATTTATTTATGCAAGCTTGAAGTATCAATTATCTAAACACAGTTTTGTTTGCATATTTTCAGGATGTAGAATGGTGAATTCTAGCTGTCAATATACTCCCCTCTTAACCATGCCCCGACCCCAACCACCCCCCCCCACCTCCCGAAATCAGAGGTCTCAAGGTTGGCAAGTATGCCATAAACGCACCAGTGGCTAATTGCCATAGTGTATGTGTTGGTGCAGGTGAGAGAGAGAGCAAGCGGCTGCTGTTGATATAACAGATGACAAAGAGTTGCTTTTGGCTTGGTTTGTACGGTAGACAACGACCAGTTTTGCTAGATAAAAGTATTTTACACATTGTTTTGGTGTGGTTATGGCCGACAAACAATTTCGCTAAATAAAGGGACCGATGGAATTCCTGTCCTACTTTAAGTGTCTCCACAGATGTTACAATAATTTAAGTGTTGACAAACATTGTTTTATCTGTTGTGGCCGCCTTTCGTCACCTGTTATTCACAGTTGCATTGCAAAATCATACAAAACAAACGATTTGTTTATTTTGTTTAGAGTGGGATTTGAGTTTTTGCTCGGCATAGATTTGCTGTGCGCAGAGGACATGTGAGCAGTGCACAATTTCGCAGGTGCGCACCTTAGAGGGAACGTTGATTGTGATGGACCAAACGTTTGTATTAGGGCTGGGCGATATGGCCTTTTTTTAATATCTCAATATTTTTAGGTCATATAGCGATACACGATATATATCTCAATATTTTTGCCTTAGCCTTGAACGAACACTTGATGCATATAATCACAGCAGTATGGTGATTCTGTGTCTACATTAAAACATTCTTGTTCATACTGCATTAATATATGCTCATTTTAAACTTTCATGCAGAGAGGGAAATCACAACTAAGTCAATTGACCAAAACTGTATTTATTAAACAGTTATTAAACAGTGGCACAAACATTCATGTCATTTCCAAAACAGAAAGTGCAAAATTGTCATAGTCATTTTAAAACAAGCTATTAGTGCACTTTTGTGCATGATGTCACTAAGATGACATATCATAACAACACTAAATTAAAGTGCACTTTTTGTACAGAACGCCACTGCAATAGTTGAAAACAAATAAAGTGCACTTTCGTGCATGATGTCACACAAGATATTTCAATAAGTGTCAAATGAAAATGAGCTGCATAATAGGAAATCAAATTGTGTACGTCTTTCGCTACGTGGTAGGTTCCTGCGAACGTTATCTCCTTTTGTTGTTGACCATTTTTTTCATACGGTGTTGATCTGGAAATGTTTACCTCGGCACCGAACGGAGATGTTGACATGCGGAGTAAGCACTCTTCATTCTCTAGCAGGTGACTTTTCAAATGATGCTACATATTAGCAGTAATGCTACTTTTTGTAGCAATGCTTTTCCCCCACACTTGACAAATTACGGTTGTCTGTTCGACATATTCCCACTTGAAGCCAAACCACCGCCAGACGACAGACCCCCTGCTGTTTTTCTTGGGAATTAATTCTTCCTTCATTTGTTACCAGATTTGCACCTTCTTTCTCTCAGATTACCGCTCGCACCACTCCGCTAGCATCACAGCTAACGTTACCCATGCTGCTACCTCTCTGTTCCGAGAGGGCGTATACGTGTGTGACGTATGACGTGACAGTATGTGACGTATGTAAGAAGGTGCGCTTGCTGTCTGTGAGAAGGACAGACAAGAAAGAGTGGGAAGAGCCTGTAGTGTAATGCCCGCAGCTAAAAGCAACTGCGTGAGAACGTATACTCAAATATCACGATATAGTCATTTTCTATATCGCACAGAGACAAACCCGCGATATATCGAGTATATCGATATATCGCCCAGTCCTAATTTGTATTACAAGAAAGTATGCAACATCCGTCTCAATGGTACACACCTGCGTTCATTTAATTGTATGTATAACGACACCAGAACATTATTTTCGTTCACCCTTCTTGTAGAACAGGTAGTTATAGATCATTTTAGCTGAAACAAACTGTGTTGCCATTTTCTTTGTCTTATTTACACACCCATCCATCCATTTTCTACCGCTTGTCCCTTTTGGGGTCGCGGGGGGTGCTGGAGCCTATCTCAGCTGCATTCGGGCGGAAGGCGGAGTACACTCTGGACAAGTCGCCACCTCATCGCAGGGCCAACACAGATAGACAGACAACATTCACACTCACTTTACATTATTTGATTCAACCAATGTCCTTTTTTCTGCACTTGTCTCGCCATCTGGTTTGGAAACTTGGTCTACTAGTCGTGTTTTGGCCTCTTTCCTCCTATTATATAGCTTTTTGTAAGTGACATCACCATACTTGCCAACCCTCCCGATTTTTCCGGGAGACTCCCAAATTTCAGTGCCCCTCCCGAAAATCTCCCGGGGAAACCATTCTCCCGAATTTCTCCCGATTTTCACCCAGACAACAATATTGAGGGCGTGCCGTGATGGCACTGCCTTTAGCGTCCTCTACAACCTGTCGTTGCGTCCGCTTTTTCTCCAAACAAACAGCGTGCCGGCCCAGTCACATGTTGTATGCGGCTTCTACAGACACACATAAGTGACTGCAAGACATACTTGATCAACAGCCATACAGGTCACACCGAGGGTGGCCGTATAAACAACTTTAACACTGTTACAAATATGCGCCACACTGTGAACCCACACCAAACAAGAATGACAAACACATTTCGGGAGAACATCTGCACAGTAACACAACATAAACACAACAGAACAAATACCCAGAATCCCTTGCAGCCCTAACTCTTCCGGGCTACAATATACACCCCCGCTACCACCAAACCCCCCCACCCCGCCCACCTCAACCCCGCCCCCCCATCTCCCAAATTCGGAGGTCTCAAGGTTGGCAAGTATGGACATCACCGACTTTTCACTCATTGACCTAAGTGAAGTTGGCTCCTTTGTATAGCAAAAACTAGAGTAACGCCATTTGTTTGTGCTACTTGTTATTGTTTGTAAGCAGTGTTAGGAAAATTACTTTAAAATAGTAATTAATTTTAGCTACTCATTACTTAACAAAAAAAGGTAATTAAAATATTAACGGAATTACTCTCCAGAATAAATATATATCAGGAAAAGTAATTAATAAATTACTTGGGAAAAAAAACGTTAATTATCTGGCATATGCAATTGAGAGGCGTTTTATGAGAGCGGTGCCTGTTGCGAAGGGACGTGGGACATCAGCGTCCAGACAGAGCAGCATTAGCTCAGCTGCGTTTGGTAGCTCAGCTATGGCAGTTTGCGGGCATTTATGGCAGCTCTATTTAATCTTTTCACTGGATTGTGTTGGCGCTAGTTAACAAAGAGATTGAATGTGTTTCCATGGCTGTCTTGTCTCCTTGTCCACTCGTGTACTTGGCCTACACGTTGTTTGCTGTGTGACGTTGCCTCATCCTTTTTAATATCAAGGTCATTTTAGCGTAGTTATAAATAAATGATAAATGGGTTGTACTTGTATAGCGCTTTTCTACCTTCAAGGTACTCAAAGCGCTTTGACACTACTTCCACATTTACCCATTCACACACACATTCACACACTGATGGCGGGAGCTGCCATGCAAGGCGCTAACCAGCAGCCATCAGAAGCAAGGGTGAAGTGTCTTGCTCAAGGACACAACGGACATGACGAGGTTGGTACTAGGTGGGGATTGAACCAGGGACCCTCGGGTTGCGCACGGCCACTCTTCCACTGCGCCTGCCTTGTTGACATACAACCACAACTGCTGTAGCGTGTCATCAAACGTTGTATAGTAGGTAAAAGTAATTAATTAGATTACTCGTTACTAGTAAAAGTACGGTTTGTAGAGAATCTGGTGAAGATGTAATGTTATTAAGTGCCTCAGTTTCTTTTGTTTTGCCCTGGACGGCTGGTTGATGGAAGCTAATATTAGCCAATTGTGTTACTGCTGATGCTTCTTCATGTGTTAGACTCCCATGAGGTGGGGTGGGGGGATTATATGTTGAATCAGAATTGCACAATTTAAAAAATATTGATCCATAATCGATGAAATGTATATTTTTCTTACCCATCCCCGTGCCAGCACTCAACCCCTACTCTACTTGAAAACTTTTGTTACGCTTTTGATCATTAGCTACTAGGGTTGTCCTGATACCAATATTTTGGTACCGGTACCAAAATGTATTTCGATACTTGTCGATACTTTTCTAAATAAAGGGGACAACAAAAAATGGCATTACTGGCTTTAATTCAACAAAAAATCTTACAGTACATTAAACATGTGTTTCTTATTGCAATCAAAGAACAATTTTTTCCTTAAATAAAATAGTGAACATACTAGACAACTTGTCTTTTAGTAGTAAGTAAGCAAAAAAAGGCTCCTAATTAGTCTGCTGACGTATGCAGTGACATATTGTCATTCATCATTCTCTTTTTTTGTCAAAATATAAAGGACAAGCTGTAAAAATTGATTATTAATCTACTTGTTCATTTACTGTTTATATCTGGTTATTTTCCGCTTCAACATGTTCTATCTACATTTCTGTTAAAATGTAATAATCACTAATTCTTCTGTTGTTTGATACTTTACATTAGTTTTGGATGATACCAGAAATTTAAAGTTAAAGTTAGGTTAAAATTTAGGTATCGATCTGATACTAAGTAGTTACAGGATCATACATTGGTCATAATTTAAGTTCTCATGTGTCCAGAGACATATTTCCTGTGTTTATGAATATAATATCCATCCATCCATTTTCTACCGCTTATTCCCTTCGGGGTTGCGGGGGGCGCTGGAGCCTATCTCAGCTACAATCGGGCGGAAGGCGGGGTACACCCTGGACAAGTCGCCACCTCATCGCAGGGCCAACACAGATCGACAGACAACATTCACACTCACATTCACACACTAGGGCCAATTTAGTGTTGCCAATCAACCTATCCCCAGGTGCATGTCTTTGGAGGTGGGAGGAAGCTGGAGTACCCGGAGGGAACCCACGCAGTCACGGGGAGGACATGCAAACTCCACACAGAAAAATCCCGAGGCCGGGATTGAACTCACGACGACTCAGGACCTTCGTATTGTGAGGCAGACGCACTAACCCCTCTTCCACCGTGCTGCACATATTTCCTGTGTTTATGAATATAATATGAATTTTAAAAAAATAAATAAAAACATTTTGTGACGCTAAAAAATATTGATGTAATCATAGTAGTATTGACTAGATACACTCTTGTACTTGGTATAATTACTGTAGATGTCAGGTTTAGATCCACTTATGGCATTTGTTTACATTGTGACGCCGATGAGCTGTTGTATCCTCCTACAGTGTGTAGTGAAGCATGTCTAGCTATTCTTCGTCCTGCAGGGATGATACTTGTAAGAAACTTACTTTATTTGTCGCCATGGAGGCGAGGATTAGTGATTTAGGAGTAGCTAAAACACTGCCGATTGCGGTTGGACATCAGCCGCTAACTAGCTAGCCATGTTTTAAAGCACCTCTTCCTGAAGGCGTTTCAGTGTTATAACTTCACCATTATTGTCAGTTTTTCAGCCAAAATGCGTCTGTTCTCCCTTTTCTGTCTACACACTGTTTGCTTGTAAGTACCCCGTGTGTGCGCGCTGCCGAACATGCTCCTCTGATCGTAAAACCAGCAATGTCCTGACGTGACGACGACGCGCCGTCATGCCTGTAAAAAAATAAAAATATGGCGAACCAGTTCTTTTCAAACAGAGTATAGTACCGTTTTGATTCATTAGTACCGCAATACTACACTAGTACCGGTATACCGTACAACCCTATTAGCTACTTGTCTTCTACTTATGTTTTCCATCCCATACTACTGTACTCTTCTCATCATCAAGACTACATTTGGAGGTTCCACAGTGTTCATTATTTAGAAAATAATAAGGACATTTGTGCTTTGAGACACTGTATTGATCATGAATGTTGTCCTATTTTGTGTTTTGTCAGGCTTTTAAAGAGATGCTATATGCTGCTCAGGACCAGGCCCCATCAATAGAAGGTATTATTTCTCCTCTATTCTCCCATTTCTGTCTTTGTCTCTTTTTGTTTTGTTTGTTTTTTTGTTATTTTGACTCACACAGAGGCAGAACAATAATACAACTATACCAAATACGGCTGGGCGATGCGACTGAACACTGTATCACAATATACGTGTTTTATATCAAACGATATAGATCATTATTGATTTTTTTAATGACCTATCGAAAACAAGGACTAGGAGTTTGAGTTTGATTCGAACATGCATGCATACAACACGATACATCCCAATTTCCAGTTTCTGTATTCAACATGTTCAAAAAGGAGTAGGAATAAGCAGAGCTTATTTAATCCTACTCCTTTTCCTTTACGTAGCAGTTGTTAACATGTTTGTTCACTTCCTGTTCTCAATTTATTCACAGTATACTCCATAAGTAATCACATTAAAAATGAATAAATAATAATTAGTGAAGTAATTTATATTTAATATGGTGAGATAATAAGATTATCTAGAAAACGAATGGATGGATGAAATAAATTCAGAATTTTTATCATGTTTTTTCTTCTTTGTACTTTGTAAACACTTTAAGTTTGAAGAGTTTCTTAAATTGGACCATATTAGTACATTGTTTGATTTATTTGCTTAATCCATTCCATAATTCAATTCCACATAGTGATCAAATTATTCAGGAGAAAAATATATTAAATAACATTTTTATAATTTTTTAATAATTAAAAAAAAAAATATATATATATATATATATATATATATTTCAAATGTAACTTCCTCTGATTAAAATACCCTCAGCTATCAATGTAGAAAGAAAATGAAATGTCAACACAAGCATGGAAAACACCCAAACAATGTAAACAAGTCTAGAGACTTTTAATCTGTTTTTTTTGTTTTAAAAACAACTAGCAACAAATCTTGCATCTTCTGGTGTTATTGTAGAATGTAGTCGTGTTTAGAGACTCTACTTCTGTCCCTCGACGAAAGAGGCTAGCATGACGTCACACTTGCTTGGCGCTGCTCCAGTTGGACTTTTCTCCTTAAAAGCCGCCACTATTCTCTTAATATTTGCACATTCTGTAGATGGCTGTCCGCGGGTATATCTGCAATATATATATAAAAATCACGTCCACATCACAGACATGCTGACAACGCTCCAGACAATGGCGTGCGTTTTGTTTACTTCCGGTTTCGGCGCCACGGTTTTCGGTGATCAAAGTCTTTTTTCGGTGGTCAAGTTTTTGGTACATCACTTGTCAATAGTGCTCAAATAATAGACTATATGAATCAATTCATACTGTAACAACCAGCTAATGTTAATATTCTATGTGTGGTTTGGATTTGATGTCAGTTTTTTCCATGGTCGCTAACACACTGTCCGTGCCTGAAAGGTGATTGGCGGAGAATGATGAAGTGTTATTGTGTGTTCGGGGAAGTGCCGACTCACGAGACGAAAGTGTTTGCACAGGTAAAACCTGTTGGAATTGTGCAGTTTATTGTCATAAGATTGGTAATACAAGTTAAAAATAGCGTCAGCCTTTGTGTGATTTCTTCTGGGGGCTACATTATATTATATTACTTTAATTTGTTTTCAAGTAAAAAAAACAACAACCTTATCTTTAAGGTGTGGCGGTAATAAAAATGCTGTGGTGGCGCGCCACATTCAATTACATTAAGGGTAAACCCACTGATAAGTGATCACTTCCTGCATTGCTCGGTTACCAGAGAGCGAGTGTCTTTGTTAATGCAACCAACCTTGCTTCCATACTTTCCGCTTTCTTCCGTCAAAGTCACTCAAAGTCTTATTCCTTCATGAGCTCAGTTCACTTCTTTATCCTTTGGAATCTAGCCTTGATGCTAACATGTAGCCAATGAAGAGAAGCCAGCAGGAGTAATACTATATTACTATTTATAATGCTATAATTATATAATAATACCATATTTCTCAGCTACAGTCAAAATGCAGGCAGCAGAATTTTTACTTTTTTAGGCTGACCCAACCTGACCTGATAAGAGAACATTCCAATAATCAATGCGGGATGTGATGAAAGCATGGATTAGGACCTCTGATCCATGCATTTTTAAATGATAACATTGTACAAAGTTTTGCAATGTTTGCTTTTGTGTGGTAGGCTGAGGTCTTGTCTCGCATCTTGGTCTTTCTTTGCGTTGCAAATGTCACGTACACTCAAAGGGATGCTGGGCGATAAAATGATACCAATCGCGATAGACACGTACCGTATTTTCCAGACTATACAGCGCACCAGTATATAAGTAGCAACACCCACTAAATTTTAGATTTTTTTTACTGGACTATAAGTCGCAGATAGATATTGCAGGCCTCGAATTTTAACTTTTTAAGGTCAAGGCAAGCGTTGCCTTAGGAGGGCTCATATTTTAGGGCACCAAGGCAAACATTATTTTCTTTCGAGGCAGGGGCTCCAATGCATATATATGTATGTATATATATATATATATATATATATATATATATATATATATATATATATATATATATCCATCCATTTTCTACCGCTTATTCCCTTTTGGGGTCGCGGGGGGCGCTGGAGCCTATCTCAGCTACAATCGGGCGGAAGGCGGTGTACACCCTGGACAAGTCGCCACCTCATCGCAGGGCCAACACAGATAGACAGACAACATTCACACTCACATCCACACACTAGGGCCAATTTAGTGTTGCCAATCAACCTATCCCCAGGTGCATGTCTTTGGAGGTGGGAGGAAGCCGGAGTACCCGGAGGGAACCCACGCAGTCACGGGGAGAACATGCAAACTCCACACAGAAAGATCCCGAGCCCGGGATTGAACCCAAGACTACTCAGGACCTTCGTATTGTGAGGCAGATGCACTAACCCCTCTGCCACCGTGAAGCCCTTATATATATATATATATATATATATATATACAGTATATATATGTGTGTGTGTGTGTATATACATATATATATGTGTGTATATATATATATGTGTGTATATATATATATATATATATATATATATATGTATATATATATATATATATATGTATATGTATGTATGTATGTATGTATGTCGGTAAGATCTATTCAGGTGTACTGGAGAGGAGGCTACGCCGGATAGTCGAACCTCGGATTCAGGAAGAACAGTGTGGTTTTCATCCTGGTCGTGGAACTGTGGACCAGCTCTATACTCTCGGCAGGGTCCTTGAGGGTGCATGGGAGTTTGCCCAACCAGTCTACATGTGCTTTGTGGACTTGGAGAAGGCATTCGACCGTGTACTCCTGTGGGGAGTGCTCAGAGAGTATGGGGTAACGGACTGTCTGATTGTGGCGGTCCGCTCCCTGTATGATCAGTGTCAGAGCTTGGTCCGCATTGCCGGCAGTAAGTCGGACCCGTTTCCAGTGAGGGTTGGACTCCGCCAAGGCTGCCCTTTGTCACCGATTCTGTTCATAACTTTTATGGACAGAATTTCTAGGCGCAGTCAGGGCGTTGAGGGTATCTGGTTTGGTGGCTGCAGGATTAGGTCTCCGCTTTTTGCAGATGATGTGGCTTAATCTGGCCAAGATCTTCAGCTCTCACTGGATCGGTTCGCGTCCGAGTGTGAAACGACTGGGATGGGAATCAGCACCTCCAAGTCCGAGTCCATGGTTCTCACCCGGAAAAGGGTGGAGTGCCATCTCCGGGTTGGGGAGGAAGGAGATCTTGCCCCAAGTGGAGGAGTTCAAGTACCTCGGAGTCTTGTTCACGAGTGAGGGAAGAGTGGATCGTGAGATCGACAGGCGGATCGGTGCGGCGTCTTCAGTAATGCGGACGCTCTTATCGATCCGTTGTGGTGAAGAAGGAGCTGAGCCGGAAGGCAAAAGCTCTCAATTTACCGTTCGATCTACGTTCCCATCCTCACCTATTGTCATGAGCTTTGGGTTATGACCGAAAGGACTAGATCACGGGTACAAGCAGCCGAAATGAGTTTCCTCCGCCGGGTGGCGGGGCTCTCCCTTAGAGATAGGGTGAGAAGCTCTGCCATCTGGGGGGAGCTCAAAGTAAAGCCGCTGCTCCTCCACATCGAGAGGAGCCAGATGAGGTGGTTCGGGCATCTGGTCAGGATGCCACCCGAACGCCTCCCTAAAGAGGTGTTTAGAGCATGTCCGACCGGTAGGAGGCCACGGGGAAGACCCAGGACACGTTGGGAAGACTATGTCTCCCAGCTGGCCTGGGAACGCCTCAGGATCCCCCGGGAAGAGCTGGACGAAGTGGCTGGGGAGAGGAAAGTCTGGGCTTCCCTGCTTAGGCTGCTGCCCCCGCCACCCGACCTCGGATAAGCGGAAGAAGATGGATGGATGGAATGAAAAAAAAACAAGAAATGTAAGAAAAATATGGTGTTTACTTTTTGATATCAATATAAAAGACAAAGCAGTTTGGCTAATGAAGATAAAGTCAAATAAAAAGGCTTTGTTCTTCAACAACAACCAACAGTTTGGCCAACAAAAATAAAAAGGAGTGATACCTTATATCTAACGCACAATCTTTGTGCCTCACCGACAACTCAACCAGCGTTCAATTCGATGAAATGACAAAACATTTTAGCTAGTATTGATGTTATTGGAACACTAACAATGTTGCAGTTAAATAAAGGACGAGTAAACATCCCAGTCAACGAACTTTATAAACAAGTCGTGACAATGTTCCCGACACATCGCCTGCTGTATGGTAACTCTCAGTCCCAGCAGCTGACGGAAGGATGTCAGCTGCACGTTCAAAATTAAACTGCAACATCAAATATTGTTTTCTTCCTTGCTCTTAATCGCACACCGAGACTTCACAGAAGTAGAAGCGATTGAAACGAAGAGATCGGCTCCGTTAGCTCGGAGGGAACATTTTCAAAACAAAGTCCAGGAGTGGCCGCCATGTTTCCTGAGCCGAACGGCTCAAGTGCGTATGCGCAGACTCTTTGGCACTTAAGGCTTTTCGGTAAATAAAAATTTTAACGGTGTTACTAACCGTCTCGAATTTTACCGTTGTCTATCATTATACCGTTTATCGTTACATCCCTACTCAATTAAGAAGTAAAAAGTCATGTTGTTGCCGTAAATGTTGGTAAATTTTTAGGGCATTACTGCAAATCATAAGGGCCATCGCGGCTAAAATTTGAGCCCTGATGTTGTGAAATTAGTTATATACACAGAAATATTCTGGAAATGTTTATTTACATACCTTAATTGTTTCCAAACGGTGTCTGTAAAACGGCTGATCAAACAAAACAGAAGTCATCGTCATGGACCCACTAGCTGCGCAAGCTCGCTCTCCAATCAGCTTAACAGACTCAATAACGCCACTGTGACGTTTTGGGGAATTTACTGAGGAATTTGTGAAACTGAAACAATACAAAAAGAATGCCATTGTAAGTTAATAATACTGTAGCATATTAGCTAATGCTAATGACGCTAGCTTCATTACATTACGATAGCACGTACAAATATGCATGAAAACACTCCTACAGACATCACACATGGGGCGGTTTAGTAAGTATAGATTGTTTTAGTTATATTGTAAAACTTACAAACGTCGCTTGGAGTGATGTATGAAGAATCTATACGAGTAGAAGACGATTAAAAGACGGAACAGCACTTTTACTTCCGGTTCAAAGCTTTAAACAGCAGTAATTCACATTCACCCAACAGCAGTGAGTGAACTCGTCCAAAAGATGGCGCCATAGCACTAATCACAACACCATTTCAGTGTCATTGCTTGTGTTAATTGAAAACTATTTGCATTATGGCAGTCAGCAAAGAAAAATCAATAATTTAGCCGCACTGTTGTAGCGGCTTATAGTCTGGAATAACAACAAATATGTTCTTACACTTTATGAAGCATTTCTTGTATATTCCTTATTTTCGCACCTTAATTTTAAGAGCTAATTGTTAAGTGTTCAATGTGATTTTACAATTTTGTTTACATTGTTTGAGTGTTTTTCATGCTTGTGTTGACATTTCCTCTCTGCCTCAATGGCTATTATAATCAGAGGAAGTTACATTTGAAACAAAAATGTTTATCTACCGATATCAAACACTTACATCGTGATACAGTTTTCAGCCATATCGCCCAACCCTATGCTGTAAAATACAAAACTGTTATTTTCGAGGCATTGTTGTATTATTATTTTGCTAGTTGTAATTGCTGGCTAATTTGGAATGTTTTTTGTGTAGTCACAGACGAGGACACCGTTAAAAGGTACTATGCAAAGTTTGAGGAGAAGTTCTTCCAGACGTGTGAAAAAGAACTGGCCAAGATTAACACATTTTACTCAGGTAATACCATCTCCTGTTAGCTCAACCTCATAGTCAGATTAGCACGCTAACTGTTCCAGAGAAGATGTTATTAACTAAAAATATGCTTCCTGCTTGTTCTCATGTGTCTTGCAGAAAAGCTGGCCGAGGCTCAGCGGCGGTTTGCCACTCTGCAGAATGAATTGCAGTCATCACTGGATGCTCAGAGAGAGATTGCAACAAATGGGAATGGCCTGCGGAGGAGGAAAACGGTGTTTACCCTATCACAGCAAGAACGATGCAAACACAGAAACATTAAGGACCTTCAACTGGCCTTCTCTGAGTTCTACCTCAGTCTGATCTTGTTGCAGAACTACCAGGTGCAAAACCCACTCTGTATATATGTGTATATATGTATATTATGTACTGTATATGTATACATACCATAAATATATATGGAGTAATATATATATATATATATATATATATATATATATATATATATATATATATATATATATATATATTTATGTATGTATATATATGTGTATATATGTCTATATAATAGAGATGTCCGATAATGGCTTTTTTGCCGATATCCGATATTCCGATATTGTCCAACTCTTAATTACCGATTCCGATATCAACCGATACCGATACATACAGTCGTGGAATTACCACATTATTATGCCTAATTTTGTTGTGATGCCCCGCTGGATGCATTAAACAATGAAACAAGGTTTTCCAAAATAAATCAACTCAAGTTATGGAAAAAAATGCCAACATGGCACTGCCATATTTATCATTGAAGTCACAAAGTGCATTTTTTTTTTTTAACATGCCTCAAAACAGCAGCTTGGAATTTGGGACATGCTCTCCCTAAGAGAGCATGAGAAGGTTGAGGTGGGCGGGGTTAGGGGGGGGCGGGGTTGAGGTGGGGGGTATGGGGTAGCGGGGGGTGTATATTGTAGCTTCCCGGAAGAGTTAGTGCTGCAAGGGCTTCTGGGTATTTGTTCTGTTGTGTTTATGTTGTGTTACGGTGTGGATGTTCTCCTGAAATGTGTTTGTCATTCTTGTTTGGTGTGGGTTCACAGTGTGGCACATATTTGTAAGTGTTAAAGTTGTTTATACGGCCAACCTCAGTGTGACCTGTATGGCTGTTGACCAAGTATGCCTTGCATTCACTTGTGTCTGTGTGAAAAGCCGTAGATATAATGTGATTGGGCCGGCACGCAAAGGCAGCGCCTTTAAGGTTTATTGCCGCTCTGTACTTCTCCCTACGTCCGTGTACCACTCCGTACAGCGGCGTTTTAAAAAGTCATAAATTTTACTTTTTGAAACCGATACCGATAATTTCCGATATTTCATTTTAAAGCATTTATCGGCCGATAATATCGGCAGTCCGATATTATCGGACATCTCTACTATATATGTATGTATATATTTATATTAATGTGTATATATGTGTATGTATATGTATATGTATATGTGTGTGTATATATATATATATATATATATATATATATATATATATATATATATATATATATATATAATATAATTATCACTTATCCTTCTACTTGACTTTTGTTTTGGGTACTGCTACTACTACTACTACTACTACTACTACTACTATATATTCACAAAATCTTGCGATATTTAAACAGGATATTTCTTGTTTGGAGAAAAAACAAATATTGTGTGTCGTCTCGTTGAGTTGAGTTAAGTGTATCGTCACCCACGTAGTTAAATGACTTATGACCCTGAAAGGAAATTAAAAAATGCTGTCAAAATGAAGTGGGTTGGTTCCTACTTCAGCCTGCAGTTTTTTGACAGCTCTTTGTTCCTTCCTGTGGTCCTCAAACGTGTGCAAATACAAATATCCTTAATTATTTTTTTTGGTTTTACACTGTTGAAGTAAACCTCCTATAAAATCATGTACTCCTTATATCTTCAAAAGAGGTTAAACAAAAAATCAGCAGAAGATGAAATCATTATTTTCCCCTCTGTATTTTCCAATCACAAAATACCGTATTTCTGTTTATTTTATGTTCAAGATCACGCACAGTCAGATATACTGAAGTTGCACTTAAATGTTTTTCTGCTTGCTTGTAATATGCATAAATCACTTTGTCTTACGGTGCTTGTTTTTTTTGTAGAACCTAAATTTCACAGGGTTCAGAAAGATCTTGAAAAAGCATGATAAGATTTTGGACACATCTCGGGGAGCCCACTGGAGAGTTGCCCATGTGGAAGTGGCGCCATTCTACACCTGCAAGAAAATCACACAGCTTATTTCTGAGACTGAGGTAAACCTATTACAAGTTATCATTAAGTGTGCGCAAAAAATCGGTTCACGTCCAAATCACAATTATTTTTCACCCCGATTCTAAATCGATTCATAATTTTCAAAAACTAATTAACTGCGTGGGTTCCCTCCGAGTGCTCCGGCTTCCTCCCACCTCCAAAAACATGCACCTGGGGATAGGTTGATTGGCAACCCTAAATTGTCCCTAGTGTGTGAATGTGAGTGCGAATGTTGTCTGTCTATCTGTGTTGGCCCTGCGATAAGGTGGCGACTTGTCCAGGGTGTACCCCGCCTTCCGCCCGAATGCAGCTGAGATAGGCTCCAGCACCCCCCGCAACCCCCCAAAAAAGGGACAAGCGGTAGAAAATGGATGGATGGATAATTTAAAAAAAATACATATACAGTCGTGGTCAAAAGTTTACATACAGTTGTGAAGGACATAATGTCATGGCTGTCTTGAGTTTCCAATAATTTCTACAACTCTCATTTTTTTGTGATAGAGTGATTGGAGCACATACTTGTTGGTCCCAAAAAACATTCATAGTTCGGAATTGATGGTGAAAACATTGCTGGACAGCAGGAAAAAGGCTAAATCTCCTACCATTGAGACAAAATGAATTGTAGATCAGCAAAACATTTGGATTGCAACAGGTAGATAAACAGTAGCCATGTTGAATAATTGCCATTTATTGCATGCAACTCAGCAGTATAAATAACACTGAACTGAAAATAAAGAATGTCAGCAATACCACAACAGATTATAGTTGTATTGCTCAATAGAGTTAACAATCTTCAATATGAGAGTAAATATTTTAAACTCGGCTACATTTTTGTTGTGGTTGTCACCTGCATGTAACCATTTTTGCTCCCCTTTAGGCGTTGGTCACAACAGAGTTAGAAGGAGGTGACAGGCAGAAAGCCATGAAGAGGCTGAGGGTACCTCCTTTAGGAGCTGCACAGGTCAGTCCCTCACAGAGACGCATGTTGCGGTTACTCCTGTGCACAGCCTTGGTAAAATGCCAGGCTTTCAGATAAAAAAGTGTATCTATACATTGTCAGGTTGAACACAGCCGAACATATGAGGGAATGTTTTGCAACAATGTTTATTCACTGACAACATGGAGGCATGTACAGGAATCACACACAACAGCAGGAATGTCAATAACAAGGCTTACCAAAATGTCCAATCAACTGAATTCACCTTAGCTGGACATCCCAGGGATGATCAGTTGAAACAGGATGCATCTGATCTCCCTTTGCAGCTTCACAGCAAACGCTGTGAATACTTACTTCCTCGTTCTTTATTTTTGATTCATTTGCAAAAAGCTTTAAAGATAACTTTTTCACATTGTCATTATGGGGTATTGTATGTAGAATTTTGAGAACAAAAAGGAATGTATTCCATTTTGGAATTAGGCTGTAACATAACAAAATGTGGAAGAAGTGAAGCGCTGTGATTACTTTGTGGACTCCCTGTGGACACTTACGATTTAAAAGACCGGTAGAGTGGAAAAACAAGTTGCCTCTATATTGTATAATATATATCGGATTATGACACCTAAAGACTTCCAAAGTTTGCGAGTAAATAGATATGATCAAAATAGTGTCAATCTCTCAGAGATTCCTGAGCCTTTTTGAGAGATAATGACATAGAGGAGTAACCACATATCCCTTACCCATCAATGAAAATTCTAATCGTGTAGACTTTGTGAGAGCCAACAACGATTACTTTGGGAAAAATGATGATCAAAAAACATATATTTTTGAACCTGAATAAAGGGAGGATGATCTCCAAGTTTTAGAAGCTGTGCTAAACAAATCCAGTTTTAGTGAAACACTAAGCATCATGTAACAGTGTTGCTAAGTGCTAAACAAGATATACAAACTACAACATAATAAAACGATATCCTATTGTACAATGTCTGCTCTCACTGTAATGACAACTGATAGGATGTCAATATCTTCCTGTTTATATGAAGAATTAATCATGATGCACACAAAGGGTTAACAAGGGAACGTCTCTCTGCAGACACTCTTTGGTTGTGTGTGTTTGTCTCCATCTCTGGGTATGAATTGAATGTCACAGATGAACAACTTTTAGATTCAAGGCTAAATCCTCCTGTTATCCAGATGAGTGTTTTTTAGTTAATATTCAGGTCACGACATGTATAAAGAGTATTGTTGGCGGGTTTTGGATGGTTAATTAGAGGGTTTTGTGGGCAAAATAGAGAGCCCCCATTGACTACATTGTTAGCAGACTTTTTATGTATTTATTTATTTAGGACTTGGAATGCATGGAAAAAGCCAAACATATGTGTTCTTGTCTTACATAAAGATTGTGAATGAAAAACAGCACATCTCTTTCCAATTTTTGCGTATTTCCAGTACGGATAAGGTATTCAGAGCGGAATATTTAAAATGGCTGACTGCATTTGTGGCATTTTGTGATATTTAAACTGTGTTTGATTGTAAATACGATTTGGATATGGTTAAATGGATACAAAGACACACAATTAAGCGCGTAAAGTCAACTTGTTTTTCCACTCTACTTCTACATTAAAATGTTTGTTTAAGCATTTCTCTCTTCTTTCAGCCGGCTCCTGCTTGGACCACCTTTCGAGTTGGACTTTACTGTGGAGTGTACCTCGTCTTAATGGTCACTGTTGTCATTACAGGTATTACACACACACTTTTAAACTGCAGAACGGCTTACTGGGTAGTTGTCTTTTTAGTGTCTGGAGAAGGTATGACTATTTGAATCCTTACAGCCTTCTTCCTCTCATTTTCATCGGACTTCACAAAGTTTAAAAACCCCTGATTCGGACTATTGTTACCTCACACAAACAAACAGACGTTCATATCAATACACTTAAATATCCTGTAGTATAATGTGTTATGTAATATCAGGATTGTCTCATCAGGGTTTTTCCTGGCTTAAATTGAGGCAGAGGTGGTACAATCCTGACCTTGCGGCAGAATTATTATTTTTTTAAATTTGCAGTAATATGCTGTAAAGAACACCGTAAATTGTATTGTCATTTTTTTTTATTTGATGGGTGGTTTGCTGTAAAATCCTAAGTCAAGCAGGTATTTAAGTATTTATTTTTATTTAGACAAAAAATATTTGGAAAGTATAATATACTGTAATCTTTGTTGCAATGATGCATACGGTACTATTAAAGTTTGAAAAGGCATGCAATTTCAAGCAGTACATATATTTTTTATTTCAAAATTGAAAAAATCCATTACATTTATTGTTTGCGGGCCAGATAAAATTATGTCGCGGGCCAGATCTGGCCCCCTGGCCTTGAGTTTAACACCTGTGGCCTAAGCACTTGCATAAGAGAATGATGGGCTCATAGCTTGTGTGGTGGGGCCACTTTTGCTTGAGACACTCATCGATGATTCTGAAGCAGCCTTCAAGTGCTCTGTGGACAAACATTTCCACATGTTGTCACCACCATGAATTATTACATTTTAACTGCCTGTTGCGTTAATTTATTTGCTCTGTTTCACCTGGACTCTTGACTTTGCTTCTCGCGAGATCGCTTTTTAAAGTAGTGGCTGATTTTGCCTGCCATATCTGCAATGCTAAAAAACATAAACGTTACTCTGACTTTTAACTTTTTTTAAATAAACACAACATGCTTGTAATGCTTTCTTGGGGTAACTCCTTTTAGTTGACTTTGTACCAGTCAATCTGTACCGTCATGAAACTCTACCTGATCCTATGTAAACTTGTAATAAATTCTTCAATCAATTGATCTATTATAATTAATCAGAAAAGGTTGGAAACAAAGCTAACACTACTAGCTTTGTTCACTTACCAGAGACAAAATGATCACAGCACAGTCTGGAGTGTTCTGTAGGAGTCCAGTGATCCCTCCGTATTATGCTCCGTATGGCAGAAATCTACTTGTTACGGCGGTCAACGTTATGCAGCAAGTAGCGGCTGTCGATATAGCGCTTCTATAGTGGCGCAACGCTGCAACTGCAGTTAAAATACGTAGCTGCTGCAGAGGGACATCAATCGCTCAATCAACACAGCCGTAGCTTTATGTTGTGTTGAGCGATATCAATGGCTCTGGCTGGGGGCAG
Source organism: Nerophis lumbriciformis (assembly GCF_033978685.3). Lineage (NCBI taxonomy): Eukaryota > Metazoa > Chordata > Actinopteri > Syngnathiformes > Syngnathidae > Nerophis > Nerophis lumbriciformis. Next base: position 13,965,234 of record NC_084550.2, on the reverse strand, counting down.
CCGCCACGCAATTTTGAACGCAGGAAAAACCCTGCATATATAAAAACAATACTCGGCCACTCGTATTTATTCCTTTTTTAAATTGTATTTGAGTCTTACAGATGCTGACGCCAGATTAAGAAAAGTGCACCACACTTGGAACCTATTGACAAGATTGTATGTTATGACATAAATGACCAATATCCACAAAGGACACCAAAATCACTCATTTCCGATACATGAAGCTGTTCAGTTTGGAAGCAATGATGATTATAAATCAAGCATATGGGTGCAATGTGTGTTGACGGTCCAGGGCAGGTGCCTTCGAAGTTAACCTCTTTGGTAGGGAAGGCAGAGGTTGAGAGGTTCACACGTAGTCGGGCTACCCTTTACTTGATGAAATGATGGAATTTCTTGAGAGGAGTTGGACTTTTCCACTGAAGAGAGAAGCATCAAGTAGGTGTAGCTTTATTGATAGCTTCCTGGTCCTGTATGGAGCCAAAACACAGCCAGAGCATTGTAGAAAAAGTTGTGTTGGCACCGAAACAATTTTTTTTGCAACAAATAAATACAAATACACACATTGAAAAACATACAATATTTTTGGTGAATATTTTTTGTACCATGACATGATTTTAATGCCAATCTTCATCTTGTTGTACACTGTTATTGTTTTTCTGTGATGAAAAACAGGTTTTTACTTTTTACTGTCCTGGCAATGCAGCCAAAGACGTAGTAGTCAAGTGCAGATTTTTAATAAAAAATTAATCAAGTTAATATAAACTTGCAGATTCTTTGATTTATAGCGGTATCGAACCGAGACCACTGTACTATCGAACAGTTTGATGCAGAAGCATGTATTGTTGCACCACTAGTTAAAACATTTGTATTTGTTTCTTCATCTTTCAAGTCATTCATTAATTTTTGTTTTTTAGGAGCTGTCAAGTTTCCAATTGCTGACTTTTGGCCAATGGTCAGGATCTACAGAGGTGGCTTCCTGTTAATAGAATTCCTCTTCCTCTTAGGTAAATACTCTCTCTGTCTCTCTCTGTCGTCCTCTCATCATATGAATCAACATAATTCATTTTTGGTCTTCAGTGATTTTTTTGAAACTTTCTATTTTCTGGGTGGTGTTACACAAGGTTCATATTCATAGTTTTGTTTTTAGTTACCACTGAATAATGGTAGTTATTTTAGTTACGTAGTTAGTCAGTTATTATTTGTAGTTGTTTTTTTTATTTAATTAGAAGCGGTAAGAAATGGATAGATAGTTTTACCGTTTTAATTTAAAATGATCGAAAAACCGTGACTGATAACTGCACTTTGATAAACTCACAGACTAACTGGCGCCTGGTTGCTACCTTAAATGCTAACATGGGGGGAAAAAATACATTAAAAAACAACCTACCCCAATCGAAACGTTTATAAACACGTCACTGTCTGAGCAATTAAGAATTTAATTGTGCACATTGAACCTACAAGCTGTGCTCTATTAGCACAGACGATCCCTCCATACTCAGATGAGTACAAGACAGAGGTGATTTGACGGTGCGTTCAAGGACCGCCAAACAGAGTAGGACGCCGCAACGCCTGTCAGAAATAATAAAATACTTTATTCGTTACACACTTTTCATTTAAATACATCTTAAATTGCTACAATACAATACAAACCAAAGCAACAAAAGTTAAGCCATTAAAACAGATAAAATACTAAGACTAAAATACTATCAGTGAAGCGAAAGAAACACAAACATGCAAAATAGTGGCTCTTCTAACAATGTGTCTATTATTTTAGCTCTTTAAAAAAAATACTTGGTGAAAAAATTTCAGGTAAAAATATTTCAGTTTGTGTATAAGTACTTTTAGAGCACATTCAACAATACCACAATAATAATGATAATTGTGATGGTTTTGATCACGATAAGCATGATATGAAATGTTCATCAGTGTAGCGATACAACTTTTTACTCTTCCGATACAATTTTCAAAATGGGGTCCCAGGGACCCCATCAAGTCATAAAAATGGGGTTCCATAGTAAGTTTTTGGGGTTCCACTTTTTTGTAACCGTTTTGAAAACAAATAAATGTATGCATTATCCTGTTATATCTCACAGTCTATATTGTTTTGGAAAAAGGTTGTCATAAACGTTACTTAATTCATTAAAAAAATAATATAAAAGAAAACAATTTTTTATGCATATGTAAGTTTATTCAGTTATAAACATTCATTCACTTTCTTCTTTCCTTCATGGATCTAAACTTTACTGCTGCCGCCCCAAAAGCAAAGTTCTCTGGCTGATGAGGGCCACTGACACATTTCATCTCTGCATATTTTACTAGAATACCCTTATGGGCATTACATATATCAAAATCAAGTACCTACTGTACTGTTTACTTGTTGAAATACCCTTTTTAGAGCAAATATCTACCCAAATGACCACTTTGCTGCTGCCAAATATTGATTTGAAGGGTATTTCAACAAGTAAACAGTACAGTGGGTACTTTATTTTGATATATGTAATATGTAATGCTCATAAGGGTATTCTAGTAAAATATGCAGGGATAAGATGTGTCAGTATCAAAATATTACTTGAAATCCATTTTTGGCAGCAGCAAAGTGGTCGTTTGGATAGATTTTAGCTTTGTAAAGGGTATGTCAACAAGTACAGTAGGTACTTGATTTTGATATATGTAATGCTCAAAAGGGTATTCTAGTAAAATATGCGTATCTAAATATGAGATGTGTCAATATCAAAATATTACGTTGAATCACTTTTTGTCAGGCAATATTACATTTAATTAAAATTTTACATAAATTAATACATCCAAACACTTTATAAATATTTATTATGTGCACGAAAAAATAACAGTTACAATTGTATGTATCTTCCAAACAAGAAAGAGGTTTTATCACATCAACATCGGACTAACAACAGTCCTTTAAATCTCATTAATACCACAGAAAAGGCAAACTGTCATTTTCCGGACACGATTAAGTTTTAAATAATGTCAAACATGTAGCGTTACAATAACCAAGAAGATAAAGTGTTTGTCTTACACCTAGTAATCTGCTGTGGACAGACGAAGCCAAGCAATGCAGGTTTAGCGAGCGGTGTACGCTCCCGCGAAGGAGATATATTTTTGGCAGGAAATCACATTTTGGCACAACACAGGCAAATATAAACAAAACAAAACACCGGTGGAAAGCGATAATCAATTAAAAAAAACAAGCAAACTGGAGTTTTGACCCGGCAGGCAGGGTCGGTAACATAAAAAAAAAATCCACGCAGACATCTGGGAATGCGCGTCCTGTCTGATTTCAATGCGTAAAAGGACACAAAAAGTGTGTTAACGCCAACATTGCCCATATTGTAGCTGGCCGATTTTGATATTGAACTGATATGATATCAGCACTAATCATACGTACTTTTATTTTTTTGTAGTGTGGCTACACTATGCTTGATCAAGTGAAATGACTTAAATGGAAAACAATGATAGGTATGAACGTGTTTTAGACTGAAATATTTTTTCAGCTAGCCCGTATTACGTACGTCCAGCTTGTGTCCTATCCTTTTGCACTGCAGTAACTTTTCAATGTACCCTGGTAAATGAAATACCCCTTTGTTTCCACCCAAATCTACCTGGGTAAATAAAGTTAAGTTCCATAGGAACTAATTTGCTTCTTAGCAACAAGGTGAGACTTTCAAAACATCCTGGGGAACTCGTGAGGGCCGGGCTTTGCCGTCAAACGCTAATTGGCTGAACACAGTTTACAAATCTTTGTCTTCAAAATATCAGCTGCTAATACAGTATGCGGAGATAACTTGTTTATTTCTTATTTTTTGTGTCTTTCTATAACAAGATACTAGAAAGAAGAACGACAGGAACTAATGAGTTGCAGGGACTTTGGTTTAAACACTCGTGCTGAAGAAGAACGCTGATTAGTGGAACAATCCTGCTCTGAGATGTTTGAGGAGTTCATATGGTTTCTCCTGACATCTTTGGCCTAAATTTGGTTATGTAAACTGATTATTGCAGCAGGTGTCCGGGTGGCTGGTCTCAGAAGATCTTGGAAGTAAAGATGCTGGACGTGAAGGTCCTCAGCTAGTGTAGTTAGACTTAGTGTCTGGTTGTGAGGCCAGTCAAAAGTTGTGCAATATTCTCTGAAACACCTTGAAAGACGACTAATGGTAGGGTAAATAATATTTGATTAACGGGCAACAGCTCTGGTGGACATTCCTGCAGTCCCTCCACACTTGCAACATTGTTGCTGTGTGAAAAAAGTGCACATGTTGTAATGCGCTTCCATGCTGTCCAGTCAGCATAATATGCCACACTTATGAGGGAGAAGCATTATTGAAGAAGAAGTGGTGACTAACAGATTTAGACAGATTTGGCAACAATATTGGATAGCTGTTTTCCTGTTCAAAGAAACAGTTTGAGATATTTGAGTTCAGTTCATTAAAGATAAGAGAAAAAACAAAAGTGTTACATTTATTATTACTGTTGCATTTATTATTGTTTACTTTGTCGAGTCAACAAGGTCTGTGTCAGGTTTTTGGCAAACAGGACACTGTTGCGAGGCATTGGCTACTGAAACAAGGACAACACATTCCTAGACAGTGATGGGCAGTAGCAAGCTACATATAGCTAAGCTATGTAGCGTAACTAAATTTCAGAGAACTTGGCGGTAGCTTAGCTACTTTTTTCACAAGTAGATTTTCCTGTAGCTAAGCTACTTTTAGACCTATGTAGCGAGGTATCTTACATCGAAGCTACAAGCAACAAAGAGAGAAAATTAACTGCGAATCGAGGCCAATGAAAATTATGGCGAAAATACGACGACCTGGTAGAATGAGAACATTCATACATACGGAGAAAAACAATGATGTTGGTATTCGTATGATGTGTCACAATTGGCTAATGTTAGGGCGAAACATTGCAGACTGGCCAATCAGAGGCAAGATAAGGAGGGTCATCGAAACCAGGAAGCAAAATCATAACAGGCATGCACTCATATCACATGACGATGAGGGAGTCAGAGACAGAGGGACGCTTCAAGCTGACCATCACAACTTAAAAATGTCAAAGGAATTTTCTCCCGCATATTAGATTTTTCCTTTCGTGATAAAGACCACATGCAGGAAACCCACAATAATGCATGTCAAGACAATTGTATATGTTTAGAGAAAGCAATGTCCAAAAGCTTAATTTTTGGTTGTTTACTGTGTAAACCAAAATCACACATTTAGGAACACACATTAAGGTGAGTTCATGAAAAGTTTTACTGCACATAACCATTACCAACTGTTCCCAAACAACACTTAAGTCATTGTTTTTTTGTCAAGATATAGATAGATGCTGATTTTTTAATGTAGGTAGAGAAAATGACTAACATTATAGGGGTGGGCCAAAGAAAAGTCAAACTATATAAATACATACAGTGGGGTGCGGGGTCACATAGAGGTAGTTGTAGGGTGTTCCCAGCTAAATGACATACAGGTAATAGTAATTTATACACTCTCAGTTACATTAACATTGATATTATACATGTGGGTCCATAGATATACATGCCGTTAAATGTAGCTTCGATGGAGCAAGCTACTTTTGCCGTGTAGCTTGTAGTGTAGCTTGCTACAATTCTCTGGGGATATCTTCCCATCTAGCTTAGCTACATTTATTGAGAGTAACGTGTTGCTTACATTTTCCAAGTAGCTCGCCCATCACTGTTCCTGGAGCAGGATGCAAAACTGGGTATTGATTAAGTACTACTCAAAGAAAGAAAGGAGAGACATGCAGATAGTTTGGGAGAAATGGATTCTTCGAAACCGCACATCCACACCGACTAAGAAACAGCTTACTCATGTTCGGATATCAGCAGTAAGAAGTGTATATTACAGCTGGAGATTGATGAGGTACAATCCTATACCGTACTAAGGTAGACCCCCGTAACCAATGTGCGGGTGTGTATGATAATTTGTATTATGTGTATATTCTGTGTTTTCATAGGCAAAACAAACTATCATTCATAAGCATTACATTGAAAATGTGTTTCGTAAGGACCTTCAATGAGAGTTTTCAACCTTTAAATGTCGAGAACCCCGGTCTTCCAGTCTTCTCACATGTTTCTTGTTTTCTTTTAAATATGTCGTAGGTATTAACACCTATGGATGGAGACAAGCAGGAGTCAACCATGTGCTTATATTTGAGCTCAACCCCAGGAATAACCTATCCCATCAACATCTGTTTGAGGTTTGAACACACATGTACACAGAGAATGTCCCAAGAAATCTTAGGGTTGAAGGGACATGCGGAACAGTCTAATCAGTAAATGTGACGTTTGCACTGAAATCATGAATTAAATGAAGTAAATGTGCAAGATATGAGGACGGACACTTTTACGAATATTAGAGAATAACATTAACATGTACCATATTTTCTGAACTATAGATCACACCGGTGTACTGTATATAAGCCGCAGCCACTAAATTTGAAAAGGGAAAAACTATTTTCCGTATATTAGCCGCAACGGACTATAAGCCACAGATATATACGTTGGGAAATGAGTTATTTACACAGAAAAAAATTGTAAATGTTCATTTACATACTTTGTAAATAAACTTAATAAGTCTACGGTGACGTTTTGGTGAATTTACGAAACTGAAACAATATAAAAAGAACGCCATTAATAATACTAACGCAAATACTCTTAAACGTGTTAGCATATTAGCTAATGCTAACGGCATTAGCTTAATAATACTACGATAGCACTTACAGATATGCATGAAAACACTCCTACAGACATCGCACATGAGACGGTTTTAGGTTTGAATTGTATTAGTTATACTGTAAAACTTATAAACGTTGCGTGGAGTGATGAAAAAAGAATCCATACGAGTAGAAACGCTATGGACGATTAGAAGACGGAACGGCACTTGTACTTCCAGTTGGAAGCTCTAAACAGAAGGGCACCCTAAGCGAACCCGTCCTAAAGATGGCACCATAGCACAAACAATAAGACACCTTTTCAGTGGTTTTTTTTTTAAACTATTTTCATTACAGCCTTTAAGCAAAGAAAAATCCATAAATTAGCCATACCGGGTACCAAAGAATGTACAACAATTCTTCTCAACTAAAGAGGAGAAATATAACCTTAGAGGAAAAAATAATTTAAAACATTTATATGCACGTACAACACTTAAAACTTTTAGCATATCAGTATGTGGAATTAAATTATGGAATGGATTAAGTAAAGAAGTTAAAAATTGTACTGATATGATCCAGTTTAAGAGGTTGTTCAAAATAATAGTGCTTACAGAGTACAAAAAAGAAGAATTATGAGAAATACTTTCAACCTTATTGAAAATAAGATATTCTTCATCCCAGTATGTTAATAATGACTGAATTAATTAATTAATTACATATTACAAAACTGTTGTATACTAATTCATAGATGTTATTTTATTATATAAAAAGGTCAGTAAATGATTCTATATATTTGTAAACGCTTGAAGTGGGAAAGGGGTAGGATTAAATAAGCTTTGCTTCTTCCTACTACTTTTCGGGCATGACGTAAAATGAAATGATATGAAATTGTGTGATGTATTATGATGTGTGTTCATGTTCGAAATAAACTAAAGAAAAAAAAAAAAAAGAAAGAAAGAAAGAAAGCGTAGGAAAAAAGTAGCGGCTTATAGTCCGGAAATTACGGTACATGCAACAATTCCATTAAGTAGATTATTTCCATGTTTTAACAGTGCTATATTGCAAATAAAACCTTTTTGAAAGCTTTTATCACATTTTTATAATGACCCATTTTTGAGGAACATGCATTTGTGGGATGAGGAGCATTGGTTGGTGTGAGCAGTGTACCAAAGTGGTTGGCTTCGCTCCACCGCCCAAAAAAATCCTCCTGTTGTAACACATAAATTATTTTCAGTTGCAAAACACGCTCATTCTCTATTAAAATGACAATTTTTGCTCGCGATGGGAAGCTAAAAAGCTAAGTTGTTAGCAGTTAACGTCATGTCATTGCTCAATCCTGAACAGAGACATAAAAAGCAGGGGTGTCCAAAGTGTGGCCTGTGGGCCTTTTCAAGCAGACGACTCCTTTTTTTTTCTTGGCCAAATGTATAAATTAAATTAAATTAAAAAAATAATAATAATTAGAAAGAAAAGCAAAATGCATGATTAAAAAAGAAGCTAAAACATTGATATTAACTAGATATAGTAATGTAAGAGACTTCTAATGGTCTTTCTGATAAAGATTGCCCCGTCATGCCAGTTTTAGGGATCTGCACGTTTAAGTCAATGGACAAACACATCAGCAGTAGCAGTTTCACTATCTGTTGTCCTAAAAGGTGGGAATAATGGCATTTTCTTTTACCAACTTACCAAAATAGCTTTCACACATTCTTAACATAGCTCTCAATCATTTCAAAATAAGGACAAGACAATATTAGAGACCTCCAAACACAGTTAGCTCAACAAAGGAGCAGAGAGACCGTAGCGCATTTCACACAGTGTGCATCATCAACAACAGTCCCCCTTACAACAATGGGACAGAAAAAAATAAATATGCATACATGTTTTTTCCATATCAAGACAAGACAGAGTTCATACACAAACAGAAAAAATACCATATTGACAAGCACTTTTTCTTTCAGATACAATAGCACAGAGATTTGTCTCTAAATGTACTTGACTATTTTAAGCCATTTGACAAAATGTGTATGGTGGAGTACATCTTGCATTGGTTCATGGCCGAGACCAGGTATCGTTCACTCCACATAGTTGATGACCACTGAAAGCTAGCAATGGCTACATTCTCGAATAAAAAGTGCCCTATGCTTGTGTTGTTTTCGGCTGTACGAATTGTCAAATTGCGAAAAGGATAAACGTTTCTTCAGAGTTCCTCGAGAGGTAATCAAAAAAGGTAGAATAGTGCAAGGTTTTACAAAACAACTCGGCGAGCCCAAAACAAATCTAAATGTGAGCAAAATTTAAGAGAGTCAAGTTCTCCCCAAAGACAACAATCATAAATGAATCTTTCAGCACATACACAATGTTGACATCTATAGTTACAGTATATTTTGATAAACAATCAGAAATGAATCTTTCAGCACATACACAATGTTAACATCTATAGTTATATTTTGATAAACAATCATAAATTAATCTTTCAGCACATACACAATGTTGACATCTATAGTTATATTTTGATAAACAACCATAAATGAATATTTCAGCACATACACAATGTTGACATTTCTAGTTATATTTTGATAAACAATCATAAATGAATCTTTCAGCACATACACAGTGTGGACATCTGTAGTTGTATTTTGATAAAGAATCATAAATGAATCTTTCAGCACATACTCAATGTTGACATCTATAGTTATATTTTGATAAACAATAATAAATGAATCTTTCAGCACATACACAATGTTGATATCTATAGTTATATTTGGATAAATAATAATACATTAATCTTTCAGCACATACACAATGTTGACATCTATAGTTATATTTTGATAAACAATCATAAATTAATCCATCAGCACATACATAATGTTGACATCTATAGTTATATTTTGATAAACAATCACACATTAATCTTTCAGCACATACATAATGTAGACATCTATAGTTATATTTTGATAAACAATCAGAAATGAATATTTCAGCACATACACAATGTTGACATCTATAGTTATATTTGGATAAACAATAATAAATTAATCTTTCAGCACATACACTATGTTGACATCTATAGTTAAATTTTGATAAACAATCATAAATGAATCTTTCAGCACATACATAATGTAGACATCTATAGTTATATTTTGATTAACAATCATAAATTAATCTTTCAGCACATACATAATGTAGACATCTATAGTTATATTTTGATAAACAATTATAAATTAGGGCTTCACGGTGGCAGAGGGGTTAGTGCATCTGCCTCACAATACGAAGGTCCTGAGTAGTCTTGGGTTCAATCCCGGGCTCGGGATCTTTCTGTGTGGAGTTTGCATGTTCTCCCCGTGACTGCGTGGGTTCCCTCCGGGTACTCCGGCTTCCTCCCACCTCCAAAGACATGCACCTGGGGATAGGTTGATTGGCAACACTAAATTGGCCCTAGTGTGTGGATGTGAGTGTGAATGTTGTCTGTCTATCTGTGTTGGCCCTGCGATGAGGTGGCGACTTGTCCAGGGTGTACCCCGCCTTCCGCCCGATTGTAGCTGAGATAGGCTCCAGCGCCCCCCGCGACCCCAAAAGGAATAAGCGGTAGAAAATGGATGGATGGATGGAATTATAAATTAATCTTTCAGCACAAACGCAATGTAGACATCTATAATTATATTTTGATAAACAATCAGAAATGAATCTTTCAGCACATACACAATGTTGACATCTATAGTTATATTTGGATAAACAATAATACATTAATCTTTCAGCACATACACAATGTTGACATCTATAGTTATATTTGGATAAACAATAATACATTAATCTTTCAGCACATACACAATGTTGACATCCATAGTTATATTTTGAAAAACAATCATAAATTAATCTTTCAGCACATACACTATGTTGACATCTATAGTTAAATTTTGATAAACAATTATAAATGAATCTTTCAGCACATACGCAATGTAGACTTCTATAGTTATATTTTGATAAACAATCATAAATGAATCTTTCAGCACATACACAATGTTGACATCTATAGTTATATTTGGATAAACAATAATAAATTAATCTTTCAGCACATACACAATGTTGACATCCATAGTTATATTTTGAAAAACAATCATAAATTAATCTTTCAGCACATACACTATGTTGACATCTATAGTTAAATTTTGATAAACAATCATAAATGAATCTTTCAGCACATACATAATGTAGACATCTATAGTTATATTTTGATTAACAATCAAAAATTAATCTTTCAGCACATTCGCAATGTTGACATGTATAGTTATATTTTGATAAACAATCATATATTTATCTTTCATATATACTTAATGTAGACATCTATAGTTATATTTTGATTAACCATCATAAATTAATCTTTCTGCACATACACAATGTTGACATCTATAGTTATATTTTGATTAACCATCATAAATTAATCTTTCTGCACATACACAATGTTGACATCTATAGATATATTTGGTTAAACAATAATAAATGAATCTTTCAGCACATTCGCAATGTTGACGTTTATAGTTATTTTTTGATAAACAATTATACATTAATCTTTCAGCACATACTTAATGTAGACTAGGGATGTCCCGATCCAGGTTTTTGCACTTCCGATCCGATACCGATATTGTTTTTGCACTTCCGATCCGATACCGATACTGACCGATACCGATACTGACCGATTATGGCCTATCCGAGCATGTATTAAAGTTTAAAGTTATTTAGCCTACTTAGTTGTCAGACTCATGTTGAAAAGGGTTTTAGTACTCTTGATAACAACTAGCCAGCTGAATTAGGGGAGTTTGAATAATACACAATGGTTGGTAACAAGAAACTGACCTGTTTATACAAGGATAAACACAAAATAGACAAAATTATACATGACAAACAGAAATGGCATCATTGAAACTAGGGCTGGGCGATATGGCCTTTTTTTAATATTGCGATATTTTAAGGCCATATTGCGATACACGATATATATCTCGATATTTTGCCTTAGCCTTGAATGAACACTTGATGCATATAATCACATCAGTATGATGATTCTGTGTTTTGATTGATTGATTGAGACTTTTATTAGTAGGTTGCACAGTGAAGTACATATTCCGTACAATTGACCACTAAATGGTAACACCCCAATAAGTTTTTCCAGGGGTCCACTTAAATTGATTCATGATACAGATATATACTATCAGATATATACTATCATCATAATACAGTCATCACACAAGATAATCACATTGAATTATTTACATTATTTATAATCCAGGGTGTGGAGGGGGGCGCCGGATGTAAGTGTCAAAAAGACAACTAAAAGAGTTTGATATGAGAATAAATCTAAAGTTAAAATATAGGGTAGAAATGCACCCATTTGCAGGAAATGTAGTCTTGATTTTCAAAATTTTCTTTCAAGGCTTGCATGTCTACATTAAAACATTCTTCTTCATACTGCATTAATATATGCTACTTTTAAACTTTCATGCAGAGAGGGAAATCACAACTAAAAAAAAATCACTATTTTTTTCATACGGTGTTGACGTGGAAATGTTTGCCTCGGCGATGGTGTGGACGTGTGGCACCGAATGGAGATAAGCGTCTCGACAGACCTTACAATATTTGAACAATGATGACGAAAACTGTGTTGAAAATTGTTATGCGCTTATTTTTTTATTTGATTTTGTGCGTGGCATAGATTTGCCGTGCGCAGAGGACGCTTAAAGCAGGCGCGCACCTTAACGGCTGCGCTAGCATCACAGCTAACGTTAGCCATGCTGCTACCTCGCTTTCTGCTGGGAGAGGGCGTATACGTATGTGACGTATGACGTGACAGTATGTGACGTTTGTAAGAAGGTGCGCTCGCTGTCTGTAAGAGGGAGACACAGGAAAGAGTGAGAAGAGCCTGTCGTGTAATGCCAGCAGCTAAAAGCAACTGCGTTAGAATCCACAGACCTGTGGATGTGCTGAAGGTGTGCTGGAAAATGCGGAACGGAACTTAGGGAACAGCAGAAAAGTGGAATGTATTATTTAAATCGGTGCGTTGGAAAACACGGACCGGAGTTTTTTTTTAAACTGGATCTGGATCGGCATTTTCCCATGCCTTGCCGATACGCATTTCTTTGCGAATATTGGCGGCCGATCCGATCCAAATATCGGATCGGGACATCCCTAATGTAGACATCTATAGTTATATTTTGATAAACAACCATAAATATTTTTTTCAGCAAATACATAATGTTGACATTTATAGTTAGATGCATGTCGGACATCTGGAAGAAGTTAGCTAGCTAGCTAACAACAGAAAAACAAAGATGTGTGAAAACTAATTCAATTGTAATTTTATCCAAATCTGCCAGCTAAACTTTGTCTATATACTGTTTCTGTGCCGGTGGTGTGGTTGACACTGAAGCAACTCGCAGGAAATACTGCTCTTTAATATTAATGCAGTACATTATTACAACTATATTGTAGTTTGTAGTACATCTAGAGATTGTAATTGATTTGGCACAGGTAAGGACATTATGTATGGCACACTGTATTAGCCAAAATAGTGATGCAAACAGACACCGTGACCCGGTGCTCTTCAACTTTTAGCAGTTTCTTTGTTTTTGTGTGTGTTCTTGCCTCTACTTTATTGAATGGTAGAGCAGTGGCATGTTTGCAGTACAGCAGGACTAAGCTGCTTAAGGCTTAACAGCTTCACTTTTGAGGACAGTTGCTGGGACTTAATTCCATCGAAGAAACGAAATAGGGGAAAAGTACCCTAGCACAGTGGTCACCAATCTCTTCGAGCCCAAGATCCCTGGTCTCAGCCAAAAACCAAAGCAAGATTTACCCCTGCATCAACTATGGTGTGCATATGTATATATATATATATATATATATATATATATATATATATATATATATATATATATATATATATATATATATATATATACATATACATATATATATATACATATATATATACATATATATATATATATACATATATATATATATATACACATATATATATATATATACACATATATATATATATATACATATATATGTCTTAATAAGGTTATCCAAAAAATAGTGCTCGATACCGTAGTAGAGCGCAATATATGTATGTGTGGGAAAAAAAATCACAAGACTACTTCATCTCTACAGGCCTGTTTCATGAGGGGTTCCCTCAATCATCAGGAGATTTTAATGGGAGCATTCACATACCATGGTTTATATAGGACACAGAGTGGGTGGGTACAGGCTGGCGTAGGGGCGTGGTGATTGGCTCATGTGTTACCTAGGAGGTGTTTCCGTCTGTGGCGGCATGCTGATACAATTTTGCTGCGCTTGTTGAGGGATGACAGGTCTGGACGGTATATAATAAACAGTTTCTCTTTCAAGCATAGGTTGCATCTTTTATTACCACTATTGTAAGGTGTGCTGGATGCAAGAATTTGCCATGTTATTGAATATTCAACATTATTGTCTTTGAGGTCCCAAATGTGTTTGCTGAGTTCTGTGGTATTCCGCAGGTTTTGGTTCCTGAAAGAAGCCTTGTGATTGTTCCATCTGGTTTTAAACTCTCCCTCGGTTAATCCTACATATGTGTCGGATGTGTTAATGTCCTTGCGTGTTACCTTAGATTGGTAAACAACTGATGTTTGTAAGCACCCCCCGTTGAGAGGGCAATCAGGTTTCTTGCGTCAGTTGCAGCCTTTGTTGGTTTTGGGGTCGCTCTGTCCGGGGGCCGACGGCTCATTTGCAATTGTTTTGTTGTGGTTTGAGATAATTTGTCGTATATTGTTCATACAGCTGTAGCTCAATTTAATGTTGTTCTTGTTGAATACTTTTCTTAGGGTGTTGCCTTTGGGGTAGTGTTTGTCAATTAGACTGAGGAATTTGTGGCCAATGTTAGTTGAGACGTTTTTGCTGTATGGGGGGTTGTGCCAGATGATGTTGTTATACATATATATATACACATATTAGAGATGCGCGGATAGGCAATTATTTCATCCGCAACCGCATCAGAAAGTCGTCAACCATCCGCCATCCACCCGATGTAACATTTGATCAGAACCGCACCCGCCCGTTGTTATATATCTAATATAGACGATGCAAGGCATTAGTGAGGTTATAAAGCTTTTGCCTGTTAAAGAAAGGAGACTGATCCAATGCAGCACAGACATTCGCGTGCCACGCTGTCACGGCCCAGACGCCCACCAGTGCGCAATCATATGGGAGCCGCGCTGAGCGCACCTCCGAGCGCGTCTCGCTGCCGGCGACGGCCGGGTATGGGCCCGACGCTCCAGCGCCATCCCTTTTCAGGGCTAGTTGATTCGGCAGGTGGGTTGTTACACACTCCTTAGCGGGTTCCGACTTCCATGGCCACCGTCCTGCTGTCTATATCAACCAGGGTGAGCCCCACCCCTTTCGTGAGCGCACTGCGCGCGGAGTGACCCCTGTTACGCACCCCCGGCAACAGGGGTGGCGGGCAGGTAAGCTGCGCGGGCGGAGCGCGCGGAGTGACCCCTGTTACGAGCCCCCGGCCACGGGGGTGGCGGGCAGGTAAGCTGCTTACCTGCTGCGCGTGACGCCGGCCGCGGCGAAGGCGGACGAGGCGGGGTGTCGCGCGGTGGTGACCCTGGACGTGCGTCGGGCCCTTCTCGCGGATCGCCTCAGCTACGGCTCCCGGTGGGGCCCTCTCGGGGGAAGGGGCCTCGGTCCCGGACCCCGGCGAGGCGTCCCTTCTCCGCTCCGTAAAAGTGTCCATCTCTTTTTTTTCTTCTTCTTCTGTTGTGGCATATGCAGCAGGTGCCTGCTCGTTTTTCGTATGTGGGTAACAACATTTAACTATGTATATATATTTCCGAATTGGTTTAACTGCCACCCGCCTGAATCTATTTAAAATCTTTTCTTTTTTTTTTCAACCGCCCGACCCGACCCGCGGATAAAATCTAATTTTTTTTAATTTCATCCGCCCGATCCGCGGATAATCCGCGGACTCCGCGGTTGTGCCCGCAAACCGCGCATCTCTAACACATAAACATATATATATATATATATATAGATATACGTATATATATATATATGTATATATGTCTTTTGCAGCCGTTTTATGATCGCTCAGCACAAGAAATACGTTACACACATACAGTTGTTGACAAAATACACTGTACATTATATACCTCAGCTAACTAAACTATGGAAATGTATAATATAGTTCATATAGCAATACAGTCTCACTGCACAGCAGGCCAGCAGTTAGCCGAGTCCGGAATCCATGTTGAGGCACTGAGTGACGTGCCTCAACTGGCTGCTGATCACCGCACCGTCTCTTCTCAGTATTTGAACGGCAAATGTGAAAATTCAGCGATTTTGAATAAAAATAATCTAAAACCGGTGAAGTTAAATGGAAAATAACTTTATAGTATAATCACTGGATACATATAACAATTTAATTAATTGTTTTTCTTTTTACATTTTTTTTCTTTCCATGAAGGCAGGTGAGGCCCCGCCTCACCTGCCTCTAGTGACTGCACGTCACTGATATATATATATATATATATATACATACACACACACACACACACACATATCCATCCATCCATTTTCTACCGCTTATATATATATATATATATATATATATATATATATATATATATATATATATATATATATACTGTATATATATATGTATATATATGTATATATATATATATATGTATATATATATATATATATATATATATATATATATATATATATATATATATATAAAATGTATGTATGTATGTCCAAGGTGTACACCGCCTTCCGCCCCGAATGCAGCTGAGATAGGCTCCAGCACCCCCCGCGACCCCAAAAGGGACAAGCAGTATAAAATGGATGGATGGATGGATGGATGGATGGATATATATATATATATACACAGTATATATATATATATATATATATATATATATATATATATATATATATATATATATATATATATATATATATATATATACACACACAGTATATATATATATATATATACCGGTACATATATATATATACATATATATACACACATGTATATGTGTGTGTGTATATATATATATGTATATATATATATATATATATATATATATATGTATATATATATATATATATATATTAGAGATGTCCGATAATATCGGACTGCCGATATTATCGGCCGATAAATGCTTTAAAATGTATTATCGGAAATGATCGGTATCTGTTTCAAAATGTAAAATTTATGACTTTATAAAACGCTGTGTACGGAGTAGTACACGGACATAGGGCGAAGTACAGAGCAGTTGCGTCTCCCAGTCATACTTGCCAACCGTCCCGTTTTTCCCGGGAGACTCCCGAATTTCAGTGGCCCTCCCGAAAATCTCCTGGGGCAACCATTCTCCCGATTTCCATCCAAACAACAATATTGGGGGCGTGCCTTAAAAGCACTGCATTTGCGTGCCGGCCCAATCACATAATATCTACGGCTTTTCACACACACAAGTGAATGCAAGACATACTTGGTCAACAGCCATACAGGTCACAGTTAAGGTGGCCGTATAAACAACTTTAACACTGTTACAAATATGCGCCACACTGTGAACCCACAGCAAACAAGAATGACAAACACATTTCGGGAGAACATCAGCACTGTAACACAACAGAACAAATACCCAGAACCCCTTGCAGCACTAACTCTTCTGGGATGCTACAATATACACCCCCCCCCCCCCCCCCCGCCCACCTCAACCTCCTCATGCTCTCTCAGGGAGAGCATGTCCAAAATTCCAAGCTGCTGTTTTGAGGCATGTTAAAAAAAAATAATGCACTTTGTGACTTCAATAATAAATATGGCATTGCCATGTTGGCATTTTTTTTCCATAACTTGAGTTGATTTATTTTGGAAAACCTTGTTACATTGTTTAATGCATCCAGCGGGGCATCACAACAAAATTAGGCATCGGTTGATATCGGAATCGGTAATTAAGAGTTGGACAATATCGGATATCGGCAAAAAAGACATTATCGGACATCTCTAGTATATATATATATATATATATATATATATATATATATATATATATATATATATATATATATATATATATATACACACACGTATATGTATACACATTTTTTCTTTTTTAAGACAAAGCTTTGGGTCGGTATTATTGGCTGATGTCAACATTTTAGCTTTTTCCTCATTATTTCTTGAGGTTTTACCAATTTTTGCTGGTGTTTTTCGTTTTTTGCAATGTGCCTATGGCCAAAGACAATCAAGTCACGGGCCACAGATGGACACCCCTACTGCAGATGCTACCTGTTTATGGCTCCTATAGTTTTATTACTAGAAGTGGGGGAAATAAACAATTTTTAGATGCATCGCAATTTGGACATGGACGATTGTAGAATCGATTGGTAAATAATTAGTGATGATTAATGATTAGTCAATAATCTATAATCGCTTTATTTACTGTCAATAAAGTAATGCAGACGGTTCTAAAATCTGGCTGCGAGCCACCTCACCGAGAGATCTGACCAACTATTACAAATGACTTGTGTTTTTAAAGTTGCAAGTGATAAATGCTAATTTAGTGAAACAAAAATAAATGTTAAACTGCATCAATATACATAAAATAAAGATGCGTCAAAAATGGATGTTTAGTCGAATCGTAGATCCTTGAGGTGCCCAAAGATTCCCACCTCTACTTAGTACTGTAGTATATTTGTTCTGGTCGCATATGAGACGGCGGTCACATGGTTGTTTTACGTCAGCACCGGAAGTAGTCAAATCAGTAGGTTTTTCCTGTGTGATACAGAGTGGATGAACCAGGAAGTCCTTCTTTAGCTGCTACCTTGTTTTATCATTTACCTTTGCACATGTCAATGTTTGGTTTTGTATACACAATAAATCAACACAAAATCCGTAATTTGGAGCAATGTTCACGGACTCTCGTATGCTTCCCGTCGCAGGCGAGCAATGAGGGTCATGGACTTGTGGTTGAGGGAAGAGTTGGTTGATGTTGGATAATAGAAAATGTCCGACGCGTTGCAACAGTCAGCCTTAATGCAAAAAATTGAAAAGGTCTAGATTCTGTTTAAAAACAATACATTTTTTTCATCTTTAAGGATTTTGTGACATGCAAGTTCAAACGAAATAATGTAAATTAAAACAATTCTCTAATCAATTCAACAATACAGAATATAACTCACATTTTGTCTTATTTATCACAGCAAAACCAAGATAAACATAGAACACAGTGAATATGTAAGCTATTTTACTGTGATCCTTTTTTTTCAGACAAGATCACAGCGCTTTTATTATGAAGGCCAGAATGCGCTGTTGCTCTTATGGGTTCCTGACGACTGCAGTGTTTTGACGAGACAGAGAGTTCAGATATAAAGTGCCCGTCGGGTTCACATCAGAACATCAGAACACATGCAGAACTTTATCGAGTTGAACACGCACACGCACACTCTTGTTAAAATTCCATTTAACATGTGCAATACCAAAAGTACATAAAGAAGACGGGGGACTAAAAAATGTGCGCATTATTCCCACTTCTAAAATAATTGTGTTTCTTTGATATTCTACTTTTTATATTCACTGCAGGTAATTGTGAATAGATGTGACGTTTTAATTGTTCCTGTAACAGTGACAATACAGTTCTATTTTATTAGACACACACAAAGTTGCTCATCCCACACATGCGTGTACCTCCCAGAGAACAGACTATACTAAAACATAAACTTCCCAAATGTGTTACTTTTTGCTTAAAGTAGAAACAACCTTGTCATAAAATAATACACAATTTGCACTCAGGTTTAATTCGCATGCAAACGCTTGAGCACAATTAGGATCCTCGATTGATATATCAGTGTAGTGTGAGGTGCACACGTACAAATGAACTTCAATAATAAAAGTAATACAATGATTATCAACTGGTGAAAGTATTTCTGACTAATTTTCCTTTGTTGTCTTCAGATTGCAGGCCTTTTGGGGGTGTTGTGGTGTGTCAGCCTGCTATCATGTCTGTTTAGTGACAGCATTCCGGTGCCAATGCAGGTCAATCCTTTGGCTCTTTATGGCTTCTTCCTCATCTTCCTCATCAACCCATTCAAGACCTGCTACTATAAGTCACGCTTCTGGCTTCTCAAACTCCTGGTAATATCCTGCACACATACAATCTCTCAATGTGGAATCGGAAGGAAATAAATAAGCAAGTTTACCTATAAAGTGACAGTATTTTACTCACTTCCACAGTTCCGAGTGATGACTGCTCCATTCCATCGTGTTGGCTTTGCCGACTTCTGGTTGGCTGACCAGTTGAACTCTTTGGGGGTTGTTCTGCTGGATATGGAGTACATGATCTGTTTTTACAGTTTTGAACTTGACTGGAAAAAACACGATGGGCTAATCAGGGGTGAAGGTGAGGCTGTTATCTCAAAAACAAATTTTGTTGATAAAAAAATGTATTGTGACCAAATTCAATTGTCACTCCTATCCAGGTAACGATGTGTGTAATTCCTACTCCTATGGCGTCCGTGCGGTGATTCACTGTCTTCCTGCTTGGTTCAGATTCATCCAGTGCCTTCGTCGTTACCGGGACACCAAAAGGGCCTTCCCTCACCTGGTTAATGCTGGGAAATACTCTACTTCCTTCTTTGTTGTAACTTTTGCTGCCCTCTACAGCACACATAAAGGTATAATCAGTTCTACTCAGTCTAAAATAGAGAACGCACAGTCGGAAAAAGATGCACAATCATAACATAATTTCTATAATTTTAGTTATATAATAATTACTAGAATACGTTATGCTATAAATGGCCCATTTTTTGGGGGGGAAAATAATCAGAGTAAATGCTTAGTTTACTTTTTTTTTCAAAGACTAAGAAGACATGATTATTATAATGTAACTTCAGGTCAACCACACTTGGGCAATAGCAAGACAGCCCATATAAAGACTGATAGCTGCGGGTATTGGCCATAGACTATTGCCCTGTCCTTATTCTCTCCGGCTGAATTTTTGTCATTTTTGCATTTTGTCAGTGCCCTCACCACTAGAAGTAGCACGAGAAGATGTCTGCAACCCACAGAAGTTCCTTAGGTAGTACAGTTTACAGTTTATGCAATAATACTTGCTGTGTGCAAGATTTAGTGCGTGTCCTTGCAGTGTGAAAAGCATGGAGGAGATACTAGTTCTAATGTTAACATGCTAACTTGTTTAGGTAATTTTGTAGCAGTGCTCCGAGTCAGTCATATAGCTTGGTACTTGACAAATTCTAACTGTTAACACGGTAACATTAGCATGCTAGCATGTTGACATTAGCAAGTTAACTCAGTCATATGACTTTGTATGTGACAAATGCTAACTGTTAACACGGTAACATTAGCATGCTAGCATGTTAACATTAGCAAGTTAACATTTTAATCCATGTTTGTTGCCATACAACTCAGTCATATGACTTCGTAGGTGACAAATGCTAACTGTTAACATTGGCTAACTTTAGCATGCTAAGGGTCGCACGCTAACTTTTTTTTTTTGGGTGGGGGGGGGGGGGGCACAGAAGGCCAACACAATCGCACAATTGCTATCTACTTCTTTGTGCAAGTTGGAATAGTAGGAGCATGGCCAAAGTCCTACAAAATGACCCACAGCAGACCACCTTTGTGCATGTTTCAACTCATAAACAGTCTGAAACAGACTCGTCGGTGGTAGTATGATGGCCCAACGTTGGCAAGAGGGGCCTATGCTCGCAGCCCAATAGACATTTGCTAGTGAACACAAGGACTGGTAGATTTGCCGTTGGCTAAATCTTGAGCGAGATAGGCGGAAAAATCAATCAATCAAAGTTGACTTATAAAGCCCTTAATCACAAATGTCTCAAAGGGCTGCACAAGCCACAACAACATCCAAGGGACTGCAGATGGGTGACCGGTGCAATAGATGCCGAGTGGATACGATTAATAATGTGAAAGTCCAGTCCATTGGGAGACCAGCAGGGGATCATCTTGCATGACCTGCAGACTGCGACAGAGACGTCACCAACTGTTGCATAGAGGAATGGTCCCGACTTGGAACAGCTAGTGCCTCCTACGGAGAGGGGGGCAAAGCGGAAAAGGGAGACGGTAGATCAACTGGTCTAAAAAGAAGTCTTATTTAAAGGCTAGAGTATACAAATTAGTTTTAAGATGGGACTTAAATGCTTCTACTGAGGTAGCATCTCTGTTGCCGGCGTTTTCTCCAGAGTACTGGAGAAAACGCTCTAAAGTCTGCAGAAAAAAGTGTACGAAGTAGATCTTTGCTGAAATCATCGATTTTAAAGAGAGTTCAGCAACCGTTACTTTTACATTCCAACTCAAAAGTGCTCTGAGCACACTACCGCTACTTAGGACAAAGGAGTGGTGATACAAAGCACGGCGACATTCCGGGAAGTGGTGTTTTTCTTTGCAGAAAAGGTTAGAACTATACTAAAGGCTTGCATGTTGCTCCCTGGCCAACAAAATGGCCCAACTACGCTAAGTGCTGGGTTTTTCAAGACATATCAGGAAATGCTTGGCACTACTCAGTGGCCTAGTGGTTAGAGTGTCCGCCCTGAGATCGGTAGGTTGTAAGTTCAAACCCCGGCCGAGTCATACCAAAGACTATAAAAATGGGACCCATTACCTCCCTGCTTGGCACTCAGCATCAAGGGTTGGAATTGGGGGTTAAATAACCAAAAATGATTCCCGGGCGCGGCCACTGCTGCTGCCCACTGCTCTCCTCACCTCCCAGGGGGTGAACAAGGGGATGGGTCAAATGCAGAGGACAAATTTCACCACACTTTGTGTGTGTGTGACAATCATTGGTACTTTAACTTTAAGTTTGTCTGACAGAAAAGTGGCTAAACAACAACATGCCTTGCTCAACCTTCTAGATCAAGTGATTATACTGTTCATGGCCGACCGTGACTTCAGAGCAGGGTTTACACACACGAAGGTGGACTTTGTATCATTGTCAACGAGAGGTCTAACAAGGTACTGCTTCAAATAAATAGAACATTTAACCGCTAAATTAGTTCAGCGTGGTGTTTATCACCATTGTTAACGTTGCGCTAACATACCTGGTCAGCACCGGCTAATGCTAGCAGGGTACTATGGGAGCGATATGACACAAATTAGCTCTCTGCAAACGAAGCACGAGTACGTATTATATTCTAAAAATGTAACTGATATAAATACAGTGGAACATCAATCCACAAACGTATTTGAAAAACCGGAAATCACTTTGAATGATTTTTTTAATGATTTAATTGTATGTTACTGGGGTTCATAAGTATTTGCACACATGAGAATCAGCAAGAATTATGGCTCTCAAAGTCTACCTTAAAAAAGTACACCTTTACCCACAACTAATCACCACCCCTTTGAGCTCATTAAAGTCACATGTGCAGCCCACAGTCAGTCAAGGTCCAACTGCAACCATGGGCTAGACCAAAAAGCTGTCAAAAAATACCAGAGACAAAATTGTAGAGCTCCACAAAGCTGGAAAAGGCTATTGTACAATTGGGAAGCAGCTTGGTGAGAATAGATCATATGTTGCAGCAATTGTTAGAAAATGGAAGAAGCTAAACATGACTGCTAATCTACCTCGGACTGGGGCTCCATGTAAGATCTCTCCTCGTGGGGTATCACTCATGATAAGAAAAGTGAGGAATCAGCCCAGAACTACACGGCAGGAGC
Source organism: Nerophis lumbriciformis (assembly GCF_033978685.3). NCBI lineage: Eukaryota > Metazoa > Chordata > Actinopteri > Syngnathiformes > Syngnathidae > Nerophis > Nerophis lumbriciformis. The sequence goes on along the minus strand of NC_084550.2, from coordinate 13,941,803 downwards.
TGGTGAATGACCCGAAGAGACCTGGGACCATTGTTTCCAAGGCTACTGTCAGTACAACACTACGGTGTAGTGGTTTAAAATCATGCATCGCACAGAAGGTTCCCCTGCTTATATATATAATTCACTTCACTTCACTCAAGTCAGCCCATGTCCAGGCCCGTCTGAAGTTTGCAAATTGCCATCTGGATGATTCAGAGGAGTCATGGGAGAAAGTCATGTGGTCAGATGAGACCAAAATAGAGCTTTTTGGTATAAACTCCACTCGTCGGGTTTGGAGGAAAAAGAAGGATGAGTATAATCCCAGGAACACCAAACCTACAGTGAAACACGGGGGTGGAAACATCATGCTTTGGGGATGCTTTTCAGCAAAGAGACACATTTTATTTTGTACATGTATTAAGCCGCAGGTGAAACATGAAATATTTACACAGGCACTTGTGTTCATGCACAAAATAAACAAAAGACAGTGCCTGTAACACGGCATAAAGTAGTCTACCGGAAAGGTTGTTGAGCACGGTCTTCGTCCTTCTCTCTTACACGTGGCTGCTGGGGTCGTCTTCTTTTTTTCTGCCTAATTTGCGCTTACACTTCTGGGCTTGTGACTTCATTCTGTTCGATTTACGTGATGGCCAGGTCGATCGCCTTTGGGACTGTGTCTTGTGTATTTCGGTGTGTCTCTAATGAGGGTGAGTGTATAATGGCTGATTGAATGATTGTGTACATGCGTATGATTTAATGTGAGCAATTTCATTTGTCTGATGTGACAAGGATAAATCAATTGGCGGCATGTGAAGCCTGTGAACACTGAAAAATTCATTGATTAGCCATGGTGTTGTATAAATCGCAGGGTTCAAAGTGTTGGGAAAAACTAGCGACTTATAGTACGGGAATATTTGTAACGGAAAACCCGAAAACTGTGAAATGGCACTCCGTGTTCTTTTACCACCTGACAAGCCTGCATCTCCGATCACACCAACATTTTTATTGATGGAATGAAACTGTTTTCTACTCTTGATGAAAATACTAAGATCAGTATGGATACCAGTAACTGCCATCGTTGATGCACGCCACTTGTTAACGCTGACTCATCAAGCTTAACAGAAGTGCACTTGTTTGACTTGAATTAAGAATCCGGGTACCAGCACCTATAATTTGGATATCACTTCTAGTGTTAGGGGGTGTCGCCATCCAGACTGCCTTGTACACTTCTCCTCAATTATCGCTTGGGTTACATGTGGTAGGTAAATTTCCACTAGTAGGGAAGCTATTTATTTCATGATTTAAATATTATATGCATTGAACACCTTATAAGCCCTCCACACAGCTTTCATTACACACCTATTGACACTTCCTGTGCTCCTAAAACACTTTATACACCAACATGAAACTTGATCCTACTCAAAGCTGCTGTAAAATCTGCAAAGTACTGAGATCGCAGTAAATGATGTGAAGTGGTAAGGGAACACTCTACTTTGTATCTGAAGTTCTAGTTACATGTATGTTAGCACATAGTTGATTGTTTCAGTACGAGTAGTAGTAGTTTGTTCATGCTTTGTGTTAACTTAACATTTGCTCATGCTGCAGCATTTCATCCTCAAATCCACCTGCTAAATCATGAGGACATACTCTTGTCAGAGTCTTATCTGTCCATTGACATGTCTGCAAACTTCGGAAATGGTGCGAAAGTTTCACATGATTCACTCGATGGAAATTGGTCCGTTTGGTCAAGCTGGCCAGGGATGTCTTTTTCCAGTTGATTTTGGGTATGCACTCCCATTTCTGTCGACATAGCTTGGCTCCAAG
>NC_084550.2:13930000-13935000 GCF_033978685.3 Nerophis lumbriciformis | reverse complement strand
AGTCAGCTCGTGCCCAAGGGCCTATCCTTGAGCCATCTATCAGGGTGGTGCACCAGGAGGGGGTAATGTCACCCAATTTGTAGGGGGATGAAGGGGGTCCTGTAAATTGAAAACACGTGTATTTCAGCTTTTAGGCCACAAAGGGAAGAAGTTGGGTGAAATTGTCAACAGGAGGGTGCACACTAACCAACAAATCACAACCTGGCGGTGTGGGTTCAGAAAACAAGGAGATAAGACAGTTTGAGCCATTAGTGTCAGTCAACTTAAAAGGGGCGGGGTAAGTGTGGGGAAAGGGACGTCCACCTAAGCCACAGGTTGCCTGCACCTGCTCCTAAGGTCAAAGCTACCAGGTCTTCAAGGGGGCAGAGGTAGTTAACGCCCTCTCAAGGACATTAATTTTAATAATTCCTTTAGGGTCTGTACCTGTCTGGTCAACCCCCAAAACAACATAAAAGGGACTAGGTATAACACCTGTTCTGGCAATTGTAGGGGAAAGGGGGTTCTGGGACCGATCAAAGTTCCTCTGAAAGGTCATCCCTCTCAGAATAACTTTGAATTGTGGAGGTATGTTGGCATATTAAGGGTCATGGTAGTCTAAGGGCCCTGTGTTGTGGGTTACCTGCTTCCATAAGGGGCACCACTTACCAGAGTATGTTGTCCGCATCCGACACCAATAGTTCAGGTTTGAGTCGTAACAAAGATGGAGGTTACTAGCACGGTAAGAACTAATTTTCACCTCGCACTTAATCACACTACACAGGTCAGAAAAGTAAGTCTTGCTGTCCCCCTTGACCAAGTCTATTTCAAGTCCGCCGTACGTTCTAAGACACTTGTCAGTCACTGTCGTCGGGAAGGAAGAATTGAGACACAAGGTCAGTAGAGCAAGCCCAAACACCAGTCCGTCAGTGAATCCTACTGGGTATAACATCCTGCCTTTCAGAAATCAAAATCAGAGTAATTCAGGTATCGAGACAGGGATAAACATCAAACTTTTCACTTAATGTAACGACACAAATAGTATGCTGAAAGCAAGCAAGAAAAACTAAGAAACATCTAGCATATGGGGTTAGACTGGTCTCACAATCAATGGTATACAATATTGAAGTTGATCAGAGTATTGTAGGTAGAAAATCTGGAAGATCTACACGACGGTAGACGGCAGCTCAACGGAGAGAGGTGTCTCTCAGCATCGTCTTTTGGGCCCCTTCCGTGGCAGGCTCCTCCGCGGGAGTGCGGAGGTAGAGGTGGTACCAGGTGTCCCCTGTACCAGCTAGTCGAAGGGCGTAGGACGTCCGTACCACGACCTGGGCTCCGTAAACTTGCGTTTGATGACCTTGATCTTGACCCTCTCAGTGGACGGAAGGGAATCTGGAGTGGCGGGCTGTCATCCTCGAATCTGTACAGAAGAACTGGCACACAAATTCTGCATTTTGTGTAAAATACCATTTTGGTTTTACGCTGATTCCTTCTTCCAGGGGGGTGTTGATCCTGGGAAGGGGCTGACCTGTATGCAGTTCATAGGGTGAAAAACTCAAAGGGCGGTAAAACAGTTTTATTCACGGACATTCGAATGATCATTAACGCTAATTGCAACATGTCAGTCCAATCTAATTTGGTCTGTGCACAGATTTTAGCCAATTCGTTTTTGATGTTCTGGTTCATCCTTCCAACCTTACCTTGGGACTGAAGATGGTACCCCCAAACCGAACCTGTGTTCTAGTCCAAGAGCATTTTCGACCAAGGCTAAGTGAGTAATTTCAAAATGGGTGCTTTTGTCTGACCTAATCTTTTTGGGGAAACCATGTCGGGGAATTAGGTCATTCACAAGCCATTTAATTACTGATTTTGCATCCTCTTTTGAGGTTGGGGTTGCTTCCGGCCAATCTCTGTGATTGACAACACCAGCAAGTATCTTTTCCCTTTCACCGGATTGATTATATCAATGAAGTCAAAAACTATACACGGTTCACCCTCACCTCCTCCATATTCCAAATTGATTTACTAAACTACTCTCGATGTGCAAAATCGTTATTTTCAAGTTAAATTTACAAACTTACAACAATTTAGTTATAACTTCTTCCCCACAGGAATATTGTTAAAGCTATTTTGTTGTACGGAGTTTGAATCCAAAAGTCTGAATCCACCCTCACCTCCTCCCCCTTCTGTTTCTGAAAAAGAGACTGTCAGTAATACTATCACTTTCAGAAACATCTAAGAAAAAGGTCAGCTAATAGTCAAGTACAGCAAGAGCAGGGGCGGAGGACAGGTCATGTTTGAGGTCAATGAAAGTCATTTCAGTCTCTGTGGACCACTGGAGGGTGGTATTAGGGTAGGGGACCCCTTAGCGAAATCAGAAATAACTCAAACTCAACTAAATCCTAAATGTTATGTACCTTATTCAATATGGTGAAAGCTTCAAAATATGCCTATATTTATATCGACACAAATACTAGAAAAACACTAACCTTATGGCGGATGCTTTTCACAATAGTAATTTGACATTTCACCACGCCTGGTGGCCACAATAACAAATTAAGTCAAGCTCATGTTGTAGAAAGTCGAATGATGCGGACACGTTTGTTACTGAATACTTTCTATCAGACTTCTGTCATGGTGACTGTGTGTATGTAATAAGCAGATATATTTTTTGATATGCTTAAATGTAATGTGTCGTTTTAGCTCAGCTGTTGTGTAGCTGCTAGCTCCTCGTAGCCTACAGCCGGGGTGTCCAAAGTGCAGCCCATAGCTATGTGAAAATGTGGTTTTGGGTGTCGGTGCAATGAGTGGCCGCTACGCCGTGTTTTATCATTGGACCTAAGTCTTTGGTTTTGTAGGCGGGGCAAAGAGCAAGGGAACAATGTGGGACAGCAATTGTGTCCATCTTATACTATGCTAGTTGTAGCAAAGATATGTCAACATGAGCAGCCACACCTTGAGTTCCAACATATATAAATATAAAGGAGTCAAAGGCCTCCTGGCATGAACATGAGGTGAGTCGGGTGGCGGTACACACGGAAGCATCTCAGTCAGCCAGGGTTTTCACTGATATAGCAGTTGGAGATGTCAGCCATTTCTGGTGTTTCAGGCTGTGGTAGGAGCTTATGGAGGAGCTTTGGTAGTGGTGTCGCAGCTTGGTGGTTGAGCCGTCAGGTAACACCAGGAAGGTTCCTTCTGTGCGATATTGAATGTCAGGGTACAGTCTGTAAAGGAGGTCATTACCAATTAGGCAAGGTGTGTGCAGGTCAACCACGAAGGGGTGCTTCAGCGAGAGTCCAGCAATCTGAACCGGAAGAGGTTTGGTGACCGGTAACATTCTTGTGACCTCAGCGAAGCCTTCGACCTTCAAAAAGGAAGCACACAGTTTCTTTGGTACCTCTGCATTCAGAAATGAGTGGGTGGCACCAGTGTCAATCACAAACTGATAACATTGTCCGTTGACACTTATGTCCAGCAGGGGGCCTGTCTGTATTTCCTGCTGGGGCTTCTGCCTTGGGCGTCCTTTGCCATGCCTGTATGATGTTTTGGCTGCAATTGGGAGCCTGTCTCGTTCAGAGGAGTTAGGACATTCACGTTGCCAGTGACCCGGCTGGTCACAGATGAAACAGTTTTCACCCTGTCTTGGCCTTAAAGCACCGTGTCCACCACCCGAGTCCAACCGTCTGGTCACACGTCTGTTGAGGTTTCTTTCCTCCACCTGCTGGGACTCAAAAGCAAGGTCACCCACTGCTGAATATACGACCTTTTGGTTCTTTTAACTTTTCATCTTCAGCGATCTGTAATTTAAGTAGTTGTTTCCTTGTTACTCTACCACCATCCTGCTCTGTCCAATTTTGGATGTGATGAATAAGATGTCCCTGCCCTGTGTTGTTTTTGGCACCGTGTATATCAGGGTTAGCTTTGTTTAAAGTGTTTAGCCAAAGGTTCCCTCCCTGAGGTACAGGTGGGAAAGCAAGGTCAACAATGGCTTGCATGTCTGTGACGGCAAAATGTTTATTCTGAAAGTGGCCCCTAATAGCAGCTTTATGTGTCAACAATGTCTGGTATGCACGCGCGAGGTTGCCATCTGCCGGAGGAAAATGGTCAGACGTGCCGATGTCTTAGAGAGGGCGTGTGAGTACCTCCCTCTCTTGGCACCCGAGAAGGGAGTGGACCAGAGAGCTTAGTTTCTGTTTCCACCACCAGGGCTCCTCCTGTGACTGTCAACAGTGAGTACAAAGACGCTTCCGGCTTTACGTCATAGGGCGGTGGCTTAGTCAAAGTCTGGGTGGGTCGTTTGAATAGTTTCGCAGAAGTGCGACAGCCCGTCCATTTTATCTTATTCTTCTCTAACTTTCTTTTCTTTATTTACAAACGTTTAAGTTCACAACTTTTCGAGTATTGTAAACTCCCTCTTAACCCTTATTTTTCAAACGTTCTCCTTTTTTCTTTTCTTTTTTCTTTTTAAACTCTACCTGCCAATTTCATTGTTGACAACAGTACATTTATCACACTTCCCCCCCCCCCACCGCCATCACATTCCGTGGCCATCTCGTCTATTTTTTCTCAATCTTCACCTGTGCTCTTTATTGTATCATACAAAATGACTTGAACCCAGAACTCTTTTAGGGGAGACCAAACCCCCAGGGCGAGCCACACCCGACTATTTGCTTACTCGTCAGTGAAGCAGCCCGTCACGGTAATCTATCTTTATCGTATTATTCAAACGGACTATAACCCAAGAATATAACATACGAAAGGACTTGAACCTCCATCTTTATCGTATTATTCAAACGGACTCTAACCCAAGTATATAACATACGAAAGGACTTGAACCTCCATCTTTATCGTATTATTCAAACGGACTCTAACCCAAGAATATAACATACGAAAGGACTTGAACCTCCATCTTTATCGTATTTTTCAAAGGGACTCTAACCCAAGAATATAACATACGAAAGGACTTGAACCTCCAACACAGGTGAAAGATTTAAGACGCAATGACATGAGTTGGCCACCATATG
>NC_084550.2:13867500-13925000 GCF_033978685.3 Nerophis lumbriciformis | reverse complement strand
CAGCTGCTGTCTATATCAACCAGGGTGAGCCCCACCCCTTTCGTGAGCGCACTGCGCGTGGAGTGACCCCTGTTACGCGCCCCCGGCAATGGGGGTGGCGGGCAGGTAAGCTGCGCGGGCGGAGCGTGCGGAGTGACCCCTGTTACGAGACCCCGGCCACGGGGGTGGCGGGCAGGTAAGCTGCTTACCAGCTGCGCGTGACGCCGGCCGTGGCGAAGGCGGACGAGGCGGGGTGTCGGTGCGGTGGGCGCGGTGGTAACCCTGGACGTGCGTCGGGCCCTTCTCGCGGATCGCCTCAGCTACGGCTCCCGGTGGGGCCCTCTCGGGGGAAGGGGCCTCGGTCCCGGACCCCGGCGAGGCGTCCCTTCTCCGCTCCGTAAAAGTGTCCATCTCTTTTTTTTTTTTCTTCTGTTGTGGCATATGCAGCAGGTGCCTGCTCGTTTTTTCGTATGTGGGTAACATTTAACTATGTATATATATTTCCGAATTGGTTTAACTGCCACCCGCCTGAATCTATTTAAAATCTAATTTTTTTTTATTTCAACCACCCGACCCGACCCGCGGATAAAATCTAATTTTTTTTTATTTCATCCGCCCGATCCGCGGATAATCCGCGGACTCCGCGGTTGTGCCCGCAAACCGCGCATCTCTAGTACAGACATATCATTGATACTCTTGACATTTGCGATTAGTTTTTTGCTAGCTTCTCTTATATTGACATGCTAATGTTTTATGCTAGCTTTTTTTGTACATTTTGTACTTTGTGTCATAGACCTTGTAATAGTAGTTTCTTAAAAGCATGGGCGCTTTCAGGAATTCTGGGTGCCATGACCACCATTTATTGTTGTTAAATATCAAAAGTAAAAATACTTTTCCGGACTTTAGACTATAAGTGCTCATAGAGAAAAAAATGTATGTTTCCATATATTAGAAGAAGCCATCGTCATGTACCCACTAGCTCTTCAATCAGCTAAACGGACTCAATAACTCCACGGTGAATTTCTGGTGAATTTACTGAGGAATTTGTGAAACTGAAACAATACAAAAAGAAATCCATACAAGTAGAAACGCTGTGGACGGCTAGAAGACAGAACGACACTTCACCTTCCGGTTCAAATCTTTAAACAGCAGGAGACACTGTAAAGCAGGGGTGCTCATTACGTCGATCGCGAGCTACCGGTCGATCTCGGAGGGTGTGTCAGTCGATCACCAGCCAGGCATTAAAAAAATAGTCCTAAAAATGAGCGATCATAAATCTTCACTATGACGTCACTTTCGTCACTTGATTGACATTCACGGCACCCGAGGGTCTTCTGAGATGACGCTGGCTGCTGCCAGCTCATTAAAATTACCGACTGGAAGGCGAGAAACACTTTATTTCAACAGACTCTGGCACCGTACCTGTCGTCAAAACTCCAAAGACCGACTGCACAGTTGCACAATAAAAGCGCTACTTCATCCTGCCTGCGCTACCAAAATAAGAGTCTCAGAAAGCTGGCGTGCACATGCTAGCAAGCTACGGAGTTTGCCGACAATGTATTTCTTGTAAAGTGTATACAAAGGAGTACGGAAGCTGGATAAATAAGATGCCAAAAACCAACCACTTTCATGTGGTATTGGACAGAAAGGAGGACTTTTTTTCTCCTCCATTCGAAAATGCGGACCTTATCAGCACCACTGTCTGATTCCAATCAATGCAAGTCATCAGAATCAGGTAATACACCAACTTATATTCTTGTCTTCATGAAAGAAAGGAATCTATATGTGTTAAACATGCTCGTATTATCTCTAAACACTTTTAACTTATTAACAAATAGTAACTATATGTGTTAAACATGCTTGTATTATCTTTAAACACCTTTAACTTATTAACAATATTAACTATATGTGTTAAACATGCTTGTATTATCTTTAAACACCTTTAACTTATTACCAATATTAACTATAAGTGTTAAACATGCTTGTAATATCTTTAAACACCTTTAACTTGTTAACAATATTAACTATGTGTTAAACATTCTTGTATTATCATTAAACACCTTTAATTTATTAACAATATTAACTATATGTGTTAAACATGCTTGCATTATCACTAAACATCTTTAACTTGTTAACAATATTAACTATATGTGTTAAACATGCTTGTATTATCTTTAAACACCTTTAACTTATTACCAATATTAACTATAAGTGTTAAACATGCTTGTAATATCTTTAAACACCTTTAACTTGTTAACAATATTAACTATGTGTTAAACATTCTTGTATTATCATTAAACACCTTTAATTTATTAACAATATTAACTATATGCGTAAAACATGCTTGCATTATCACTAAACATCTTTAACTTGTTAACAATATTAACTATATGTGTTAAACATGCTTGTATTATCTTTAAACACCTTTAACTTATTAACAATATTAACTATATGTGTTAAACATGCTTGTATTATCATTAATAACCTTTAACAATATTAACTATATGTATTAAACAAACTTGTATTTTCATTAAACACCTTTAATTTATTAACAATATTAACTATATGTGTTAAACATGCTTGTATTATCATTAATCACCTTTAACTTGTTAACAATATTAACTATATGTATTAAACAAACTTGTATTTTCATTAAACACCTTTAATTTATTAACAATATTAACTATATGTGTTAAACATGCTTGCATTATCATTAAACACCTTTAACTTGTTAACAAAAACATATGTTTCATAAATAAGTAAATATAAATTATATATATGAATGAGGTAGATCCCCACGACTTGATCAATTGAAAAGTAGCTCGCCTGCAGAAAAAGTGTGAGCACCCCTGCTGTAAAGGGTTCACCCTGCAGTGAGTGAAACAATAACACGCCTATTCAGTGTCTTTGCTTGTGTTTAATGAAAACTATTTGCATTGTGGCCGTTAGCGGACGAAAAAAAAATCCACAAATTGCACTGTTCAGGGTTCAAAGCGTATGAAAAAAGTAGCAGCTTAGAATCTGGAATTTAAGGTAATTGTAGCTCCAGCTGCAGGGTGCAACATAATGACAGTAATCCGGATCAACCCCAAAATCGAATCCTTGTCCCATTTTGGACCTTTCCTGAAAGTTTCATCACAATCCACCCTGTAACTTTTTCTGTTGCTCACCACAACAAATCCAGGTGGAACTCAAAACATTAGAAGATGGAGCAAAAGCTGTCAGCAATGTTTGTGAAAAAAAAATTCAATTTGAGGATTTCTTAAGCTGTAAGCCATAATCGTCAAAATGCTGTCAAAAGACGACTTGAATTTGTTGATATCACATCCTTCCATGATGAAGAAGCATCCAAACATGGATGGACACGCCCCCGAAAGGAGCCAGGTGATGGTTGTCACTTTTCTGCTTCTCTCTGCAGGCCTACTACTACAGTGCCATTGTGGAGGACGTGCTCCTAAGGTTCTCCTGGATTCTCACCGTCTCCCTCAGCACAATGTCCAGCTTTCACGGCATCTCTGACATCCTGGCCACCACATTGGCCCCCATGGAGGTCTTTCGGTACGCAGCTTCCCGTCCTCTGCTCGTCTCCCACACACAGACAAATAATAATTTCAGACGTTGAGGCAAAACCTCGGGAAGTTTCTGGAGTGAGAGGGAGCTATCATTCAATACTGCTGAATAATATCGGCCATGATCACCCATTGCCATTTTTTATCTTTTCATTCAAACACCGATCCCCGCTAGTTATTGTTGGTCCCCCGGCCGACCAGCGGCTAGCAGCTAATTGTGTGTCTCTGTACACAGTGTGGAGCCGCTCCTATAAGTGATTAATAATCACCTCCGTTACGGCAAATAAACTATTTTCTGGTTTCTCAAGTAGCGTTATCACTGGAGGAAGGGACTAAACATGTTACACGCCGAGAGCATACAGGAGCAGGCACGCTAATAGCTAAGCTAACCGTAAGGGGTGCAAATCTTTGGATGTCTTGTGATTTGATCCGAATCTGAATCGATTCTTACAATGTATTATTTGGTATAACTACTGTAATTAAACTTTTTCACAGGTTTTACAGGTTAGAAAAGCCATGTATGCTGGTTGCATGGAGATGGCCTAAAACATATTTTAAAACTGATTCCTACAGGTGTTAAAACAGAGTTTTTGTTTTATTATTGATCTATAATGCAATCTTTAGTGCGCAAAATATGCAGTATATATATATATATATATATATATATATATATATATATATAGTGTGTGTGTGTGTGTGTGTTCGCGCATATATATATATATATATATATATATATATATATATATATATATATATATACGCATATATATATTTATGTACAAACCCCGTTTCCATATGAGTTGGGAAATTGTGTTAGATGTAAATATAAACGGAATACAATGATTTGCAAATCCTTTTCAACCCATATTCAATTGAATGCACTACAAAGACAAGATATTTGATGCTCAAACTCATAAACTTTTTTTTTTTTTTTGCAAATAATCATTAACTTAGAATTTCATGGCTGCAACACGTGCCAAAGTAGTTGGGAAAGGGCATGTTCACTACTGTGTTACATGGCCTTTCCTTTTAACAACACTCAGTAAACGTTTGGGAACTGAGGAGACACATTTTTTAAGCTTCTCAGGTGGAATTCTTTGCCATTCTTGCTTGATGTACAGCTTAAGTTATTCAACAGACCGGGGGTCTCCGTTGTGGTATTTTAGGCTTCATAATGCGCCACACATTTTCAATGGGAGACAGGTCTGGACTACAGGCAGGCCAGTCTAGTACCTGCACTCTTTTTTACTATGAAGCCACGTTGATGTAACACGTGGCTTGGCATTGTCTTGCTGAAATAAGCAGGGGCGTCCATGGTAACGTTGCTTGGATGGCAACATATGTTGCTCCAAAACCTGTATGTACCTTTCAGCATTAATGGCGCCTTCACAGATGTGTAAGTTGCCCATGTCTTGGGCACTAATACACCCCCATACCATCACAGATGCTGGCTTTTCAACTTTGCGCCTATAACAATCCGGATGGTTCTTTTCCTCTTTGGTCCGAAGGACACGACGTCCACAGTTTCGAAAAACAATTTGAAATGTGGACTCGTCAGACCACAAAACACTTTTCCACTTTGTATCAGTCCATCTTAGATGAACTCAGGCCCAGCGAAGCCGACGGTGTTTCTGGGTGTTGTTGATAAACGGTTTTCGCCTTGCATAGGAGAGTTTTAACTTGCACTTACAGACGTAGCGACCAACTGTAGTTACTGACAGTGGGTTTCTGAAGTGTTCCTGAGCCCATGTGGTGATATCCTTTACACACTGATGTCGCTTGTTGATGCAGTACAGCCTGAGGGATCGAAGGTCACGGGCTTAGCTGCTTACGTGCAGTGATTTCTCCAGATTCTCTGAACCCTTTGATGATATTATGGACCGTAGATGGTGAAATCCCTAAATTCCTTGCAATAGCTGGTTAAAAAAAGGTTTTCTTAAACTGTTCAACAATTTTCTCACGCATTTGTTGACAAAGGGGTGACCCTCGCCCCATCCTTGTTTGTGAATGACTGAGCATTTCATGGAATTTATACCCAATCATGGAACCCACCTGTTCCCAATTTGCCTGTTCACCTGTGGGATGTTCCAAATAAGTGTTTGATAAGCATTCCTCAACTTTATCAGTATTTATTGCCACCTTTCCCAACTTCTTGTCACGTGTTGCTGGCATCAAATTCTAAAGTTAATGATTATTTGCAAAAAAAAAAAAAATGTTTATCAGTTTGAACATCAAATATGTTGTCCTTGTAGCATATTCAACTGAATATGGGTTGAAAATGATTTGCAAATCATTGTATTCCGTTTATATTTACATCTAACACAATTTCTGCTTCATTGTGGCACATATGCCTCGCTATTGTCCCCTGCTGGGTAGCGGGAGTAGTGCGTACACAAGCAACCCTGTTTTGAATGGTTTCACCCAAACTATTTGGGTGATGTTCAAAAATAAAAAATAAAAATTTCACCCATTTTTTTTGGAGATGTTCGCCATGCAAAATGGCGTCCAATCATGTGATTGCAAAGATTTTCATTGGGCGTCTGCGGTCTGATTATAGAAAATGTAAATGTTCAACGTGACATTTATTCCTCCCTCTCGCAGGCGCTTCGTGTGGAACTTCTTCAGACTGGAGAACGAGCACCTGAACAACTGTGGCGAGTTCAGGGCCGTCCGGGACATCAGCGTGGCGCCCCTGAACGCCGACGACCAGACCCTGCTGGAGCAGATGATGGACCAGGAGGACGGCGTCAGGAACCGGGCGGGGAAGAAGAGCTGGAAACGCAGCTACAGCATGAGTCTACGCAGGCCCAGACTTGCCTCGCAGTGAGTGTGTCAGCACCTTTTTGTCAGTAACAAGGTCAAACCAAAATAAACCACAATAGTTTTGGAACAGAAGAAATGTCCAGAGGAAGCTAAGGTCTTGTGCGATCTCAAATAGCATGCGTCTACGCTGCTTCCAGTAGTAGGAAGATCAAGTGAGGAGTGAAACTTACAGATCTTTCTTGTCGTCTTCAGAACCTGAGAAGAGGGAGGAGGGGTTGGGGCAAAATGGCCTGTTTAGGGGGGCGGGGAGAAGGAGGAAAGGCAAAATACACTGATGTTTTGGTTTAATCTTGGGAAAGGCAGTAATACAGCATCAATCACAAAAGAAACCCATTTGGCTAGTGACCTTTGATGAAAAGACAAGTAAAACATGGATTAGTGGTCTCTGGCAGCACAGCAGTAGTGTCCTATGCTCAGGGAAGGCGGGGGTCAGGATGTAGGAAGAACCAAGCACAGCTATCTCCATGTAAAATGTCTTCTCTGAGATAGAAAAAACTGGCCCAGGGAGCTGAGTGACGCATAACATCATAAGAAGCTTAGACTAAAATTGTTGTTGGGCTAAATGTACATTTCGCCGCACCAAAGGTTTCCCTAATCATTTCATTTATTAGGTGTGGCCATCTTTTTTTTTTTTTACAGTAAAATGTTGGCTATTTTATTTAACCGATATATTATTTGATATATTTATTTTTTATTATATTATTTATTTTGTATTATATTATTTATTTTATTTTCATTATTTTTATTACAAAATATTTATTATATTATTTATTATATTGTAATATATTGTTTTTATTATATTTATTATTTTTTATGATATTATATTATTTATTATTTGATCATTTTTTTCGATCATATATTTATTATATTCAATTTTTTTTATTATATAATATTATGTTATTATATTATATTATTTTTTATGATTTATTATATTTATTTTTTATGATATTTATTATATAATTTTTATGTTATTCATTATTTATTACAAAAATACGTATTATATTTATTATATTTAATTTTTTTATGATTTATTTTTTTGATCATATATTTATTATATTGTTTTTTATTATATTCATTATGTTTTATGATGTATTTATTATTTTTCATTATATTGTTTTATACTTTTTTTATGATATATTTATTTTTTTATTTTTTTAAAAATGTGATCATACAATATTTATTATATTATTTTTATTATATATTTATTATGTTATTTATTATTATATATATTATATTATATTGTTTATTATATTCATAATTTTATATTTGTTATTATATATTTATTATATTTTTCGTCATGTTCATTATTTTTTATTACAAAATATTATATTTTATTATTATATTTATGATATAATATGTATTATACAGTGTATATATTTTTTATTTGAAAGTGAAGTCTATGGAGGTAGTGTTGTGAATAAAAAGTCATACAACAGAAAAGAGAGGACAGACAAACAAGGTGTTTAATGGTTTAATTTGAGCACAAAGATCTGCAGGATTGATCACTGCTGACAAATTTCCGCCCGCAGATCCAAGACCCGTGACACTAAAGTTCTGATAGACGACACAGATGACGACTCCTGACATCAGGCCACGCCCCTTGCCTGGGTCCAGAATCTGTTCAAAGGAGGGAACTCTTCCTCCTAACAAGGAACCGGCGAGTCGGGCGTAGACTTTGGGACATTCTCACCCCTCCACACACTTTGTGAACGCATGAAAGCAACAACTCTTCCTTCACTTCCTACACAAACCTTACCTGGCCCAAGTCCTCCGCAGACCTGGGCGCCGCGCCCAGGCAGGACTCAGTGGCGTGGATTCTCTGCTCTTGCTCCCGTTCAGGTACAGGACAACTTCTACACTTCAGGAGGAGGTCACGTGACCAACATGGCCGCACAGTGCGCACACAAGAAGAATGCAACTTTTTTCTGTTCCACTCCAACTCCCGACAGACTTGGAAGGACTCGACACGTTTGAGAAAACAATTACCGTATTTTTCGGACTATAAGTCGCAGTTTTTTTCATAGTTTGGCCGGGCTCCAGTGCGACTTGTATAGTTTTTTTTCCTTTGTTATTATGCATTTTCGGTAGGTGCGACTTATACTCTGAAAAATACGGTAATTGTAACGCTGTTGTCAAAAGAACAGGTGTGTCCTAACCTTTGGGCGGGGGCGGAAAGTCCACTGCATTTAAAGTAACTATACATATATATATATACACATATATATATATACTTTTACATATATATATATATATATACATATATATGTATTATAATATATACATATATATTTTAGAATATATATATATATATGTATCATAATACATATATATTTTATAATGTATATATATTATAATACATATATAATAACATATATGATAGTAATATATATATATTACAATATATGTATATTATAAAATGTATATATACTTTTTATTTATATTTTCTTATATACATATTTTGTATTACAGTATATCTAATATACATTATATTATGTGTATATAATAAAATATATAACTAAATATATTTTAACATATATGTTATAATATACATATATATATATATATATATAATGTATGTATAATTAATGATTAATATAATTTAATATTAAGAGTATGTGAAAGTTTTGTAATCAATCAGAAATATCAAGCAGCTAAAATGCGCCAAACATGGAAAAATGTGGAGAGAGTGTTTGGCATTTTTCCCATCATGCATTGTAATGTATTTGTATAATGGGTGTCAATTTGATTCATGTATAGTACGTGGACATTTTTTTTTTTTTATCACATCCACAAAGTTCAGTGAGCAAGTTGTGTTACATGTGTTGACTTTTTGTGTTAGTTTATCTGCACCATGAGTGGGAAAGGTTGTTTGGATTGGGTCATAAAAGTACATGCTGTGCTGTGTAGTAAAATCCACAGTCATCGACGTGACACCCTCATGTTGCCCGCATGATGGCGGCCGATGTTGCGACAATCGGACGGTCAGATATTTGAAATTAATTTAGGACTCCTCGTGACGTCTGGCGGGCCACACTTGGCCTGCGGGCCGTAGTCTGGACACCCCTGGATTAGAAGGTGGACCAAAGTAGATTGTGTTGAAGACAATGACCAAATGTTGTGTACAGATCTTGTAGTTCCAGAAGTCATCCTGTCGCGAGTTGCTGAAGTCGTGGACACAATCCTCTTCAGGACTACAAACTGTTGTGTTGTTTGCCAACTTCTCCCACGTGGATCTCAACTCGCAACCTCTCAGTCACTCTTTGGTTTACTTCAATGAAATATGGACCAAGTTTGATGTTTTCCTGGTGAGATCAGTGGTTGATGAAAGGCTTTATGGGAGAATGTTCTAGTTCTTAAAAGGGGCCATCGCGTACTTCCTGTTACATGTTCATCAACTTGTGCTTTAATAAAACCTACTCTTCTGTTTTAGGAACCTTAATTTTTGTTCAGTCTTTCATCTCAAACTTGATTTCAAACAAGACATTTTGTTTACATAGAGTCAATTCCGGACGGTAGTGTCGTTCCGTCTTCTAGCCGTCCGTAGCGTTTATACTCATATGGATTTCATTCATCACTCCAAGCAACGTGTTGTAAGTTTTACAATACAACTAAAACAATTCTTACTTACCCATGTCCCATGTGTGATGTCCGTAGTAGTGTTTTCATGCATATTTGTAATATAATCAAACTAACGTCGTTAGCATTAGCTAATATGCTAACACGTTTACGAGTGTCTGTGTTAGTATTATTAACTTAGAACAAAATTCTTTTTGTGTTGTTTCAGTTTCACAAATTTCTCAGTAAATTCAACAAAACATCACCGTGGAGTTGTTAAGTCTGTTTAGCTGATTGCAGAGCTAGCTTGCGCAGCTAGTGGGTCCATGACGAGGACTTCTGTTTTATTGATCAGCCGTTTTACTGCCGTGTTACAGACACTGTAACAATTAAGGTACGTAAAATATTTCCGAGTAAATAAGTAATTTCACAACGTATATATCTGCGACTTGCGGTGTGGCTAATATATGGAAAAAATAGGTTATATAGTGGGTGGGGCTCATATACAGGTGCGCTTTATAGTCCAGAAAATGCAGTTTCCAATCCAAACAATACAATATGCATCTGTCCATGTAATATTAGTTTTATTGATTTTTCAAGTTTGATATACTGAATCAGCCACAGTTTAGTTTATAATTTGAATACATTTTGCAAAATGTATGAAAATGAGGTACAACGAAGCAATGTGTTAATTGACTCAGCAATGACAGATAATCCTTTCACTTCCTGTTTATTGTTTACTCTCGCAGTGACTTTCTGTACAAAAGCAACGAAGACTGACACAAAACAAGAAAATAAAGTCAGTTTAGATTATAGAATACGATTGAAGAATAGAAAGTACATTTCTCCAGCATGTAATCAATAAAGTCAATTCTTAAAAACTATTGGAATAAATTATTGAAAGGTAGAAAAACATTTGGGACGGAATTGTTGTTAACGTTTTCCAAAAAAAGCAGAAAGACAAAATTATGAAAACACCCCTTCAAAAAAAGGAAATAAAAGAATAATATATACATACTAGAGATGCGCGGTTTGCGGGCACAACCGCGGAGTCCGCGGATTATCCGCGGATCGGGCGGATGAAATTAAAAAAAATTTGATTTTAAATAGATTCAGGCGGGTGACAGTTAAACCAATTCAGAAATATATATACATAGTTAAATGTTGTTACCCACATACGAAAAACGAGCAGGCACCTGCTGCATATGCCACAACAGAAGAAAAAAAAAAAAAAGAGATGGACACTTTTACGGAGCGGAGAAGGGACGCCTCGCCGGGGTCCGGGACCGAGGCCCCTTCCCCCGAGAGGGCCCCACCGGGAGCCGTAGCTGAGGCGATCCGCGAGAAGGGCCCGACGCACGTCCAGGGTCACCACCGCGCCCACCGCACCGACACCCCGCCTCGTCCGCCTTCGCCGCGGCCGGCGTCACGCGCAGCAGGTAAGCAGCTTACCTGCCCGCCACCCCCGTGGCCGGGGGCTCGTAACAGGGGTCACTCCGCGCGCTCCGCCCGCGCAGCTTACCTGCCCGCCACCCCTGTTGCCGGGGGCGCGTAACAGGGGTCACTCCGCGCGCAGTGCGCTCACGAAAGGGGTGGGGCTCACCCTGGTTGATATAGAGAGCAGGACGGTGGCCATGGAAGTCGGAACCCGCTAAGGAGTGTGTAACAACCCACCTGCCGAATCAACTAGCCCTGAAAATGGATGGCGCTGGAGCGTCGGGCCCATACCCGGCCGTCGCCGGCAGCGAGACGCGCTTGGAGGTGCGCTCAGCGCGGCTCCCATATGATTGCGCACTGGTGTGCGTCTGGGTCGTGACAGCGTGGCACGCGAATGTCTGTGCTGCATTGGATCAGTCTCCTTTCTTTAACAGGCAAAAGCTTTATAAACTCACCATACCTGCCAACTTTTGAAATCAGAAAAACCTAGTAGCCAGGGTCCAAGGGCCGCAGGCCCCGGTAGGTCCAGGACAAAGTCCTGGTGGAGGGTTCAGGGCTTCGCCCCCCGACGCAAAATGATTATTAGCATTCAGACAGGTTAAAATGTTGCTAAAACCATCACTTTTCTATCAGTCACAGTGACTTTTCAAAACAAAAATATTACAGCAAAAATCATATGGGTTGATTGACATGTTTATTCTGTAAGCTAACTTCAATAGTTTGAAATTATTTTGACAGTTAATGCCAGTTATCCTGTCAACCTTTCACAAGACTATAATTTGTTAATTGAAAGTATAAACAGTATAAACACTTTTTACAGTAAACAAATGGTAAAACAGTACTAAACAATTCCATAAAAAAAAAAAAATTTGTGTCATTATTAACTTTCTGTCCAAGCTTGTATAATCTACTGCCTTGTTCAATTGTAAAAAATATTCTGTGCCTAAAATTCACATTTCTATCACAATTATCATACTGTAAACATGGTAAGCTAACTTCATTAAAATTAATAGTCCTGTCAATAGCATGGAATTACAATTCAAATGTAGTTTTTTTGTAAGCCTTTCAAAAGAATTCAAAATATGAAAAATTAATGAAAATTAATTTAAGCCATCAGACACTTGAAAAGTGGCACATCACATCTCTAATGTAATCATTTTAACTTCTCAACAGAAATAGCACTGCAAAAATATTAAGGACATACTTCTGTATTTTGGTAGTTATGCTGTCAACATTTAACAAGATTTCTTCAACTTGGACTTGAAAGCATAAATAGTATAAACACTTTTAACAGTATAACAGTACTAAACAATTCCAATAGATAACATTGGTGTCATTACCTTTTTGTGGCTAAAATCCAAATTTATTCTATCAGATTGATCATTCTGCAAAAATGATATGGTAACTTTATGATAAGTTTACTTGAAGTGGCATAAAACACTGAAAGTGATTGTTCCTATAACCCCTTTGTTTCAAATGTTTGTTCCACTTGTGGCAGTCGGGCACCAGCATACCGTCTTTGACAACTTGAAGTGGCATAAAACACTGAAAGTGATTGTTCCTATAACCCCTTTGTTTTAAATGTTTTATGCCACTTCAAGTTGTCAAAGACGTGCTGTGAAATACAGCCGACAGGATTGCGCACCAAACACGAAGCAAGGCCAAAGCGCATGCATGGTGCAGGAGAACAAAGGACTTCTTTCATTTAAGGTTTGTGATAAACCATCAAACTCATTCGTTAAAAGGACTCTATAGTAATATAAAACAAGTTTTTCTGGACATTATCATGCAAGAAAAGTTTATTTTTGGGACCGCGATCACCGCGTAATGATTTTTAAAGGTTGCATTACAAACATTTAACTGTCCCATGTGATCAGCCAGTGCGATTGGAAGTCCATGCTCAATTATTGCCTCCGTAAATAAAACTTCGGCATTTATCACATCCAAAGAATCTGTTTGGGCGACGAAAAACGTTGAAAGTTTTCCACTTGTATCGCTAGCAACGGCATTAGACTTGTGTTTTTTTGTCCCAACGTGGTCTTTTACATCGCTAATTCCTCCGTATCCGATCGAAAAATCTTGTCTGCACAAGGTGCAATTCTTGTAGTTTTCACCCTTTTTTTTTTTAAATGAATGAAAAACCGTATTTTTTATCACTGCAAACGTAACCCGGAATAGGTTGATGAAAACCGTACGAATTACGGGAAAACCGGAGTAGTTGGCAGGTATGCCTCACTAATGCCTTGCATCGTCTATATTAGATATATAACAACGGGCAGGTTCGGGCGGGTGCGGTTCTGATCAAATGTTACATCGGGTGGATGGCGGATGGTTGACGACTTTCTGATGCGGTTGCGGATGAAATAATTGCCTATCCGCGCATCTCTAATACATACATATATATATACATACATACATACATACATATATATATATATATATACCATACTTGCCAACCCTCCCGAATTTTCCGGGAGACTCCCAAAATTCAGCGCCTCTCCCGAAAACCTCCCGGGACAAATATTCTCCCGAAAATCTCCCGATTTTCAGCCGGAGCTAGAAGCCACGCCCCCTCCAGCTCCATGCGGACCTGAGTGAGGACAGCCTTTTTTCATGACGGAGGACAACAGGGTGATAAGAACTAAATCATCCAGACTAGAGATAAATTGTATTATTATGTTTATCTTACCTAAAAATAAATATATTTATTAATTAAAAAAAACAAAAAACTAAATACATTTTTACTATATTTTGCTAAAAACATCAAAATTAATTGTATTTTTATTTGTATTATTTCGTGACTCCTTATTACATCCAGCCATAGAATTATACATTAAAATAAACATATTTGAAATAATTGATTTTAAATTATCATAATAATTCATTTAAAATGACCATATTTAATTATTAAAATAATTGCTTGTTTATCAACAACTTTAGCATTTTATTCATTACATTTTGAAACTCTCAGAAGCCAAGTTATGTTATATTCCTTAAGATTTATTTATGCAAGTTTGAAGTATCAATGATCTAAACACAGTTTGTGTGCATATTTTCAGGATGTAGATATCTATATACATATATATGAAATACTTGACTTGGTGAATTCTAGCTGTCAATATACTCCTCCCCTCTTAACCACGCCCCCAGCCCCCACCTCCCGAAATCGGAGGTCTCAAGGTTGGCAAGTATGATATATACACATATATATATATATATATATATATATATATATATATATATATATATATATATATATATATATATATATATACTGTTTTTATTTTTATCTTATTTATTGATCAATCACCCTGGGAAAGGAATAAGAATTGTTATTCTCCTAATGTGTTTAAGTGACAAAAGCATCTCTCTCCTCCACTTAAGTACACCCTCAAAGTGGGCGTGTATCCCCAAAGTGGGCGCGGCCTGTGACATTGTTGGAGTTTTTTGCGACTTAAGTGCTTCACAATAAAGTACTGTCATCAAAATGTACTTTATTTACATACTACTACTCAGCTATTAGTATTTGACTTTGGATAAGTGAAATCACTTATTTAAACGTGAATTTATCCATGGCATGACGGAAGGACTTTATACAACTAATTTGGCACTTACAGTACTTTGTACTAATTACTTGTAATAGTGTACTCCTTTGAGCATGTTAGCTATTTCTTGCACTTATGTTTCACACTTAGCATATGCACTTAAGATGTGAATTTAGGTGTGCTTATCTTTCTTAAATTGTGCATTTAGTAAGTGCACTTACATTGCACACTTAAGTTGCGTACTTAAGGGCACAAAGAAAATACACTTAGTTTGAGCAAGTAACTTAACTTGTGTACATTTATTTTATGCACTTAAATTATACATTTAAATAGTACACTAATCCTGTGTACTCAACTGCACTTGTTTTGCACTGTTAACATGTGCACTTAACTTGTGTACTTAGTAAGTCCACTTATTTTGTGTACACTTAACTTGTGTACTTATATTGTGCACATAGGTTGTGTACCTTAAGTGTACTTAGTAAATAGATGTATTTTGAGCAGTTGTCCACTTAACTTGTGGATCTAACTTGTGTACTTAAGTGCACTTAGTAAATAGATGTATGTTGAGCAGTTGTCCACTTAACTTGTGGATCTAACTGTTGTACTTAAGTGCACTTATTGTGAGCATTTACCATGTGCACCTAACCTGTGTATTTAAGTGCCCTTAAATTGTGCACTTATTTTGCACACTTACATTTTGTACTCAAGTGCACTTTAGCTGTGCACTTACATTATAAACACTGCTGGAATTCCACACACAGTGCTTAAATGCACCTTAATTGTGCACTTAGTAAGTGTATTTTGAGCACTTAACAAATGCTCTTAGTATTTGTGTTTAAGTGACCATATTTTCCACACTTAACTTGTGCACTTAAACTGTGAGTTTAGTCGTGCACTTATTTAATATAACTTGTGCATTTAGTGAGTGCACTTATTTTCCACTTCACTTGTGTACTCAAGTGCACTTTTAAGTGTGCACTTATATTCTGCACATAGATTGTGTACTTAAGTGCACTTAGTTAGAGCGTTTATTTTGAGCATGTAACATGTGCACTTAGTATTTGTGTTTAAGTGCACATAGTAAGTGCATTTTTTCCACACTTAACTCGTGCACTTAAATTGTGAATTTAGCAGTGCACTTATTTTAAATATTTAATATGTGCATTTAGGTGTTATTTTGAGCACTAATGTGCACTTATTTGTGTACTTAAGTTCACTTTAGGTGTGCACTTACCACTTACATTCCGCACATAGCTTGTGTACATAAATGCACCTTAGTTGTGCACTTAGTAAGTGCATTTATTTAGAGCACTTAACATGTGCACTTAGTATTTGTGTGTAAGTGCATAATTTAAGTATTTAACATGTGCACTCAGGTGGAGCACTCATGTCATGCACTTAAAGCTGTAACTTCATGCGGTGCACTTAGTTTATGCATGTAAGTGCACTGCTGCCCTAACTTCACCTACTTGATAGTGCATGTGCACATACAGTACACACTTCACCTGTGCACTTACCTGTACATGAAGGCCCAGGTCAGTCTTTAAACAAGTCCAGGTCCAAAGTCACCACAAAGAGAGCAGAACATCACAATCTCCCTAGAAATGTTCTCATACATTATTTTCATTCTTCCACTCGTTTTCTTGCCATTTAATTTTCCTGAGGGAACTCTCCTGAAGGAATCAATAAAGTACTATCGATCTATCTATCTATCTATTAATGCGCAACAAACAGCAAATAACCCTCTTTTTTTTTTTGCTAATTTTGCAGGTAGACACTTCAGCCTCAAATAGTGTTTCTTGACGAATGATACCTGTCAGTAAGCTAATATTAGCATGCTAGCTTTTTTGAAAATTTTGCAGGTACACACCTCAGCCTCAAATATTAAATTTTTTGACGAATGATACCAGTTAGTAAGCTATTATTAGCATGCTAGTTTTTGTGTGCAAATTTTGCCTCAAATATCTTTTTGACAAATAATACCTGTTAGCAAGCTAACATTAACATGATCGTTTTATTTGTGCTAATTTTGCAGATAGATGCTTTAGCCTCAAATATTTAGTTTCTTGACAAATGATACCCGTTAGCAAGTTCATGTTAATCATACTTGCCAACCTTGAGACCTCCAATTTCGGAGGTGGGTGCGGGGGGCGTGGTTGGGGCGGGGGCGTGGTTGGGGGCGTGGTTAAGAGGGGAGGAGTATATTTACAGCTAGAATTCACCAAGTCAAGTATTTCATATATATATATATATATATATATATATATAAATAAAAGAAATACTTGAATTTCAGTGTTCATTTATTTACACAGATACACACACATAACACTCATCTACTCATTGTTGAGTTAAGGGTTGAATTGTCCATCCTTGTTCTATTCTCTGTCACTATTTTTCTAACCATGCTGAACACCCTCTCTTCTGATGATGCATTGCTGTGTGGCACGTACAAAAGTGCTTTCATCAAATGCACTAGATGGCAGTATTGTCCTGTTTAAGAGTGTCACAACATTGCTGTTTACGGCAGACAGACTGCTTTACTGTAGACGTTCTTTATATTGTGGGAAAGCGGACTCAGGTCCGCATGGAGCTGGAGGGGGCGTGGCCTCCAGCTACGCCTGAATTTCGGGAGATTTTCGGGAGAAAATTTGTCCCGGGAGGTTTTCGGGAGAGGCGCTGAATTTCGGGAGTCTCCCGGAAAAAAAATAAAAATATATATATATATGTATATATATATATACCTACATCTTGAAAATATGCAAACAAAACTGTGTTTAGATAATTGATACTTCAAACTTGCATAAATAAATCTTAAGGAATATAACATAATTTGGCTTCTGAGAGCTTCAAAATGTAATGAATAAAATGCTACAGTTGTTGATAAACAAGCAATTAATTTAATAATTAAATATGGTCATTTTAAATGAATTATTATGATCATTTAAAATTAATTATTTCAAATATGTTTATTTTAATGTATAATTCTATGGCTGGATGTAATAAGGAGTCAGAAAAAATACAAATAAAAATACAATTAATTTTGATGTTTTTAGCAAAATATAGTAAAAAATTGTTGTTGTTTTTTTATTAATAAATATATTTATTTTTAGGTAAGATAAACATAATAATACAATTTATATCTAGTCTGGATGATTTGGTTCTTATCACCCTGTTGTCCTCCCGTCGGGAAAAAAGGCTGTCCTCACTCAGGTCCGCATGGAGCTGGAGGGGGCGTGGCCTCCAGCTCCGGCTGAAAATCGGGAGATTTTCGGGAGAGGCGCTGAATTTCGGGAGTCTCCCGGAAAAGTCGGGAGGGTTGGCAAGTATGCTCTACAGCATTCACACAAAATTTCTACCAGATTTGCATTTTCTAGCTCTTTGGGAAACAAAAATATTGTACTGGTTTGTAAGGTAAAAATGACCACCGCAGCCTTGGATTGGTCAGTATGTGGCCCTCAGTGGTCTAACAGTGGTCCCCAACCACCGGGCTGCGGCCTGGTACCGGTCCGTGAATCGATTGGTATCGGGCCGCACAAGAAATTGAAAAAAAATAAATAAATTAAAAAAAAATATATATATATATATTTTTTTTATTCAATCAACATAAAAAACACAAGATACACTTACAATTAGTGCACCAACCCAAAAAAACCTCCCTCCCCCATTTACACTCATTCGCACAAAAGGGTTGTTTCTTTCTGTTATTAATATTTCTGGTTCCTACATTATATATCAATATAGATCAATACAGTCTGCTGGGATACAGTCCGTAAGCACATGTATTTTTTCATGACCAAAAAACCCCCCAAAAAAACCCCACCATACCCCACACCCCCCCGTCCGTCCGTCCTTCCGTGGGACAAATTTTCAAGCGCTGACCGGTCCGCAGTTACAAAAAGGTTGGGGACCACTTGTCTAACACATGCATGCTACATTAGCTCATTGGAGACTTAACAGGCTGACTTTTGTGATAAACATTCAGCCATGTTTTATTTTAATTTTCATGTACTGTCGCTTTAAGAAAAATCAAACATTGCATCATCACATGAAACATTTTTATGAACATAAAATGTAAATTCTTCGAAAAACTACTAAGACAAAAAAAAGTTTCTGTGGCAGTGAGAGTAAAAATAATTTTGTATTCTAAAAACGTGCACGCTGCTGCAAGTCAAGGTTGTGTAAGCGGTCACGGCCATCGCGACTTCGTGACCTCCACATGGTTCGCACACTTGCAAAAAAATAAATAAATAAAAATAAAATTGTTAAAAATGTTTTCCACAGTCACATGCTAATAAATCTGGGCCAAAAGTTTTTTACTTGACAAAATAAACTTTGAAACTGAAAAATCAATTAATTTTTCTAAATAAAAACTAAGTTCACACAATTATTTATCAGGTTAAATTAAATCAGGATTAACTTTATTTCCTTTTTTATTCTTATTTTTATTTTTATTTTTATATCTTCTGAAGTTTGAGCCTTTTGTAATCTTATTTTTTTATCTCTTTCATTTTTTTTTTTGTTTCAGATTGTTCTTTTTCAGGTTTAAAAATATTTTTATTTACTTAATTTTTTTAGTTTCAGATCTTTTTTTAAGATAAAAGTTTAATTTTTTACTGTTAACATTTTTGTTTATTCATTTTTTGTTTCAAATCTTTCTTGTCCAGAATCAAAAGTACATTTTTTACGGTTTCAATTTTTATTTTATTAGTTTCAAATTTTTGTCTTACAGATTCAAAATTTTATTTTTTACAGTTTAATTTTTGTGTTTTTGTACTTTCAGATCTTTAATTTTTATGTTCAAAATGTTTCTTTTCAATTTTATATTTGTTTTTTTAGTTTCAGATTGTTCTTTTACAGTTTGAAAATATTTTTATTTTTTTTAACAGTTTCAATGTTTGTTTGTTTTTTAGTTTAGGAGCTTTCTTTTTCATGTCAAGTTTTTATTTTTTTTTAGTTTCACTTTTTTTTTCTTCCCAGGTTCAACATTTTATTTTTTACGATCTTTGTTTTTTTTTTGTTTCAGATTTTCCTTTACAGGTTCAAAAGTTTATTATTTACAATAACATTTTTTAGTTTCATATCTTTCTTTTTCAGATTTAAAATTACATTTCTACAGTTTAAATTTTTATTTATTTTTACAGTTTCAGATCTTTCTTTTCTAATTTCAGATGTAATTTTTATACTGTTTCAATTTTTATTTATTATTTTTTTGTTTCAAATCTTTCTTTTTCAGATTCAAAAGTAACATTTTTACTTTCAAATATTTTATTTTTATTAGTTTCAGATTGTTCTTTTTCAAGTTCAAAAATGTATTTTGTATAGTTTAATTTCTTTGTTTCAGATATTTCACTTTTATTTTCAGCATGTTCAGTTTCAATTTGTATTTTAGTTTTTTTAGTTTCTGATTGTTCTTTTACAGATTAAAAATTAAAATTTTTTACAGTTTTAATTATAATTTTTTTTAGTTCCAGATCTTTCTTTTTCATGTTTATTTTTTTATTTTTTATTTTTTTAGTAAAAATTGTTTTTCAAATTCTTTTTTTTTTTTACAATTGTTTTTGTTTTAGATCTTCCTTTTGCAGGTTCAAAAGTTAATTTTTTACAACAAATGTTTTTTTAGTTTCATATATTTCTTTTTTAATTTTTTAATTTTAAATTTTTATTGTATTTTTTGTTTTGTTTCAGATTGTTCTTTTACAAGTTCAAAATGTAATTTATTTTTATTTTTCAGATCTTTCTTTTTTAAGTCCAAAAATGTATTTTACATTTTTATTTTTAGTTTCACATCTTTCTTCTCTAGATTTAAAATGTAATTGTTTACCGTTTACATTTTTATTTATTCATTTTTTGTTTCATATCTTTCTTTTTCAAGTTCAAAAGTTTATTTTTTACAGTTTAATTTTTTTGTTTTTTTTGTTTCAGATCTTTAATTTTTATGTTCAAAATGTTCATCTTATATTCTTATTTTAGTTTTTTAAGTTTCAGATTGTTCTTTTACAGATTAAAAATGTTATGCATTTTTCTTATTCGGATCTTTCTTTTTCAGGTCCAAAAATTAATAATTTTTTAATATATTTTTTTTTAAGTTTCACTTCTTTCTTGTCTAGATTTAAATGCAATTTTTTTTTTACTGTTTCAATTTTTATTAGGTTCAGATTATTATTTTTCAAGTTCAAAAGTTTTACATTTTTTATTTTTTTTTGTTTCAGATCTTCAATGTTTAGGTTTAAAAGTTTCCGTTTCAATTTTTATTTGAGTTTTTTTAGTTTCAGATTGTTCTTTTACAGATTAAAAATTTAATTTTTTTAGTTTCAATTTTTTTGTTTCAGATCTTTCTTTTTCCATGTGAAGTTTATATTTTACTTTTAGTTTTTTTGAAGTTTCAATTTTCTTTTAGATTCAAATTTGTATTTTTTACAATTTTATTAAATTTTTTGTTTCAGGTCTTCCTTTTCCAGGTTCAAAAGTTTATTTTTTACAATACATTTTTTTAGTTTCATATATATTTTTTCTGATTTAAAATGGGTTTTTTTTCCAGTTTCAATTTTTATTTTTTCCAGTTTCAGATCTTTCTTTTTCAGATTTAAAATTTTATTTTTTACAATTATAGTTAATTTTTTTTTAGCCCAGATTTCATGGTTCGTGGGTGGCGTGGACTGAGTGGGGCGAGGAATCATGACAGACAGTTGAACAAAAATAAGAATGAGGACCTGACCCTACAACGCTGCCTTCAAGGAACGTTGGAACTAAAACAATTGAATCAGACCACCCCCACAATTATTCTATTAGACATTCAATATACAGTTAGCCTGTATTCTACAACATACACAGCAGCTGCTTCTGGTTTTAAGAATCTGCGGCAAAAATGTGAGTCTTTCACACGTTTTTGGAACTGAACTCAGGGGCCACCAGTTGAAAAGTCAAATGATGAAAAAGAGAGGACCTAAGATGGAACCTTGAGAAACTCCACTAGTATAACTAAAGAAGTTGAACGCCTAAATTATGTAAATCCCAAGTTTGGACCCCAGTGTTCTGTTTGCTAGCAAGGTTAAAATGTCAATGCAAGGATCTGCCAATGTATTTCCGCTTGACCAAGCTTCTCTATACAAGAGGTGCGTTAGTACCAGAGCCCCCTCCCCCCATACTCCGCCTGATCCTCGATGCTTCCGTGCTAAACTCCGTGGTGAAGGTCCGGGAGGAAAATACGACTGGTGGTGCAAATATGGAGGCTATGGTTCGTTGTTCTTGTAGAAGTATGCAAACTTCTTTTATATTAGCATGCTAGCGTTAGATGCTAGCATTTTTGCTCGTTTCCTTTGTATGAACCTAAAAAACTATGGATTTTGATACTTGGCGTCATCTTGCAAGTATGCTAATTGGTTCCTAATTGCATTTATGTTAGCTTTTTAGCTCCAGAGGTTCAGGGCACCGATAGCAAGCCCATCAAGGTTTTTTGATTGAAGTACAGTGTTATTTTCCCTACATCGCAACACAGTGTTACTGTTCAAACTGTGTGTAATGTTAGTGACCAAAAATATGAAATATACTTGTTAATTAAAACCTCTGCCTTGTTTTTAATTGATACTTAGGCCTATTGCGCTACTGTGTTTAATTGCTGGTCATTATGGTGGTACTTGGACAGCCAAGTGTTTTCTGAGGTGCTACTTGGTAAAAAAAACAGTTTGAGGACCACCGTACTAAAGGTTTGCGTGTACTAAAACACGTACAAACTTGAAAGCTGATCTACTATAAACTCGTGAGCAAAATAAGGCATTTAGTGTACGAATTCCTGCATGAATATGCAAATGATACGCTAATAATTACAACGCCCACAGAAGATGCAAATTTAACCAGTCAGCACACGCAAGATGATCTATCAAGACAAACTGTTCTGCAGGCGCTATGAGTTTGTGTCAACATATTTGAACGGTCATAAATTTAAAAATGACATACATATCTATTCAGCAATATCATTTTATAATTGTATACTGCTGGATGACTCAAGGGAACAATTAAAACAACCTGATGGCTTCGAAAAAAAAAATATATATATATTCTCATTCAGTAAATATATCTTTGTAGTTTATCTCCTATATGCCAAGAAAATTCCTTGCAATGTCCATTTTTTTGCGTTTGGATCATTCCGGCTGCATAGATGCCCTGCAGTGTTGTGACGGTCCACAGCCTCGAGTGATGAAAATAGTTTCTGTTGTCTAGATCAGTGATTCTCAAATGGGGGTACGCGTACGCCTGGGGGTACTTGAAGGTATGCCAAGGGGTACGTCAGATTTTTTTTTTAAATATTCTAAAAATAGCAACAATTCAAAAATACTTTATAAATATAAATAAAAACCTATCTTTTTTTCCAAATAGTTCAAGAAAGACCACAACAAATGAGCAATATTTTGCACTGTTATACAATTTAATAAATCAGAAACTGATGACATAGTGCTATATTTTACTTCTTTATCTCTTTTTTTCCAACCAGAAATGCTTTGCTCTAATTAGGGGGTACTTGAATTTAAAAAAAATTCACAGGGGGTACATCACTGAAAAAAGGTTGAGAACCACTGGTCTAGATTGAGAATCTACATGGGTCTGTATTTATTACATTCGGTTATAGACGTGTGCGAAACCCCAAGGTTGGAGGGCATGAAATTAGTTTTTCCATGGGCACATAATGCTGATAGTACGTGCAAAATCATCATTTAAATATGGCGGCCTGTCTTTGTTATCAATTGTACACACAGTCTTAGTGGATCACACGCAACACGCTCACTAATAGTACACAAAGTCTTTTACAGTTTGCACACGCTAAACGCATGGAGCGAGAAGAGAAAGTTCAAATTAAAAAGTTGGTCTGACTACGGTCCCTTTATAAAACTCCAAAAAACTGTGGAGGTGACTTTTCCTTCTTTATCCTGATGCTCGTCCCCACCAAGACCGCTAATACTACACCACCTTAGCTGCGCTCATCCTTCAGAGCATAGCGGTAACTTCCTGCCACTAAACACTTTCTCTATGTTTACATTTTCACACTTTGCACTATTTTCTTACACTTTATGAAACATCATATTCCTTATTTTAAGATCTTATTGTTAAGTGTTCAATGTGATTTCACTATTTTGTTTTCCATGCTTGTGTTGATATTTCCTTTCTGCCTTGATAGCTGAGGGGATTATAATCAGAGGAAATAAAATGTTTTACATTTCATATCACTTTTCACTGATCCTATACATCAATATCAATAATTATTGATATAAAAACCCCAAAACCAGTGAAGTTGGCACGTTGTGTAAATCGTAAATAAAAACAGAATACAATGATTTGCAAATCATTTTCAACTTATATTCAATTGAATACACTGCAAAGGCAAGATACTTAATGTTTGAACTGGAAAACTGTTATTTTTTGCAAATATTAACTCATTTCGAATTTGACGCCTGCAACATGTTTAAAAAAAGCTGGCAAAAAAGACTGAGAAAGTTGACAAATGCTCATCAAACACTTATTTGGAACATCCCACAGGTGAACAGAGTAATTGGGAAGCGGTGGGTGCCATGATTGGGAATAAAAACAGCTTTGATGAAATGCTCAGTCATTCACAAAAAAGGATGGGGCGAGGGTCGCCACTTTGTGGTCTTCGGAGAACAACCTCGCTCTCAACACCAGCAAGACCAGAGAGATCATCGTCGACTTCAGGAGGAGCAGCACCGACCCTGCCCCCCTCTACATCAACGGCGAGCGTGTAGAGAGGGTCCACACCTTCAGGTACCTTGGAGTCCACATCTCTAATGACTTCTCCTGGACAGTCAACACCACATCAATCATCAAGAAGGCTCAGCAGCGGCTACACTTCCTTAGAGTCCTCGGGAAGTACAACCTGAAGCCTGACCTGCTGCTGACCTTCTACCGCTCGTCCATCGAGAGCCTGCTGACCTACTGTATTACGGTATGGTACGGCAGCTGCACTGCAGCAGACAGGGAGAGGCTGCAAAGAGTGGTCAAGACGGCTCAGAAGATCATCGGCCGACCTCTCCCCTCTCTGACGGACATCTACACCTCCCGCTGCCTCAACAGAGCCAGTGCCATCATCAAAGACAGCACCCACCCTGGCTCTGACCTGTTCCACCTGCTGCCCTCTGGGAAGCGCTACAGGTGCATTAAAACCAAAACAAACAGGCTAAAGAACAGCTTCTTCCCCAGGGCCATAACCATCCTGAACGGACTGCCCCATTGTCCCTCATAACTGCCTTCTCTTCGGTGCAATAACCCATTCCACCAATCACCCTGTTTTTGTTTAGTTTTTTCATGTATATATTCATTTCACACCATATTCATTGCACTTCTACATTTTTTAAATTTTTATATATTTGCACATTGTTTTTCTAGCATGCACACATCGCACTGTATGAAATGGCCTCAATCTCGTTACCTTGCGTAATGACAATAAAGCTGATTCTGATTCTTCTGATTCTGAAATGCGTGCGCAAATTGTCCAACAGTGTAAGAACAACATTTTTCAACGAGCTATTGCAAGGAATTTAGGGATTTCACCATCTTAGGTCTTTAAAATCATCAAAAGGTTCAGAGAATCTGGAGAAATCACTTCACGTAACATTGAATGCCTGTGACCATGGATCACTCAAGCGGTCCTGCTTGGGCTCAGGAACACTTCAGAAAACCTCACTTTGGTCGCAGTTGGTTGCTACATCTGTCAGTGCAAGTTAAAACTCTACTATGCAAAGCAAAAGGTATTTATCAACAACACCCAGAAACGCCGCCAGCTTCGCTGGGCCCGAGCTCATCTAAGACGGACTGATGCAAAGTGGAAAAGTGTTCTGTGGTCAGACGAGTCCGCATTTCAAATTGTTTTTGGAAACTGTGGACGTCATGTCTTCCAGAACAAAGAAGAAAAGAACCATTAGGATTGTTTTAGGCGCAAAGTTCAAAAGCCAGCATCTGTGATGGTATGGGGGTGTATTAGTGCCCAAGAGGAATCTGTGAAGGCACCGTTAATGCTGAAAGGTACACAGGTTTTGGAGCAACATATGCTGCCATCCAAGCAACGTTATCATGGACACCCCTGCTTATTTCAGCAAGACAATGCCAAGCCACGTGTCCAGTGCAAGTACTAGACTGGCCTGCCTGTAGTCCAGACCCGTCCCCCATTGAAAATGTGTGGCACATTATGAAGCGTAAAATACGACAACGGAGACCCCGGACTGTCGAACAACTTAAGCTGTACATCAAGCAAGAATGGGAAATAATTCCACCTGAAAAGCTTAAAAAATTGGTCTCCTCAGTTCCCAAAAGTTTACTGAGTGTTGTTAAAAGGAAAGGCCATGTAACACAGTGGTAAAAATTAGGGCTGCGAATCTTTGGGTGTCCCACGATTCGATTCAATATCGATTCTTGGGGTCACGATTTGATCAAAATCGTTTTTTTTCGATTCAGCGCGATTCTCGATTCAAAAACGATATTTTCCCGATTCAAAACGATTCTCTATTCATTCAATAAATAGGATTTCAGCAGGATCTACCCCAGTCTGCTGACATGCAAGCAGAGTAGTAGATTTTTGTAAAAAGCTTTTATAATTGTAAAGGACAATGTTTTATCAACTGATTGCAATAATGTCAATTTGTTTTAACTATTTTATGAACCAAAAATATGACTTATTTTATCTTTGTGAAAATATTGGACACAGTGTGTTGTCAAGCTTATGAGAGGCGATGCAAGTGTAAGCCACTGTGACACTATTGTTCTTTTTTTTTTTTTTTTTTTTTTAAATATCTAATGATAATGTCAATGAGGGATTTTTAATCACTGCTATGTTGAAATTGTAACTAATATTGATACTGTTGTTGATAATATTAATTTTTGTTTCACTACTTTTGGTTTGTTCTGTGTCGTGTTTGTGTCTCCTCTCAATTGCTCTGTTTATTGCAGTTCTGAGTGTTGCTGGGTCGGGTTTGGTTTTGGAATTGGATTGCATTGTTATGGTATTGCTGTGTATTGTTTTGTTGGATTTCTTAATTAAAAAAAAATTAAAAATACAAAAAAAAAATTAAAAATTAAAAAAATAGATTTTTTTAAAATGAGAATCGATTCTGAATCGCACAACATGAGAATCACGATTCGAATTCGAATCGATTTTGTGCCAACTTTTTTGCAATGTGTTGCTGCCATTAAATTCTAAGTTAATGATTATTTGCAAAAAAAAAGTTAAGTTTCTCAGTTCGAACATTAAATATCTTGTCTTTGCAGTCTATTCAATTGAATATAAGTTGAAAAGGATTTGCAAATCATTGTATTCTATTTTGTTTACGAATTACACAATTATACAACTTAGTACAAAAGGCAAACTCCCCTTAAAAAGTGACAATAACCTTGGTGTGCCAAAAGGTTCAATCTCGGGCCCATTATTATTTAGTAAGTACATCATTGACATTTGATTTTTGTCATATTTTCCAGGGTTACAAAATTCCCTCAAAAAAAGCCACTTTTGAAGAACAGACTGAAAAACTGCAAGTCAAAGATCATCTATATGACGACACTCTAGGGGGTTTAGGAATATGCTACAAACATGTTAGTCTCTTCCAACTGAACTCTGGGGCCAGTTCCCCCAGGAACCCCCAATGTCAATGTTCTCTCCCCCAGGAAATAACCAACGATACAGGCGAACAGATCGATGGAGGTTTGCTAGATTGTTTTTATTTTCTCACTCGTGCGGCCATCTGGACCGGAAAGACTTGACTGTGGTTATTTAAGGCTCAAAGACGTGGCCCCCCATGAACCTCGGTCACACACACCTAAGGGTGCATCCCACTTTGACGTAGAGCGTTTAACGGTGAAGTCACCTGGGGGAGACCTAAAGCAGAGCAGCTTCTCCAATATGGAGGCTTCGTGACGTCAATGTTCGAAGACAAACAGTTCTCTGTCCTTCCAAAACATTCCACTCACCCGCACACAAGTAACAGTCCTTAATGGAGGCACCACTGCCACGCGTGCATCAACGTCTCTGCGGGCAGCAGTTTTACCATATGTGGGATTCACAGTGAGTCATTTTGATGACGCCGACTCCGCCTCCTAATCGTCGATAGTTCATTCCTCCATATAACCTGTGGAAGTCGAAACACAAGAGAGTTCATGTTTCTCTGATGGGTGGCATACAGTGGGACCTCGGTTACTATAGTTCTTATCATATATATATATATATATATATATATATATATATATATATATATATATATATATATATATATATATATGTCTTAATAAGGTTATCCAAAAAATAGTGCTCGATACCGTAGTAGAGCGCAATATATGTATGTGTGGGAAAAAAATCACAAGACTATTTCATCTCTACAGGCCTGTTTCATGAGGGGGGTTCCCTCAATCATCAGGATGATTGAGGGAACCCCCCTCATGAAACAGGCCTGTAGAGATGAAATAGTCTTGTGATTTTTTTCCCACACATACATATATACATACACATATATATATATATATATATATATATATATATATATATATATATATATATATATATATATATATATATATATACTGCCTTTAAGCTAAACGTTTGACATTGTATACTTTATTTAAGTGCTTTAGGGCACACTGAGATATTTGGTCTTATGACGTAGTAGTGAAACAGTTTGACCACCAGAGGTCAACATTATCCCCCTTCTATTGTTCTAGGCCAGGGGTGTCCAAAGTGTGACCCTCAGCTAATGTTTTGTTTTATCGGCCCGCGGCACATTCTGAAAATATTAATAAATAAAATACAACACTTAAAAAAAGTGGAATAAAAGAGCAAACAGGTGAAATGTAAAGAAAAAAAGTAGCAATGTTGATTCTAATAAAGTTTCCATGCAGGCAGTGTTTTTTCTTTAAAACTGTCATTGCACAAAAAAATAATGAATCAATGTTGTTATGATTTTTTTTTACCTATTTAAGGCACCAATTAGTTCACATCAAAAATTCCACTTTGAAATATTTTTGGAGGAAAATATTGAATATTTTGTGTGTTTGCCAAATAAAAACAAAACATAAAAAAATTATAAAAACTGAGTGTATAGATAATAGAACTGAAGTTGTTTTAGAGATTTAAGCGTTGAACAAAAAAATACAATAAATTATATTTTATAATTTTGGATTCCTAAGAATTTTAGCTGGAATTTTTTAAAACTGTCATTGCTTGAAAAATAATAATGATCTAAAATCAATGTTATACATTTTTGACCTATTTAGGGCTCCATTTACTTTGCATCAAAAGTTCCACTTTGAAAAATATTTTTGTGGAAGATTTTGCATATTGTGTGTTTGCCATAAAAAAACTGTTTCCTTTAACAAAAAGGGCAGAAAACAAACAAACAAAAAACATTTTAAAAAAACCCAACAACTTAGAATTGACGGATAGATCTGAAGTTGATGTAGACTCTAGAGATTTAAGCGTTAAATAAATAATGTATGTATGCCCTGGCACAGCACTATCATCATTTCATGACCGAAGCAAAAAACTTTTCACACTTTTATACTGAAATAAATACACCTACAACTTATTAAATACAGATATAGAAAAAACTACCAGCAACAGTAAAGTTTAGATCCATGAAGGAAAGAAGAAAGTGAATGAATGTTATAACTGAATACATTTACATATGCATCAAAATGTGTTTTCTTTTGTATTATTTTTTTTAATGAATTAACGTTTATGACAACCTTGTTCCAAAACACAATGAGATAACAGGATAATGCATACATAGCACCAACACTGTGTACATGTTTGTCAAATTTTTATTTAGGAGAGGGCAGAAGTTTCAGCTGTCAATTACTTTGTCTCAAGTGCCTTGTATTGACATTTTTTTTTTTTTTTTTTACTCTGGGTACTTTTGTACTCTTACTTCTGTTTTTTTTTGTTTTGAGTGACAGCAGGGGTAGGGGATGAAGAGGGTTTGGAATGTTTTGTTAATGTGAATGTGAAAATCAATAAAAAGAACTATGAAAGAAAGAGAGGACAGAAGAGAGGCACCTACCTCCAAGTGTTGGCATCAGGGTCATAAACTTCTATAGTTTTCAAATACGTCGTCCCATCAAAGCCTCCCACTGCCATCAGCTGACCATTAACCACAGCCAAACCCACCTGGATATGCACAAGTCATTCATCCAAGCAACTGAACATTAACTGAAAGCAAATGTGCACTGACTGCTGAAACCAACACATACCCCACTCCGTCTGGACGTCATAGCTACTACAGGAGACCACTGATTGGTCCTGGGATTGTAACGCTCGGCACTGCTGAGCTCCGTGGTGTCGTCCCGGCCTCCGACGGAGTAGATCATGTCCTGGTAGACGGCACAGCCAAGGTGTTTCCGCCTGGTTCCCATGGGCGACACTGTGTGCCAGCGGTTCTCTTGAGGATTGTAACGCTCCACTGAGGACAAAGAGGAAAGAGGTGTACTATATTACTTACAACACGGAAAATATTTACCGGTAAGTGATCAGGACATGGACAGTCACTCCTTTCTAAGGTTTGTTTGATTCAACAGGTACAGAAAATCATAAAAACATTAAATAAAGGTTATAAAGTAATTTTAATTTGATCTCCGACCAACCAGCAAGAATTCTGACCGTTCATGAAAACCAATTAATGCTTGGTGCGAAAGAGACCACTGTTAACGCAAGTCATCGCCCTCACTCTGGGGCCAATGATCCATAGTCTGGAGAAAAGAACGGACTGAAAAACGTGGGGCACACCATTTGGCAGCTTCTCCATATTTTTCATGGTCTGCTATATGGAAGTTGTTTTGGCACAGGGGCTAAATTCTGCTTTGAGTAGCGCCCACTGCTCTGTTGTTTAGTTGCCTTGCAGAGTCTGCCAAATGGTAGGTCATGCTTTTCAATGGTTTGTTTCTCGGATTCGGTGGGTGTCGCCCTTTGCACTCGTGTTCTCAGTTCCGCTGGTTGGAAGGCAGGATTGAGACAATCTCGGACTGTGAGCTGTGGACGATTACTACCATCGGCGGGGATGCTTAGAGCTCAAAGTTATGCCCGCAACTTAAAGCTTCACAAAAAGCCAAGCGCCAGCTCCAATGTCAAAATACTTTTAAGTAGGGTTGTCCCGATACCAAAATGTATTTCGATATTTTGATACTTTTCTAAATAAAAGGGACCACAAAAATGGCATTATTGGGTTTATTTAAAAAAAAAAATCTTATGGTACTTTAAACATATGTTTCTTATTGCAATTTTGTCCTTAAATAAAATAGTGAACATACTAGAAAACTTGTCTTTTAGTAGTAAATAAGCAAACAAAGGCTCCTAATTTAGCTGCTCAAGTATGCAGTAACATATTGTGTAATTTTCCATTCTATTATTCTGTCAAAATTATGGACAAGTGGTAGAAAATGAATTATTAATCAGGACCAAAGGCTGAACTCCTTGAGCCCTGTGAGGGCGTTGCACAAGTATGTTACAAGAACAGCGTTCAGAAGAATATTGTTGAGTGATCTCTTGGAACATAAAGTAGATGAACATTTTCCTTCAGACAGAATCATCTTTAGTTTGCTACTTGTGTCCTCCGTTATCGATGTTGTCAAAGTGAGTGGTCTTTAACATTCGCCCAGAATCTTGATGTCTTTGACAACAAGTACTCTTCCTTTTGGGCCTCCATTCAGCTTGATGCAGATGTTTCAGTTTGAGCTCCAAGTACCCTGAATTTTTCCACCATCTCCTCAAGTCATGTGCTCTCTTGGCGAGTTTGTGTTAGGTACTTTTCAGCGTATTTCCCTGTTTCAGCAGTGTGGTTTGGAATTTCCTGTTGGCGAACT
Organism: Nerophis lumbriciformis; assembly: GCF_033978685.3. NCBI lineage: Eukaryota > Metazoa > Chordata > Actinopteri > Syngnathiformes > Syngnathidae > Nerophis > Nerophis lumbriciformis. Next base: position 13,893,250 of record NC_084550.2, on the reverse strand, counting down.
TCATGATGATGACCGGCTTGGCATTGTTTTTTTCACACAAAATTGAATGCATTTGTTGTTGGTGTTAACATCGACATCAACATCCTTCGATTGCAAAAAGTTGTTGCTCCTTCGTGACAATATCCAATTCATCTGGTTCTCCATTGTTGTCAACTGCTATGGCGTAGGCTCTGGGAGTGATGCGCAGCCTGGTCACGGTCACATCATTTGTGTATTCTGGTCCATCTCATCTCTGATAATCTTCAGAACAGTGTCTTCTTGCTGGAACTTCATATATCTTGGCAAATTGCTGTGTTTTCTTCTCTAGATTCTTCAATTCATCGCTTATATTCCTTATATTGTCATGAACCTCGTATTTCAAGATAACATTCTGAGACTGTAGAATGTCTATATTTATTTGTTTGCGGTCCACAGTTGATTATAAGTTGCCTATTTTTTCCATCATTATTCTGTCGTTTTCCATCATCTTTACTCATATCATTCTGTTTACAGAGACCCGTTCAGTAAGGCCGAATGTGCTGGGCTAGGAGCTTTGATTGTGTTTAGGCATTGTTGCTAAGCAGGCACCTGAACGGCGGTTGACGCGTTGAAGCTAGTTAGCCTCAACCGCTGCAGCACTTTGAATTTCCTTCTTACAGAGAATCCGTGCCTCCAGTTGGACAGAGTTCAGATCAAAGACGTCGCAAGATCTCCTCTAGCTGTGATGAGCTCCAAAATTACCCCAATCTTCGATAGTGAGAGCAAAGGTTTTTCTTGAACATCCTTTTCAAGTGACAAGAACTTTAATAGAAGAGCAGTGACAAAAATATAGAAGCTATAGACTTAGACTTCCTTTTTATTGTCATTCAAATTTAAACTTTACAATACAGATAACAACGAAATGTCATTGCATTAGCTCATGGTAGTGCAGGATAAAAAAGCAATAAGGTATAGGTACAGAATAGCATTCTGTACCTTTAAAAACTTTGTTTTTTCTAGGGCTGTCAACTTTAACGCATTAAGGCATGTGATTAATAAAAAATAAATGATTGCGTTATCAAATATGAATGAAGATGAATCACTTCCGGGTTAAGCTTTAACCCGGAAGCTGCGCGCATTGTCACAGTGTCTGTGATAGCGATGAGAGGCGGCCAATTTCGCTTCAAAACAGAACTTTAGATAGGACTGAGGTAACGTTATTATCATCGGCACAAATCAAGTTTCAAATACCATCTTAAAGCGAAACACGTAGTCGAGGATGGCGCCGCGAGCATGAATGCTACATCGATGATCGACAACAAGCAGAGGAGAAGGTTTTGCTGGCGGTTTACCTGCATCTATGTTGTCAACAAAAGTACCAAAGAAACAGACAGCGAGCGCATGTAAACCACTAAACGTCTGTGAAGACCAAGTCCTACAAGAAGATGTCACTCGTATCGCCACAGCGTCATTCAACAAAGATAAACCAACTGTACTACACAGAGCATCAAGTTGCAACTACTGGCAATATGTGAATTTATTGTGCATACTGGAGAACATTGGACCCGAGTACGTAATCACAATGTATAGTACAACGCGACCCCATCACGTTGTACTATAAAAATAGATCAGCATTGTCATCTGAAAAGGTAAACAAGCGTGTTTGTTTCAACAACTGGTGAAACTAAAGAAGAGTTCATGCAGATTTGAATGGTGCACTATGTTAAGTTGTTTGAGTGTGTTAACTACAATACTGATTAGTAACTGTACCTAGTTTGCAATATTATTGCAAAGACTTTCAAAATAAGCACTTAATTCTTACTTTATTTATTGTCACCAAGTTTTGAGCAAATCAATGAATTGCAGTTCAGTAAAAACATTTAAAACATTTTCCTGTCTGACATTCTGACTACCAAATTGCATTTGTACCCAAATAAATTGGTGTATTTTCTCAAGCAAATTTGATTTATGCAAGCAAATAATAACCTGTGAATAATCATCAAAAATTAATCACTTGACAGCCCGAGTTTTTTTCACTTTCAACTTACAAAAAAACACAACTTTGCAATTACATAATCACCTTATCTGAAATCCCAATTTAGATCAGAAACGGCAAATTGTTCAAAATAATAAATATCAATTTGATACCACATTTTTGAACAAGTTTTAATCCTTTTACCTGTATTTAATGGTGACGTTCCGTCAGACCCTCCCACTGCGTACAAGAACCCTCCGAGCACAGCCACAGCCACACCCAGTCGTCTGGTGCTCATGGAGGCCACCCGGGTCCACTTGTTCTCCTTAGGATCATATCTGCATAGCAGGAGGATTGCAGTCAGTGCAGTGTAACTGAACAACCAGACTAATCATACTTGCCAACCCTCCCGGATTTTCCGGGAGACTCCCGAAATTCAGCGCCTCTCCCGAAAACCTCCCGGGACAAATTTTCTCCCGAAAATCTCCCGAAATTCAGGCGGAGCTGGAGGCCACGCCCCCTCTAGCTCCATGCGGACCTGAGTCAGCTTTCCCACAATATAAACAGTGTGCCTGCCCAATCACATTATAACTGTAGAATGATCGAGGGCGAGTTCTTGGTTTCTTATGTGGGTTTATTGTTAGGAAGTTTCATTAACGTCCTCCCAGCGCGGTAACAACACACAACAGCAGCAGTCAGTTGTTGTCTACCGTAAAGCAGTTTGTCTGCCGTAAACAGCAATGTTGTGACACTCTTAAACAGGACAATACTGCCATCTATAACATCAATAACATATACGGCTTTTAGAGAGTGCATTGCACAACTGCGCACACAAGGAGACGAAGCAGAAGAACGAGGAAGATACAGCCATGGCGACGCCGACGACGAGTAAGATGAAGAAATACGCTTTGTTGCACCTTTCCTGCCTGAGTCCGGCGATTAGTTGCAAATCTTGCTTTATTGATTGCTTGCACACAGCCAATCCAACACAAAACACACTAGTCCCCGCCCGCACTCAAGCTACCGCTCCCTCTCTTCTCTCGCCCACACACTCACTGACATCACTCACCTCACATGCTCTCCTATTAAAGGGCCACACACACACATACGCTACTCTCATAACAGCTTGTAAGTTCCAAGCCGCAGCTGCGATTGGACCTGCATAGCCTCCGGGAAGAAGTAGTGGACTACCAAGCGCTTGGCACTGAAGATCTTCCTCAGGAAGCAAAGATTGACCGGTTTTGGGCCATGCTAGGGAGAGATGGAAGATTCCAGACTCTAATGCATTTGATGAAAGCACTTTTGTGCGTGCCACACATCAATGCATCATCAGAGAGGGTGTTCAGCATGGTTAGAAAAATAGTAGTGACAGAGAATAGAACAAGGATGGACAATTCAACCCTTAACTCAACAATAAGTAGATGAGTGTTATGTGTGTATATATGTGTAAATAAATGAACACTGAAATTCAAGTATTTCTTTTATTTATATATACAAATATATATAATAAAATAAATATATATATATATATATATATAGCTAGAATTCACTGAAAGTCAAGTATTTCATATATATATATATATATATATATATATATATATATATATGAAATACTTGACTTGGTGAATTCTAGCTGTAAATATACTCCTCCCCTCTTAACCACGCCCCCGCCCAAACCACGCCCCTGCCCCACCCCGACCACGCCCACCCCCTTTCCCCCCACCTCCCGAAATCGGAGGTCTCAAGGTTGGCAAGTATGAGACTAATATTCAATTGAACAAAAGTTAAAGGTCAAACACTTTAACATGATGTAATACCAGAAGAATGTCTATGGGTACCTTTCAACGATGTTTAGACATGAAACCCCATCTTGTCCTCCCACTGCATACAAATAACCACCAAGAACAGCCACGCCAACGCTGGTACGGCAAGTGCTAGTTGGGGCCACATCACTGCTCCACTGGTTCGTTTTGGGGTCATATCTGGAAATTCCAGAAGTGGTTAGGAAATCTCATTTGCTGACAGTGAGAAGGAAAGCGTCCACAGGGCATTGGACCAAACTCCGACGTGTTCGTTTAACTTTGATCTCCCAAGGAGCGGTGAAAATGCTGCAAGTTGAAAATAGCTCAGAACTATGCTAAAGCTAACAACAACAGTTTAGCTGAATCTGCTACCTGTAACATACAAGTATCACTATCCAGCAAGACCACTTTCATGGCACAGTGTTTCTTAACCATAGGGCCAGGGACCACTGCTGGGCCGCCAAAAAGTATGTTTCTCAGCAGTACTCTGTTTCAATATGACAATATCAAACAGAAGTCGTCTCAGTCATAGAAAAATGTCTTAAGTGCAAAAATTATGACTAAAGCGGTGAAGTACATATTTCATTTGGACTTTAATTTTATTACATTTTGATTTATTAAAGACAATAAAATATACATTTTTCACACCTTTCTACGGAGTTGAGGTAGGACGAGCCGTCATGCCCTCCCACGGCATAGAGCAAGTCATCCAGGACACTGACACCAACTCCGCAACGCCGTTTACTCATCGATGCGACCATCCGCCATTCATTGGTCTGAGGATCGTAGCGTTCCACACTGGATATGGCATCGCCACTGCACCAACCACCAACTAGGAGATTAATGATGCAAAGTAATTCTAGTGGATCAGTAACCGGGATAACACTTTCAGTCCCCTATAATGTAATCTACAATATGTACTCATTGTGTCACGTGTCCAAACATTGTCTACTATCGGATGCTAGACAAGACAGACCTGCAAACAGAACTTCTCCACACCGAATGGGTTTCCTTGGCCGGGTTCTAGGGCCCTGCATCAGTGGTCTTTCCTGTGGCAGCAGCAGGTAGTTTTTGGCCTCATCAACCAGGTCTCTGACAAGCCAAAGAACCAAGTTAAGAACACAGAGGGTTGTGTGTTCTCCCTGACAGGGTTTGTATTACCTGCACTCCTCGTCACTCTTGATCAAAGGGTCTGACCCCACAGTGCCCACCAGAAACTTGGGGCTGAGTAGTGGTAGTCTGACATGTTGGAGAACCTACAATGAAAAACATTGTTAGTTTTCTCAACGCTGGTGCATACCGAGAGCTGCCATTGCTTTCCATCCAGCTCCAAACCTGGGGTAGTTGTGGTCTGCGTTCCTGGATGCTGTATTTCACCCAGGCCATGACGGCATTAAAAACCTGCTCCTCACTCCTCACATTGAGTTCATCGCTAGAAATGATGTCAATCAACTGGTTGGCTGGCAACAACATGAATTCTTCACTTTCCATGACCTGACAAAAAAGACAAAAAAATCACTTACAAGCACACTTCAAAATATTAAACTGGTTGTTTGTAAATGCACAGAGATTTTTACAACAAACCTTTTTTCTATTGCAACTAAAATGTTTACCGTTGGACTTATTTCTCCACATTAGTTCAGGGTACATTACTTCTTCTGTTTTTTTTTTTTTTTAACTGTCTGTTTTTGTACAAAAGAGTTAGCCTACAATCCAGACATATCGAGATTAGGTCAGATACTGGGAGTACTTGACATAAATTCCGTTAGTTGTGCTGTAGGCAGCCTCCCTGACCATATTTTCTTCAGTTTTAGAAGGAATGTCACTGCTGTCCAACGTTTACTTCACCTTTTGATCATCATCATCATCAAGGTATCTCTTTAGATCAGGGGTGTCCAAATTTTTTGACTTTGGGCCGCATTGGGCTAAAAAATTTGGCCGGGAGCGAAAGCATGTAAAGTAACTAAATGTCATACATACATATAGACTTTTATTTACATATATACACACACACACACACACACACACACACACACACACACACACACACACACACACACACACACACACACACACACACACACACACACACACACACACACACACACACACACACACACACACACACACACACACACACACACACACACATATATATATACACACATACATATATACATATATATACATACATATATACATATACACACACACACACACACATATACATATATATATATATATATATATACACACACACACACACACACACATATCCATATACATACATACATGTGCATGCAGCAGACTTTTATAGATCTGAAAATTCTCTCGCGTACATAGGTTTTGTGGTTTGTGAGTATGCAATGTTTTGGTTTTACACTGATACCTCCTGAAAGTTGTGTTGGGTGAACTTGTCCGCGATGCGCAGCAGCTCACGACAGGAGTGCGTATCAGCAAAGGCCCTGATGCCCAGACAGTTAGAAGGATCCAGCTGCCTCTTGAGGAACTCGCAGCATGCCTCTTGGATCTCAGCGAGCTGGAGCAAACAGGCTGCGGGCAGCAGAGTCTGAACGTTGCCCTCCTCGACAGTCACCTACAAGAGACAGTAGAAGTCATCTAAACTACAATATATCTGGCACTATAATATTTATACTTTAGAACAAGATGAATTACTGTAAATTCAGGAGTAGATTTTTCCCTACACTTTGAACCCTGCAGCATATAAAACAGTGCGGCTAATTTATGGATTTTTTTTTGCTGGCATCTATAATACAATTAATTTTATTTTAAAAAAACAAGCAAAAACAATAGGAGGGTGTTTTATTGTTTGTGCTATGGCGCTATCTTTTGGACTGCAAGTGCTGAAGTGTGCTTCCAATTAGCGGCACAATTGGAAGCCTTTTGGGGGCAACTTTTTAAACCATTGCATATTTTGGTGAGGCAGAGGAGTCGAGCAGGTGTTCCCGGGGAATTGGAGGCCTTTTGGGGGCCTTTTTTAGACAGTTTGGTGTATTTTGGTGAGGCAGAGGAGTCGAGCAGGTGTTCCCGGGGAATTGAAAGCCTTTTGGGGGTGTCACAAAGTTTGATTTTTTTCTGTCACTTATTTAGGGCACCAGCAGTTGGAGGGAAAACATTTTTGATTTTTTTCTAAGTGTCACAAAGTCGTGATTTTTTCTAAGTGTCAAAAAGTCGTGATTTTTTCTAAGTGTCTGTTCAGTCTTTTAGCCGTCCTTAGCGTTACTACTTATATGGATTAATTCATTCATCACTCCATTTGTAAGTTTTACAATATAACTAAAACAATTCTTACTTGCTAAACCTTCCCACCTGTGATGTCTGTAGGGGTGTTTTCATGCATATTTGTAAGTGCTATTGTAATGTAAGGCTGCAGCTAACGATTATTTTTCTATCGATTAATCTATAGATTATTTTTTCGATTAATCGGTTAATCTATAGATTATTTTTTTCGATTAATCTATAGATTATTTTTCCTTTTACTGATTTTTTTTTTTTTATTTAAAATGAAGATGAAAAAATACATTTAGGCCAGTTTTTTCAAAAGGCATGACTTTTATTTACAAAAAAAAAAAGTATGGCCACTCAGTCAACATTGACAACAACATGACAAAATATTCTGTAACAATTTAAACATTTAAAACTTTTAACATTTAACAAAATTAAAAGTAGCTTATTTGCTTTTTAATGTGCAAATATAAAAGTAAACATCCAGTGCAAATCTTAATATTCTGCAATAGTATAAGCATTTCAAAAGTAAAAGTATTGCTTATTTTGCTTTAAAATGTGCAAAAATAAAGATAAACATCCAATACAAAAAAGTGCAAAACGAAATATTCTGTAACAGTGTAAACATTTCAACAAAAGTAAAAGTATTGCTTATTTTGCTTAATAACACTACAATGATAGTATGATTAAAGTGAAAGTAATTTGTTCGTTTGTACATAGTATATGTAACCGTTAATGTTGTAAAAGGTATTTGCACAACTAATTAACGTTAGCGTTAAAGAGGAGCGCGTCTTTGTAAACACTGAACAGGCACGCCAAACGCGCCTCTCAGAGCGAAACGGTGTTTTAGTTTATGAATTTACAACGCAGATACAAATGACACATTCATGTTTTTGTGTAATGATGACAACGTATACTCACGCAGACGATTGACTAGTTGATGGTGATGGCAAGAACGCTGTCGGGTGTTTTCTTTTCAAATGTTCGTTCATAGCCGTTGTGCTGCTATGATAGGCCATTTCCGCTCGACAGTGTGCATACAACAACTGTTAAGTGTTTTGCTTTTTTTCGCTGTGCTTATCCCACACTTGAAGGGATGTACCAATGCTGAATGTGGCTTCTGGATTTCACTCAAAAGACCAGACCGTAGTTACTTTTTCCTTTTATTTTCCTTTAGTTTGCAACAGTTTTTCCAACGAAGAAACAGCTTCTTTTTTCTTCTTTAGTCTTTTTAGCAGTGTTAGTAGACTTTAGTAGATTTTAGTAGACTTTAGTTTCTTTAGTTTCTTTAGTTGTCATTAGCTGTCTTTAGTAGCCTTTAGTAGCCTTTAGTAGCCTTTAGCTTCTTTAGTAGGTGAAAAACCTTTAAGGACAAAACACCACAAGATTAACATGCTGTAAAAAATCCATCAATTATCAATCCCATAATTTACAATTATTAATTAGGCTATCAAACTCTTAACCATTAAACAAGTGTAAGAAAATGGACACATCTTTTCCCTTTAAGTTAAAACAGATTTTAAATAAATTGTCTCAACATAAATGCACCAAGATCCATATAAAATACATTTAAACCCAGAAACACAATAGATAAATGCAGCAGAAAACCCAATATGCAAATACATAAATACCTAACCAATTAATCACCTATTTAGATACATATTTAAAATCCATATTCAATATAAATATATTATTAATTTAGCAGTGAAACACTCAATCTTAAACGCTGTCTACTGGTAGAAAAATGCCCCTTTTTCTATGCCCTCACCAGCAGCCAATGATCCAACACAGTTAAATTCAACACTTTAAGTTGAGCGACTTCACCCTCCTGATGAAGCAAACTACTCCAAAATTTATCAAACTAAGCAAAGAATATCAACACTTCCTTACTAAACAACAGTTACACAAAACACCGTGTGTATTTAGCCTCCAGACTAAGCACGCTACATGCACACAACTCCCCCGCACCCCCCCATCTCACCAGCGCAACAGGTGCGCCACACCCACAAAGAGAAATAAAGTGTAATCTTACCGGCTGTCCGTTCAGCTTTTGGTTTTGGTACATTTTTGGCACAACTCTGCGTTATCTGTAATGAACTAAACCTTTCTCCACTCTGCGCTGGCGTCTTTTGTACTCCTTGATTTGACACAGCTGTCTAATTACTGGGCTCGCGCACCAGCAGATGAGACGGGAGCCCGCCGCGTTATACCTGCGCGTGAACGTAAACTGATCGGCTCTGATCATATAAGCCGACTGGCCGAAATAATGCCGAATTATATACATTTCCTGGGGTTGCCTAGGTGAATAGGGATGCGGATGTGCTCTAAGATAAAATATAATTTTATTAAGTGGGGTTTGGCTGGTTGCTAAGCAGCCACGGTTGCGAGCTCACGCGTCAGCTGACGAGACAGCTGTTCGCCGCTACAACATTAGGCCGTTTATTGAAATACTCCCACACTTTTGACGACTTTTGGCGTGCTTTTTTTCCCCTCGCTCGCACCGCTCGCATCATCTGCTTTGCGCTCCACCATGACGGTAGTGTGACGTAAATATGCGACGCGTCGACGCACAAAAACGGCGTCGACGTATTTACGTAACCGTCGTTTCAGCCTTATTGTAATGTAATCAAGCTAGCATTGTTAGCATTAGCTAATATGCTAACACGTTTAAGAATGTATGTGTTAGTATTATCAACTTACAATGGCATTCTTTTTGTATTGTTTTAGGGTTAGGTTCACAAATTCTTTAGTAACTTCACCAAAACGTCACCGTGGAGTTATTGAGTCTGTTTAGCTGATTGGAGAGCGAGCATCCGCAGCTAGTGGGTCCATGACAATGACTTCTGTTTTGTTTGATCAGCCGATTTACTGCCGTGTTACAGACACCGTTTGGAAACAATAAGGGTATGTAAATAAACATTTACAAAATATTTCTGTGTAAATAACTAATTTCACAACGTTAATATATTTTGGCAGTAATGACAATATCAAAGAAACAGAAGAAGTCTGGATCTGAAGTCAGAGAGACGTTTAGTCAAGCGCCAAAATTATGACTAAATTGTCAATTTTATTGACAATTTATTTAAGACAAATATGTATTATTTATTTATTATTATTATTCGTATTTAACGTTCTTTTTAGAACTGCATAATTGTATGTAGGTGTATCAGTTTTTAGTCCCTTCTTTTGCAGTATATTTGCTTAGTATTTATGTTTGTACTCAGCCTGACCTAAGCCTTGATAATAATCTTTGTGATTAACACATGCTTTCATATCATTTTACAAGGTTTATCCTGTTAAACTGCAAGTAGGTTAGATGCAATTAATAAATACTATTGAAATCAAGAGTAAGATTCATTAATATTTGAGTAGGTCCCGGGCCCCTCTGTAGTGGAAAAGTAGGGCCCCGAGGCCAAAAAGGTTAACAACCTGTGCTCTCGAACAACAACTGGTTCGGAACTAATGGTGTTCGGATTGTAATCATCTGAATATGGTGAGCGACAACAAGTAAGCTAGCTCGATGGTTAGCTAACTAGCGAGCTGGTTCTGCTGCTCTTGATCGTCTCCCCGTCCTGCAACCCAGTGCGGCGTTTAGGCAAGACGGACACCAAGTACCAACAGCTGAGGCGAGCATTCAGCACATTTTGTTTAGGTCGTATTTTTTTATAAAAAAACACGGAAGTGATATTTTGACGCGAAAATTAATATTTAAAAACGCTTAGTTTTGCATTCATTCATGGATAGTGTGCCTTATGAACGGAATCATTTTGGTTGTGCTTACCGACCTCGAAGCTATTTTATTTGGTACATGGTGAAATGATAAGTGTGACCAGTAGATGGCAGTCACACATAAGAGATACGTGTAGACTGCAATATGACTCAAGTAAACAACACCAACATTTTATATGTTATATCTATCAAAATGTTTTAGTATGACTTTGGTAAGCTATGAAGCCGCACCGCTTGATGGATGGTACTGTGGTTCAACATACGAGTATTATTATGGTGTGTGTATAAGGTAAGACATTATCTGCCGTTTTGTTTCGCAAAATTATGCAAAAGCAACTTTTCTTACCTTCTGGTACCTGCTGATCTGTATTTGGGATCTGCATAAGTCCTGAAAATAAGCTCCTTCTTTTTCCTCTAACTTCTTGTTATGGGACATTCGTTCTCCGCTGTTGACATTTCTAATATAAAGTAGTGTAAAGTTCTTACTTGGGTTTGCTTGCAATTTTGTTGTACAATGTACAATGACAATAAAGATCTATTCTGTATCTGTCAGTAAACTCGCCATGAAAGCGCTAAAACATACCGGTATATTGAGTTTATATTATTCACTCAAGGAACTTTAGTTATTAGAGAGTTCTGGACGGACGTTTTTTCCACGGGACACATTTCCTTGCACGTTGTTGTTGCACTCGTGAGCCACGGATGAGGAGATGCTGCTCCGTTATTGATTTAAGTAAAGTCTGAATGTCATTAAAACAGCTAGTTCCATCTTTTGACACTTCTTCCACCCCCGTCCTTGCATGCCACACCGCTACAACAAAGATGACGGAGAAAAGACGCTGCCAAAGGTGAGCCACGTAAATAAGGCCGCCCACAAAACGGCACATCTGTCAGAAAGCGGCTAGAAGATTATCTGTAAAACATAATCTATGCATCACTTTGACCAAAGAACCACCATTACATGTTATGTAGACCACAAGAAAGTGTTTTCCATTTATAAAAATAAATAAATAATATAATGCGCTCTAATTATCAGGTGCGCCTTATATATGAAAAAAGATCGAACATAGACCATTCATCAGCAGTACGCCTTATAATCCGGTGCGCCTTGTGGTTCGGAAAATACGGTAATATGTAATTTCAAGGGCTTCACGGTGGCAGAGGGGTTAGTGCATCTGCCTCACAATACGAAGGTCCTGAGTAGTCTTGGGTTCAATCCCGGGCTCGGGATCTTTCTGTGTGGAGTTTGCATGTTCTCCCCGTGACTGCGTGGGTTCCCTCCGGGTACTCCGGCTTCCTCCCACCTCCAAAGACATGCACCTGGGGATAAGTTGATTGGCAACACTAAATTGGCCCTAGTGTGTGGATGTGAGTGTGAATGTTGTCTGTCTATCTGTGTTGGCCCTGCGATGAGGTGGCGACTTGTCCAGGGTGTACCCCGCCTTCCGCCCGATTGTAGCTGAGATAGGCTCCAGCGCCCCCCGCGACCCCAAAGGGAATAAGCGGTAGAAAATGAATGGATGGATGGATGGATGGATGGATGGATGGATGTAATTTCAATGAGAAAACCAAAGTATTCCATTACTTTCCTAAAGTACTATTTCGGAGGAAAGTGTTACCTGTGAAGTGTAGGCAAAGTCAATCAACAGTTCCATTGCTCTTTCATCGATGTCCCGAATAACCACTTCTGTCTGCCGGCTTTCTGCAAGCTCCCCAGTAAACATCGCCCTGAAAAGCAGCGGGAAAACCTAAGCGATACAAATTCGACTCCACCTATTTAAGGTCCTGTCTATACCTGAAGTACGGGCTGCAGGCGGAAAGGATGACGCGATGGGCGTAGATTTTCTTGGCCCCCACCACCAGCACCACATCACATAGCTCCCGGTGCTTCCTCAGCAGGTTGATCACTTCCAGGGTCTGCCGCGGGTGCTTGTCGGAGATGTACGGCATGCGCGCCGGCTGGGGTACCCCTTCGGGGAGCTTGTTCGGGTCCCCCAGAGTGCAGCGGCTGGTGATGTCCATTCCAGTGGCGTCTTGGCGTGCGCTGGTGGCCCTTGAACAAAAAGAGACATGCTTGGTCATCACTTGTTATCAGAAGAACCGATACTCCGATGCTAGGGATGTTATGCTGCCCATTCCGATACGGATTACTCCTGTTGCGGGCCAGCGGGCACTAGGGGTGTGAATCTTTGGGCACCTAACGATTCGATCCGATTCCGATTCCTGAAAGACGATTCGATTCTCCTTTCAATACGATTCTCGCAATGTATTATTTGGTATAATAATTGTAATGAATCCGGTGGCAATGGATGAAGTGCTGGCTGTCCAGAGTCGGGACCCGGGGTGGACCGCTCGCCTGTGCATCGGCTGGGAACATCTCTGCGCTGCTGACCCGTCTCCGCTCGGGATGGTGTCCTGCTGGCCCCACTATGAACTGAACTCTTACTATTATGTTGGATCCACTATGGACTGGACTCTCACAATATTATGTCAGACCCACTCGACATCCATTGCTTTCGGTCTCCCCTAGAGGGGGGGGTTACCCACATATGCGGTCCTCTCCAAGGTTTCTCATAGTCATTCACATCGACGTCCCACTGGGGTGAGTTTTTCCTTGCCCTTATGTGGGCTTTGTACCGAGGATGTCGTTGTGGCTTGTGCAGCCCTTTGAGACACTTGTGATTTAGGGCTATATAAATAAAGATTGATTGATGATTGATTGATTGAATCTTTTTCAAAACAAGTAAAGGTTACAAAAACGTATTCTGCTGCATGGAGACGACCAGAAAACATATTTAGAAAAATAGATTCTTAGATTTTTTTTTCATTTTTTTTTTCAAACAATTTTTAAAATGTATTTAGAATTAAGATGAATAAGGATCACTTTTTTGTGCTACCCTCGCGGTCTCTCCTGATTTATTAATCTACCGTAAATTCCGGACTAGAAGCCGCTACTATTTCCTAAATTTTAAACCCTGTGGCTTATAAAACGATGGATTTTTCTTTGCTAACGGAGATAATGTTTTGTGTTCAATACTTTTCATTAAACCCAAGCAGAGACACTGACATGGTGTGTTGTTGTTGGTGCTATGGCGCCATCTTTTGGACGAGTTCGCTCACTGCAGGAGTTGAAAATGTACTTCCTGTTTTAATGCCTTGGACCATAAGTAAAGTCATCCACAGCGTTTCTACTGGTATGGATTCTTCATTCATCACTCAAAGCAATGTTCTATATTTTACAATATAACTAAAACACTTCTTACTTACTAAACCGTCCCATGTGTGATGTCTCTAGGAGTGTTTTCATGCATATTTGTATGTGCTATTGTAATGTAATGAAGCTAACGCCGTTAGCATGAGCTAATATGCTAACACATTTAAGAGTGTCTTTTGTCATTATTTTTGTATTGTTTCAGTTTCACAAACTCCTTGGTGGAGCTATTGAGTCTGTTAAGATGATTGGAGAGGTAGCTTGCGCAGCTAGTGGGTCCATGATGATGACTTCTGTTTTGTTTGATCGGCCGTTTTACTGCCGTGTTACAGACACCGTTTGGAAACAATTAAGGTATGTAAATAAACATTTACAAAATATTTCTGTGTAAATAACTAATTTCACAACATATATACAGTATCTGTGGCTAATACAGCATATAGAAAAATATTTTTTTCATCTAAAATTTAGCGATGCGCTCTATAGTCCGGGAAATACTTTACTTGCTCATTTCCTCTTTTTAGCCGGTTACTCTGCTCCTGTTAGCCTTGTTGAAATGTACAAAGCATTTATTTTTTTCTTGTTTCACTACTTCACATTCAAGCTAGTTTAGCGCCGCGGCTAGCCTGTCTCGTCCTCTCCTTCTCTATGTGCGCCTGTGCTAATCCAGCAGACATAAAGTTAAAAGAATGTTAGCTAATGGTTCTTCCCTGATTAGTTAGAACCAAATCTAGAACTACCGTTTAGAGAACATTAGCATTAATTTAGCATTTTAAACTTTATTTAACATACGTAAATAATCGATATTTGGACATTTGTCCATCGATTTAGAATCTTCCACATTCTAATCAGGATGCATCGAAGAATAAATCTTTTTTCCCCCACCTCTATCATTAACACAAATAAAAAGAGAAAAACAAGACCCATACAACCAACACACACACATCGAACAGTGTCAGGTTAACTGAATTTTAAGAAAAAAGCTTATTGCGATTTTTATAGTTTATAGATATAAATCCATACAACTGTGTAAATAAAAAGTGATTTTATTTTTAGACTGTCATTCAACATATTCTTGTCTCACAACATGCAATAATTTACTATAAAAATATTTGGTTTTCAGCAGACAGACTCAGAGCTTTTGTCCACATCATGCTTTTAAACTGAAAAAATAATAAAAAACTATACAATATTTATAATGTAATCATAATACGTAATAATATAACTATTATTTCTCATTATTGTAGAATTGTTTACCATTGTACGGTAATTGGAAGGTAAATAACGTTTAGTTATCCGAAATAAATAAACTAAAAAATAAAATGAACTAATTTAAGTAAGAAATAAATATTGATTATCTTTAAGTGCATTTTTTTCCCAGTTGGAAAAACGAGGTAAAGTTTTCGCTTGTTTGTCTGTGTTGATGAGCTCATATTGCCCATCCGAGACATTAGTCTTTGTAATCATATTCTTTTTACTCCCTAATTTTTGTTTCTTTGCGGAACGTCTCACCCACCAGTCGCTCTCCACTGGCCGAGACAAAGATTGTGGGTGACCGAAAAGAAGGCTGACTGCGCTCCGTTAATTCTACTGTTAAATAACGCACAGAGTGAGACCTTGTTCTCCCTCTTTGAAGCGAGAGACAAAGAAAACAAAAGCAATTAATTGACTTCTTTTTCATTCATCGCCCAGGGCGACGCGTAATATTAACTGAACGGTTCTGATATTTTTCATAAACCGTTCCAATCCCTAATGGAGTGGATTACCGTATTTTTCCGGATATAAGTCGCTCCTGCCGAAAATGCATAATAAAGAAGGAAAAAAACATATATAAGTCGGACTGGAGCCCGGCCAAACTATGAAAAAAACTGCGACTTATAGTCCGAAAAATACGGTATGTTACGCCACAAAGAGCTATTGAGGGATGCATCTTAAAGTAACGTTCAAGTCATACCTACCTGCGCATCAGTTTTGGGTCCATGCAATGTAGAAGAGTGTTTGGTACCACACCTGGAATTTGGTCTACAAAGACAAAAAAAAAAAGAAAATATATCACTACTACAAGTTTGACAAAGAAAAGCTGCATACGAAAAACTGAACCGTCTCGCAGACGCAATGTCAAAATGTGTCAAGGATTAGATTTTGTTTTACAAAAAGACTTTTAAAAACTGATAGACCAACAGGACGACAGTATATTCATAGCCAAACATGACACATTTATGTACACAGAACAGTACGGAAACATGGTGCGGCATTTTTGAACCAATCATAAACGCCATAACACTGACTTCCCTCCATGAAGTGATCTTAGAAAGAGAAAGGTGAAATCATTTAACAAATATTTATTTTGTGATGATGAGCAAGTATATGTTTTATGCTCTACTGCAGGGGTGTCCAAACTATGGCCCGCCTGCGAGACGTCACGGGTTTAATGAGGCATCTCTAATGTTAGAAAAAAAATGTCCAAACAACACATATTTCAAAATGACATCCATATAAATCCTCTGCAATGCAAAAAACGCAAAACACTCTCCACACTAGGGTTATCCTGATACCAATATTTTGGGACCGGTACCAAAATGTATTTCGATACTTTTCTAAATAAAGGGGACCACAAAAAATTGCATTATTGGCTTTTTTTTTTTTTTTTTTATCTTACGGTACATTAAACATATGTTTATTATTGCAATCGAAGAGCAAATTTGTCCTTAAATTAAATAGTGAACATACTAGACAACTTGACTTTTAGTAGTAAGTAAGCAAACAAAGGCTCCTAATTAGTCTGCTGACGTATGCAGTAACATATAGTGTCATTTATCATTCTGTTATTTTGTCAAAATTATAACGGACAAGCTGTAAAAAAAAAAAAATTATTAATCTACTTCTTTATTTACTGTTAATATCTGCTTATTTTACATTTGAACATGTTCTATTTACACTTCTGTTGAAATGTTATAATCACTTATTCTTACGTTGTTTGGATACTTTACATTAGTTTTGGATGATACCACAAATTTAGGTATCGATCCAATACCAAGTAGTCACAGGATCATACATTGCTCATAATTTAAGTCCTCATGTGTCCAGGGACATATTTACTGAGTTAATAAACATATTATGAATGTTTTTAAAAAGGAAAAAAGATTTTATATATATATAGATATAATAATAGTAGTATCGACTAGATATGCGCTTGTGTTTGGTATCATTACACTGGCTGTCAGGTGTAGAATCACCCATGGCGATATCTTTTGTTAGCGGTGACGCCGGTGAGCTATGGTATCCTCCTACGGTGTGTAGTGAAGCATGTTTAGCTATTCCTCATCCTGCAGGGATGATACTTGTAAGAAGCTCACTTTATTTGTCGCCATGGAGGCGAGGGTAAGTGATTTAGAAGTAGCTAAAACTCTGCCGACTGCGGATGGATGTTAGCCGCTAGCTAGTGAGCCATGTCTTAAAGCACCTCTTCCTGAGGGCGTTTCAGTGTTATAACTTCACCTTTATCGTCGGTTTTTAGGCCAAAATGCATCCGTCCTCCCTTTTCTGTCTACACACTGTGTCTGCTTGTAAGTACTCAATGATTGTGCGTTGCCGAACACGCTCCTCTGCTCGTAAACACAGCAATGTCATGACGTGACGGCGTGCTGTCATTCCCGTTAAAAAATAAAAAAATAAAATTGAGAACCCACTAGGGCTGCAACTAACAACTAATTTGGTAATCGATTAATCTGTCGATTATTACTTCGATTAATAATCGGATAAAAGAGACAAAACATGTCTATCCTTTCCAGTATTTTATTGGGAAAAAAACAGCATACTGGCACCATACTTATTTTGATTATTGTTTCTCAGCTGTTTGTAAATGTTGCAGTTTATAAATAAAGGTTTATACAAATAAATTAAAAAAATTAAAAAATAAATAAATAAATAAAAATAAAAAGTAGCCTCTGCGCATGCGCATAGCATCGATCCAACGAATCGATGACTAAATTAATCGCCAAATATTTTTATAATCGATTTTAATCGATTAGTTGTTGCAGCCCTAGAACCCACCCATCCATCCATCCATTTTTTACCGTTTGTCCCTTTCAGAGTCGCGGGGGTGCTGGAGCCTATCTCAGCTGCATTCGGGCGATAGGCGGGGTACACCCTGGACAAATCACTATCTCATCGCAAGGCCAACACAGATAGACCGAACTGGTACTTTTCAAAAAGAGTATAGTACCGTTTTTGATTCATTAGTATAGCGATACTTAGGGATGATACTCGAAACCGGTTTTCCCGGTTGTTCGATAAGAAAAGAACCGAGTCCTCGGACTCGAATCCCTTTTTGAGAACCGGTACCCGTTATCGAGACCAATATAATTAAGAAAAGGAGCTGGTTCTTTATTCGAATCCCTCGGAACGAATCCCGTCCCGACCAGAAATGCTCCGTGTGACATCACAAGAAATGACGACACATAGCTCAGTCATTAGGCGCAGCTAGCGAAAGCAGGAAAAAAATGGACCGGAAAAAGCGCTCCAAGGTGTAATAAAGTTCAAAACAAAAGGTACAATCCAATGAATAACTTTACTGAGAGATTTGAGCAGGGTACAAACACATGACGAACACTTTTACAACCACTCGGAAACATAGCAACCAGGCTAGCAACGCACCTCCTTTACGGCAGCTGTCGCAACGTTCTTAAAGCAACCGCAGCACATACATTTATACACAACATATATGACATGATCTCCCTTTTTTAACTTTTGTTTTTCTTTCCTTGTAAACAAAACAAAATCACACTGTATATGTGTTGTCTGTCTAATTATAAATAATGCAGACGAGGCGTGTTGGCTGAGTTCTTGACGTTTACTTTCACAGCGTGCTCATAACCTCATTCTTAGCTGCCGGGTGACGACATGCAACAACACTTTTCGGGGCTACTGCGCATGCTCGTCACTCCCGTTGCATGCTGGGTAGTGTAGTTGTTATATTCCCTAGCTCATAACATCTTTCCCCCTATAAAGAAATAATGTTAACTCAATAAAGTGTATTTCTTTTTTTAGCTTTAACTTTTAATTTTTTAGCATTGTAACCACATTTGCAAACAACTTTTCTCTTCATAGAATTTTCTTTCAATAAAGAAATAAAGTGCAAAAATGTCAAAGCATCATAACAAACAGTTATGTCAAATAGCAGCAGAATTGCACTTTTTGGAGAGCTGTATTATTTTCAGTTTTGTGCCCAAGGGACTGATTTTATTTAACACTATATTATTATTTATACACCTATCGTGATCACAGAGACAGGCTGTTTTTGTGTTACTGTATATATTTGTTTTTCTGAACAATCCCACTTAATATACTTTGGGTAACAACAGTCAATATTTATTTATTTTATTTTATTTTATTTTTTTAGGGGGGTAACAGTCAATATTTATTTATTTATTAGATTAAATATTTTTCTTATATAATAAAAGTGAGCTTTTGTTAAACCAAATATTGTGTTTTTTTTCCATATACAACAACCTATCTGGACTCGATAAGAGAATCGATAAGGAATCGGTTCGATAAGAGGATTCGATAATAGGCTCGAACTCGATAATTTCTTATCAAACATCATTCTTAGCGATACTATACTAGTACCGGTATACCATACAACTCTACTCCACACTTATCCTATTGTGCCGCGTTCTAGCTGCTTGATTTTTCTGATTGACAACAAAACTTTAATAAGGCCGTCACGGAAGTAAGCAAGGTGGGAGTCAAACTGCAGAGTAGCGTCACGTGTGTAGCGCGAGCGGCAACAACAACACTTAGGGCTGCAGCTATCGATTATTGTGCTAACCGAATCATCGATAAACATTCGGATTAAACACACGTTATAACCTCAAAGTGTATTTTAGGGAAAATAGTTTGAATCAACTAAGATTGTTCTGCTTGCCATAACCTTCTGTTTACCATGTTTTACCTTCTATTTACCTTATTTGAACAGTTATTTGCCTTATTTTACCTTCTATTTAACATTTATGTTGCCCTCTATTTACCCCTTCTTTTATGGGGTCCAAATTTGATAGACTTTTATTAGTAACATTCATTAAACGATTAATCAACGCAATGTAGTGTAATACGAAGCTTTTTTGTAATCGAATTAATCGTTGCAGCCCTATTCTGAATTCCATCCATCCATTTTCTACCGCTTATTCCCTTCGGGGTCGCGGGGGGCGCTGGAGCCTATCTCAGCTACAATTGGGCGGAAGGCGGCGTACACCCTGGACAAGTCGCCACCTCATCACAGGGCCAACACAGATAGACAGACAGCATTCACACTCACATTCACACACTAGGGCCAATTTAGTGTTGCCAATCAACCTATCCCCAGGTGCATGTCTTTGGAGGTGGGAGGAAGCCGGAGTACCCGGAGGGAACCCACGCAGTCACGGGGAGGACATGCAAACTCCACACAGAAAGATCCCGAGGCCGGGATTGAACTCACGACTACTCAGGACCTTCGTATTGTGAGGCAGACGCACTAACCCTTCTACCACCGTGCTGCCCTATTCTGAATTATTGCTGGTTTTGCTGCAATATTAAGAACATTTGTTCTGGTATCCAAGGCAACTCAGCAATATGAACTATATTAGTGGTTAGATCTATATTCTATTTTCACGAATTCAATTTTTTTTTGTCTTTTGTTAATGTTTACAAATTCAGGGAATAAGTAGCTGGACAAAGGCAGACTTTGGAGGGCAGAAAACAAATGACTCGTAGGTGGAAGCTTGAGCTTTTATTTTGTGAAATATTTAGTTGATATTGCTACACTGTGTTTTTCTGCCTATTATAATTGTCTCTAAAAATTGAAAAGCATCAGGATGGATAGGTAGATGGATAGATACTGTCTTTTACACTGTGACAGACGATGCAAGTCATGTGTTGCCATGTTGACTTTAGTTCCAGCAAATAGACACCTCCTAGTTTAGACTAAGGCTATGTCTACACTAAGCCGTATAACCCCTTAAACCAGGGGTCGGCAACCCAAAATGTTGAAAGAGCCATATTGGACCAAAAATACAAAAACAAATCTGTCTGGAGCCGCAAAAAATTAAAAGCCATATTACATAGAGATAGTGTGTCATGAGATATAAATTGAATTAAGGACTTAAAAGAAACTAAATTACCTCAAATATACCTACAAACGAGGCATAATGATGCAATATGTACATATAGCTAGCCTAAATAGCATGTTAGCATCGATTAGCTTGCAGTCATGCAGTGACCAAATATGTCTGATTAGCACTCCACACAAGTCAATAACATCAACAAAACTCACCTTTGTGCATTCATGCACAACCTTAAAAGTTTGGTAGACAAAATGAGACAGAAAAAGAAGTGGCATAAAACACGTCCTAGAAAGTCGGAGAAAGTTATACATGTAAACAAACTACGGTGAGTTCAAGGACCGCCATAATTAGTAGGACAAAACGGCGCTCGCCAAATACTCGAAATCAGTGACGCATGTTTAATACAAACAGTGTGCTTTATAACAATTAGGGAGGTTTGTGTCATGTTTGTCCTCCTACAGAAAACATATTAAAACAAAAAATATATTTTTTCCCCTCATCTTTTTCCATTTTTCATTCATTTTTGAAAAAGCTCTAGAGAGCCACTAGGGCGGCGCTAAAGAGCCGCGGGTTGCCGACCCCTGCCTTAAACGAATAATTATTTAGCCTAAGCCCCGTTTCAGCCACACTAAACCAGCGTTTAAAGTTTCCCTCCTCAGACAAATTTTTACACGGGTAAGTGCGCCGTGTATTTCTTGAATCTCTGGCTCTTAGGTTTGTATGGACTCATTGATCGTTTACAAACTGAGATCGGAGAGGAAGTGATGCCAGAAAGGCCGCGCCCCACACAGGAAGTGACGTCAGAAAGAACGCGCCGGCCAGCTTCATGATAACGCGGTTTCGTAACTCGGAGCTAACCACTGGAAATATAGAGGCGAGTCATCCAGACATGCCCGTGTTTCTCCATCCGTCTGTACAGACACTTTGTGGAAATCACAGATGAGAAAGCGATTGCAGCTATTTCGGATACAACACTTCTCAGACGGCAAGAGAACTTTCCAATATCCAGGTCAGTTACCGAAAAACTTTGTCCATTTTTGTCGAAGGAGAGTAAACGAGAATGCGGGCTACCATGGATGTGATAAAAAAAAAGGTAGCGTGTGCTTTGTATTACCTGGCCGTCGAGGGAAGACTAACTACGTAAATTGGCGAATGCTTTTGGACTGGCAAAGCAGACTGTATCAGTTATTGTCCGCCATTTACGTCGCGGACTCAACGTCTTGGTCCAGAGTATATAAAGTCACCAAAAACAAATGGACAATGAAGGTGAAGGCAAAGAATGAGGAGTGTCCTGACCAGATATCTAAATCCCTAGATTGATTGTTGTCAAATGTTCTTTGTCACATTGTGTACTTTCTTGTCTAATAAAGATTTGATTAGTTTATGATGGCTCAGGCGTGATTCACTACAATAGGGCCCCACAGCACACTGGATTCCAGTTAATTGAAATACCACAACACTGGATATTGTTCAGATAAGTTAAATTCAGAGGTGGGTAGTAACGCACTACATTTACTCCGTTACATCTACTTGAGTAACTTTTGGGATAAATTGTACTTCAAGAGTAGTTTTAATGCAACATACTTTTACTTGAGTATATTTATAGAGAAGAAACGCTACTTTTACTCCGCTAGTTTTATCTACATTCAGCTCGCTACTCGCTACTAATTTTTATCGATCTGTTAATTCACGCTTTGTTTGTTTTGGTCTGTCATAGTGCCTGCGTTTCAACAAATTCAGTCACTGGTGACGTTCACTCCGTTCCACCAATCAGATGCAGTCACTGGTGACGTTGGACCAATCAAACAGAGCCAGGCGGTCACATGACCTGACTTAAACAAGTTGAAAAACTTATTGGGGTGTTACCATTTAATGGTCAATTGTATGGAATATATACTGTACTGTGCAATCTACTAATAAAAGTTTCAATCAATCAATCAAAAGTGTGAAGGAAAAAAGACCCTTTTTTATTTCAACCGTACATCCCGTCAAAAGCCTAAAGACTGACTGCACAGTTCCTGTCTTCACAATAAAAGTGCCGCTCCATCGCGCCTGCGCTTTCAAAACAAGAGTCTCCGAAAGCCAGCGCAAACAAGCTAGCAAGCTACGGAGTTTGCCGCCAATGTATTTCTTGTAAAGTGTATAAAAACGAATATGGAAGCTGGACAAATAAGATGCCAAAAACCAACCACTTTCATGTGGTATTAGACAGAAAGGAGGAACTTTTTTTTCTCCTCCATTTGAAAACGTGGACGCTATCAGCACTACTGTCTGATTACAATCAATGCAAGTCATCAGAATCAGGTAATACACCAACTTATATTCTTGTCTTCATGAAAGAAAGGAATCTATATGTGTTAAACATGCATGTATATTCATTAAAACACCTTTAACATGTAAACAAAAACGGCAAAATAAATAAATATAAATTATATACTGTATATATATATGTGTGTGTATATATATATATATATATATATATATATATGTGTGTGTGTGTGTATATATATATATATATATGATATGTGTGTGTATGTTACTCATCAGTTACTCAGTACTTGAGTAGTTTTTTCACAACATACTTTTTACTTTTACTCAAGTAAATATTTGGGTGACTACTCCTTACTTTTACTTGAGTAATAAATCTCTAAAGTAACAGTACTCTTACTTGAGTACAATTTCTGGCTACTCTACCCACCTCTGGTTAAATTTAAGAACTTGCACACAAAGCAACACTGGAGGTGACTATGACATGCGCATTTTCCGCGCATGCGTACTAGGTCGCGTTGCGCCGGCTGACGTGCGGGTTCTTAAATGACCATTGTGTGTGTGTGTGTGTGTGTGGACAAGGATAAGGTTAGGTGGGATTTACCCTGGATAACCTTAGCCGGCTTAGTGTAAACGGGGCCTAAACCTGGCTCGAGGCAACAGGTCACGTCAAGCCATGTTGACTGTAGTTCCAGCAAATAGACACCTCCCAGCAAGGAGTTCAGCGAGCAAATGCCAATTTGCGTCGCATATTGTGGTAAATTTACGGAAATCATGGGCTAATAAAAGTTATGATTAAAGTGTATTGCTAGTCGGAAACATTGTAAACAAATGCATGTTGACTAGCCGAGTGACAGAGATGCTAACAAGCTACATGCTCCCACAGCAATGTCAACAATACTGACAAAACCAAGTGAAAATTGTTTTAGGACTAATTTAGTGCGTTTAGTAAAATGACAAAATGTTCATGAACATATGCACGATCACTGCGTAATGTCATTAACAACAACAGTTTATAACAAACATGTCATGCTAACTTGAACTGCCTTGACATAAACCCAAGACAAAATGACATCTGATCTCAGTGAGAATGCTAAGTGCCTACACGAGAGACAACGTAATAATTTATTTCAGATTGTATTTACCTTATATTTCCATCATTCCATCACGCACGAAACACGGCCATTATTAATGTTGTCAGGTTAATGGTTGAATCCGCAGCTTTATTTTCATTGACGTGTAGTGCGCATGTCAAATGCGACGAGCGGCTTCCGAATAACAGCTTTCAAAATAAAAGTGTGAGATCATTGAACGTCCCTAGACCAGAGGTATGAAACTAAAATGTGATTATTTTAAAATTAGATTTAAAAAAAATGTGCTGAATCAAGAAGAGGTTCTTGCTTGACAGGTATGATTAGGATTATGATATATAATCTATAAACAATGGCGCAAAAATGTGAGTCCGGATGTGACCGCAGCCTAGGAGCCTACAGGTTTACAAGCCCGTGTTCAACGGCCAGCTGAGAGGGTCAAAAAGACGATCTTGCGATTCAATTTGATGATAGCGTCAGAGGTACATTCGTGAGCATGTTTGGTGAAATCAATTGAGATATTATGAATGTTAAATCAACAATTTAAGCCGTAAATTAAGGTAAATGGGTGGAATTTAATAAATAGGAAAAAAGAAACGCACAGAGCTGTAAAGGATGCTGGATGGCGTGTCAGCGAGGGATATTTTTTTTTAACTTGTCTTTTTTGCAATAGTTTCACAAAATTATACAATATCTTGTCCTTTAATATTGCTCTTTTTAAAAACATACGCAATATATTTTAACAAAATAATAAGTACATTAAAAACCACACACTCCCTTCTCTATACTAGAAGATATAGAAAATAATTCCCATTCTAATTGTACAGCATCCATTCATCCATTTTCTACCGCTTGTCCCTTCGGGGTCGCATATTATACTCAATCCATGAATCAAATCGAGATGGTGTGCTTACCTACGCTTATCATATATATATATATATATATATATATATATATATATATATATATATATATATATATATATATATATATATATATATACAGTAGAGATGCGCGGATAGGCAATTATTTCATCCGCAACCGCATCAGAAAGTCGTCAACCATCCGCAATCCACCCGATCTAACATTTGATCCGAACCGCATCCGCCCGCACCCGCCCGTTGTTATATATCTAATATAGACGATGCAAGGCATTAGTGAGGTTATAAAGCTTTTGCCTGTTAAAGAAAGGAGACTGATCCAATGCAGCACAGACATTCGCGTGCCACGCTGTCACGACCCAGACGCACACCAGTGCGCAATCATATGGGAGCCGCGCTGAGCGCACCTCCAAGCGCGTCTCGCTGCCGGCGTTGGCCGGGTATGGGCCCGACGCTCCAGCGCCATCCATTTTCAGGGCTAGTTGA
>NC_084550.2:13820000-13862500 GCF_033978685.3 Nerophis lumbriciformis | reverse complement strand
CCTGAATAGTACTCCACACAAGTCAATAACATCAACAAAGCTCACTTTTGTGCATTCATGCACAGTATAAAACGTTTGGTGGACAAAATGAGACAAAGGAGTGGCATAAAACACGTCTTTCTGTGGCAGCGTCGGAGAAATGTATACATGGAAACAAACTGTTGCGTCACAGTCCACACAACTACGGTGAGTTCAAGGACCGCTGTAATTAGGACAAATCGGCGCTCGTCAAATACTCTCATCCATGAAGCATAAACAAACATATTTAACAGTGGGCTTTCCATCAATTAGGAAGGTTTGTGTCATGTGTGTCCTCCTACACAAACCATATAAAAACAAAATATAGATTTTCTCCATTTTCATACATTTTTGAAAAAGCTCCTGGGAGCCACTAGAGCGGCGCTAAAGATCTAGGGCCGTGGGTTGCCAACCACCGACTTAGGCCTACTACACTACTGTATTTTAATGTTGGTGGTACTTGGAGAGCCGAGTGTTTTCGGAGGTGGTACTTTGTGAAAACAAGTTTAAGAACCACTGAAGTAGATGCATTCATTAACGTGTTCATTTCTGTGGGAATCTCACCTTCCATGTAGGTCAGCGTAGTGAGAAGGGGCCCATCCGGGGTAATGTAGGTTGTGTATTGCAAATCATCCAGAGGCGGCGTCATTTGAGCAACTGGAAGTACCGTCAACATTGTTGAGGCGGCGCAGTTTGAGGTGATGTGTTTCTTTTGACGGGCTCTGCAGTTCTGAAACCAAACCTGCAGTGGCAAGAAAATTCCAGTTTCCATTTTGATTGAATTTACTCAATGTCAAAAAATAAATTGATACATTGAAGTAAATCATGAATGGAATTGAGCAAACAGAAGTATCAACTTATACAAACCCCGTTTCCATATGAGTTGGGAAATTGTGTTAGATGTAAATATAAACAGAATACAATGATTTGCAAATCACTTTCAACCCATATTCAGTTGAATATGCTACAAAGACAACATATTTGATGTTCAAACTGATAAACTTTTTTTTTTCTCCAAATAATCATTAACTTTAGAATTTGATGCCAGCAACACGTGACAAAGAAGTTGGGAAAGGTGGCAATAAATACTGATAAAGTTGAGGAATGCGCATCAAACACTTATTTGGAACATCCCACAGGTGAACAGGCAAATTGGGAACAGGTGGGTGTCATGATTGGGTATAAAAGTAGATTCCATGAAATGCTCAGTCATTCACAAACAAGGATGGGGCGAGGGTCACCACTTTGTCAACAAATGCGTGAGCAAATTGTTGAACAGTTTAAGAAAAACCTTTCTCAACCAGCTATTGCAAGGAATTTAGGGATTTCACCATCTACGGTCCGTAATATCATCAAAGGGTTCAGAGAATCTGGAGAAATCACTGCACGTAAGCAGCTAAGCCAGTGACCTTTGATCCCACAAGCTGTACTGCATCAACAAGCGACATCAGTTTGTAAAGGATATCACCACATGGGCTCAGGAACACTTCAGAAACCCACTGTCAGTCGCTACATCTGTAAGTGCAAGTTAAAACTCTCCTATGCAAGGCGAAAACAGTTTATCTGTGATGGGACACAAGTAGGGGATTTTATTTTTTTTGTTTCATTGCCATGCATGTCTTATAGTGTTTCATTGCTGTGGATTTTAATTGCATGTTTTTACATTTTAGAATGTGATTGTATTTTTAATTGCATGTTTTTACTCCTTGTGGACTTTGCTGGTATTTTAAGATGTTGCCCCTTTTTAGCTTGTTGCCCCTAACAACCGAAGTGCCCAATCAAACGACACCTGAAGTTAGACGCACCTGTGGAACATTAGGACTGCACCCATTTAAAAGAGAACAGGCAGGATCGGCGAGGAGGGAAGCAACAGGAGGAGGAAGAAGCCAAGACCCGGTCGCTCTTGGCAAAGCACGCAGGCTGGGAAGGAACCCCCCGGACTACACAACAGACCCCGCAGGCTACCGGAGCGAACCCCAAGAAGCCCACAACACGCAGGGGCAGAGGAAACTCTAACTCCGAAGTAAGTGTTGTGTATTGTGGATCTGTGGGGCCATCCAACTGCCATGGGCTGTGGGCTTGCTGGCTCGTGCGTTGTGCGCTGGCTGTGTGGTTCTGTGGACAGGGGCGATCGGGACCTAGAGACCTGTGGTGACCCCCGGGAGCGACCAAGTAGCGGAGCGAGATGGGACGAGTACGGCCATGAAGGTCCCACAAGAGACTGGTGAGGAGAGTGGGCGTACCCAATACTTCGACGCGGAACTACAGCAGAGGCCCTGCCTTGCGTGTAAGTGTGACGTCAGCCCGGATAGCGTCTCCGTGGTTTTAGAAGATTTTATCCCTGTGGCCTGCCTCCGTTTTAATTCTGTGTGCAGGAGGATGCCGTGGAAGTGGGCGGAGCCAGGACATTGACTCACTTCTCCTGTCATGGCTGTAATTTGGATTATAATAAAGTGCAAACAAGCATAATCATCTTCCCTTAATTTGGACGGCTGCTCTCACTACATTGGGTTTTTAATATTTATATTGGTTTTTAGCAAAATGTTATTAGATTTTAATATTTTACCACTCGGGTCCATCACATATCAACAACACCCAGAAACGCCGTCGGCTTCGCTGGGCCTAAGCTCATCTAAGATGGACTGATACAAAGTGGAAAAGTGTTCTGTGGTCTGATGAGTCCACTTTTCAAATTGTTTTTGGAAACTGTGGACGTCGTGTCCTCCGGACCAAAGAGGAAAAGAACCATCCAGATTGTTATAGCCGCAAAGTTGAAAAGCCAGCATCTGTGATGGTATGGGGGTATATTAGTGCCCAAGACATGGGTAACTTACACATCTGTGAAGGCGCCATTAATGCTGAAAGGTACATACAGGTTTTGGAGCAACATATGTTGCCATCCAAGCAACGTTACCATGGACGCCCCTGCTTATTTCAGCAAGACAATGCTAAGCCTCGTGTTACATGAACGT
The DNA here is from genome assembly GCF_033978685.3 of Nerophis lumbriciformis. Taxonomy (NCBI): domain Eukaryota; kingdom Metazoa; phylum Chordata; class Actinopteri; order Syngnathiformes; family Syngnathidae; genus Nerophis; species Nerophis lumbriciformis. The sequence goes on along the minus strand of NC_084550.2, from coordinate 13,859,510 downwards.
GGCTTCATACTAGACTGGCCTGCCCGTAGTCCAGACCTGTCTCCCATTGAAAATGTGTGGTGCATTATGAAGCCTAAAATACCACAGCGGAGACCCCCGGACTGTTGAACAACTTAAGCTGTACATCAAGCAAGAATGGGAAAGAATTTCACCAGAGAAGCTTAAAAAATGTGTCTCCTCAGTTCCCAAACGTTTACTGAGTGTTGTTAAAAGGAAAGGCCATGTAACACAGTGGTGAACATGCCCTCTCCCAACTACTTTGTCACGTGTTGCAGCCATGAAATTCTAAGTTAATTATTTGCAAAAAAAAAATAAAGTTTATGAGTTTGAACATCAAATATCTTGTCTTTGTAGTGCATTCAATTTAATATGGGTTGAAAAGGATTTGCAAATCATTGTATTCCGTTTATATTTACATCTAACACAATTTCCCAACTCATATGGAAACGGGGTTTGTATCTGCCACCTACTCAGAAGCATTTGCTGATCAACTCAGATTATGAACATGTTTCTATTTCAAAGTACACAACACAAATATGAACAAGTAAACAAAACCAGCTAACTCAAATATTTTGCAGATTTTTTTAAATACAGAAAAATATTGTTTTTGTTCCAGTTTGTTTAAAATAATTATTTCTATTGTCATTGTTCTAAAACTATCGCTGTAAAAAATGTGATGACTCAACTTAACTCAGTCAAGTCATCTTGTTGCTTTGAATTAAGTCGAGTCAACTTAGTGTCAAGTATTTTACACTTCACAACATGAGTTGATGCAACTAGCCTAAAGTAAGGTGAACTTGAACATTTTAGTTGAGATAACTTTGTTGGTTCAATATATTTGATCAAGTTACTACAACTGTAAGTCAAGTTGGCTCAACATGGTAAATCATCTGTATTTACATAGCACGTTACTACACCCGAGTATCGTATTTTTTGGACTATAGGTCGCACCGCCAATGAGCGAGTCCCTTCAAGTCTTTTTGTCATACAAAATGCGCACCGGATTATAAGTCGCATTAAAAGGGGTCATATTATGATTTTTTTCTAAATGCAAAACACTTCCTTGTGATCTATATAATATGTAATGGTGGTTCTTTGGTCAAAATGTTGCATAGATTATGTTTCACAGATCATCTTCAAGTCGCTTTCTGACAGTCGTTTCAGGATGCGCCGTTTTGTGGGCGGTCTTATTTACGTGGCTCACCTTCGACAGCGTCTTCTCCCCGTCATCTTTGTTGTAGCGGTGTGTAGCGTGCAAGGACGGTTGTGGAAGAAGTGTCAAAAGATGGAGCTAACTGTTTTAATGACATTCAGACTTTACTTAAATCAACAACGGAGCAGCATCTTCTCATCAGTGCCTCTCTAGTGCAATAACAACGTGTCCCGTGAAAAACCGTCCGACCGGAACTCTCTAATAACTGAAGTTCCGTGGGTAAATTATGTAAACTCAGTACACTGGTAGTTTTTAGCGCTTCCATAGCGAGATATAAGTTAGAACTTTACGCTACTTTATATTAGAAATGGCAACAGCAGAGGGTCAATGTCCCATAACAAGAAGATAGTGAAAAAGGAGAAGCTTATCGACTACGTCATCGTCACGGACTACAGTGGCGGACGTGCACAAATTTTCAGGACTTATGCAGATCTCAAATACACATCAGCAGGTACCAGAAGGTAAGAAAAGTTGGTTTTGCATAATATTGTGAAACAAAAAGTCAGATAATAGGTCTGCTAATGGGTGCCATTTTACTGTCCTTATACACACACCATAGTAATACGTATACCTCTGACTACGGTAGCCGTAATGGGCCGACAATCCATCGAGCGGTTCAGCTTCAAAGTCATACTAAAACATTTTGACAGATTTTTTGAGTGCCGTGTGTAATGTTCTTTATTTTCGATGGAACATTTAAAGTTTTGGTGTCGTTTACTGGCGTCATATTGCAGTCTACACATATCTCTTATGTTTGACTGCCATATACTTGTCATACTTATCATTACACCATGTACTAAATAAAATTGCGTCGATAAGCACAACCAGAATTATTCCGTACATTAAGCGCACCGGGTTACTGTGGAGTTATGAGAAAATGAAAGGATTTTAAGTGCGCCTTATAGTCTGAAAAATACGGTATATATTTGCATATGTATACATTAAACATGTAGTTCAGGGGTCGGCAACCCGCGGCTCCGGAGCCGCATGCGGCTCTTTGATCACTCTGATGCGGCTCAGCTAGCAGCTTACTTGCTGAACCCCCTCAATTTTCCCGTGAAACTTCCGGATTTCAGTGCCTCTCGCAGAAAACTCCCGGGATTAATATTCACCGATTTTCACCCTTACGGCTATAATAAGGGCCTATAATAAGGGCGTGCCATGATGGTACAACATTTGGCGCCCCCTACAATCTGTATTAACAGCGTGCCAGCCTATCACTTTAATACAATATACATCTTCTGCTTGCACACGTACGTGACAGCAATGCATACTTGGTCAACAGCCACACAGGTTACACTGACGGTGGTCATATAAATTAACTTTAACACTCTTACTAATAATGCGCCACACTTTGAACCAAAACCAAACAAGAATGACAAACACATTTCGGGAGAACATCTGCACCTTAACACAACAGAACAAACACCCAGAATCCCATGTAGCCCTGACCCCACCCCCCCCCCCACCCCCTCTCTGTGCGTCGGTTGAGGTGGGCGGGGTTTGGTAGCGGAAGAGTTAGGGCTGCATGGGATTCTGGGTATTTGTCCTGTTGTGTTTATGTTGTGTTACGGTGCAGATGTTCTCCCGAAATTTGTTTGTCATTCTTGTTTGGTGTGGGTTCACAGTGTGGCGCATTATTAGTAAGAGTGTTAAAGTTTTTTTTTTATACCGCCACCATCAGTGTGACCTGTGTGGTTGTTGACCAAGTATGCCTTGCTGTTGCCCACGTGAGTAAGCGGAAGCCTCATACAACGTGTGGCTGATCGGGGACGCTGACTGTAGTGTGTGTTATTTGCTGTACCATCACAGCACGCATGACGCTGACAAGCGTCATTCATTTAAAACCCGCGTGCCGCACCAGCTTTCAAATTCCACATAAATGTGTGGGCAGCGTGTCTGAGACCCCTGGTTATACATAGCACAAAGCAAAAAAAAACTTGGTATGCAGTGTTATTTCATTTAAAATTTAAAAATTTTTTGCGGCTCCCATTGTTTACTATAATTTGTGAAACTGGTCAAAATGGCTCTTTGACTGGTAAAGGTTGCCGACCCCTGATGTAGTTTGTGCATCCCTTTGAGGAATTTGTGATTAAGGGCTACATAAATAAACTTGGACACACAAATATCATCATCAGCGATCACTCGAAACGAGTATGATTGTCCTCCTGTTGGTGGGTCCTTCAGGAGAACGCCTGTGCATGGAATCTTTTAAAGTGGGGAGACTGGTGCACAGACAGCCACCACACTGTCCTTGGCAAAGAGAAGGCCAGGGTCCAAAGGCATGGAGACCAAGACAATTGGAGGCCCATCTTTGCTGCAGCTTTCTTCCGCCTTTGTGACCATTGTGACACTTCTCTGCAACCATCATCCGCCCACTCCACCGTTGAGGTCTTTTTCGACGAGGGAGACGTGCAGACTCCAACGTAACTTCTCCCCTGTGGGGAGCTGTATCCGATGGCAAAGGAAACCCAGAACGACCGGCACCTCCTCACAGCTGCAAGAGGCTGCCGGAACTCCGGTCTGTCAGAGGACCGCCTATGGTGCGCCTGCCTACCAGCACTTGCTTTTCTCTCAGGATGTGCTCCCTTAGCATTTTGTCTTCCCAGACTAACCCACAAAGCAGCGAGGCAGTGGTTGGGTGATGCCAGGGCGTGTCCACAATGTGGGCCTGCGCATCACGCCTCTGGGGACCACTGCAGCTCCGAGATCCCCTGCCACGTTTGCCTTGGGCCACGGGGCCCAAGTTACCATGTGTGGCCACGTGGAGGCCTGACAGGAGTCTTGGTGAAGGAGAGGCTTTGGCAGGAGAAGACTGATGCACAAGGCTGCTTCTCCGTTCACCACAAGGGCTAGCCAGCAGCAGTGTCTGTAGGCGAGAGGTTAGCAAGCAGGTGGGAAGTAGACATGCAACCTTCCCTCTAACTACCGCACTAGACGCATCACAACAACCTGTGGGCTAGGTTAGGACACACACACACACACACACACACACACACACACACACACACACATACAGCTAACCCCCCCCTCCGGTTTCCGGTTTCTGCAAGACGACCTCTCTATCCACTGAGCCATGCCGCCCATATAAAGACAGTAGATATTAATGGCAATATGTTTCTATATCATGTAATGTTCACTGGAATACATTACTTAACGTAAAAAAAAAGTGTTGAACTTATTTGATCAGATTTTCACGGTCAAACATTGCTGGCGCATGGGTATTAGGCATACTTGCCAACCCTCCCGAATTTTCCGGGAGACTCCCGAAATTCAGCGCCTCTCCCGAAAACCTCCCGGGACAAATATTCTCCCGAAAATCTCCCGATTTTCAGCCGGAGCTGGAAGCCAAGCCCCCTCCAGCTCCATGCGGACCTGGGTCAGGACAGCCTTTTTTCATGACGGGAGGACAACAGGGTGACAAGAACTAAATCTTCCAGACTAGAGATAAATTGTAGTATGATGTTTATTTAACCTAAAAATTAATATATTTATTAATTAAAAAAAAAAAATAATAAATACATTTTTACTATATTTTGCTAAAAACATCAAAATTAATTGTATTTGTATTTGTATTTTTTCGTGACTCATTACATCCAGCCATATAATTATACATTAAAATAAACATACTTGAAATAATTGATTTTAAATTATCATAATAATTCATTTAAAATGACCATATTTAATTATTAAAATAATTGCTTGTTTATCAACAACTTTAGCATTTTATTCATTACATTTTGAAACTCTCAGAAGCCAAGTTATGTTATATTCCTTAATATTTATTTATGCAAGTTTGAGGTATCAATTATCTAAACAGTTTGTTTGCATATTTTCAGGATGTATATATATATATATATATATATATATATATATATATATATATATATGAAATACTTGACTTGGTGAATTCTAGCTGTCAATATACTCCTCCCCTCTTAACCACGCCCCCAACCACGCCCCTCCCCGCCCCCGACCACGCCCCCACCCCACACCTCCCGAAATCGGAGGTCTCAAGGTTGGCAAGTATGGTATTAGGTGAAGAGCCCACCTTGACTTACTTTCTAAACTGGGGTTGTCCCTATACCAATATTTTGGTACCGGTACAAAAATGTGTTTTGATACTTTTGATAGTTTTATAAACAAAAGGCACCACAAAAAATTGCATTATTGGCTTTAACTTAACAAAAAATCTTAGGGTACATTAAACATATGTTTGTTACTGCAATCAAAGAACAATTTAGTCCTTAAATTAAATAGTGAACATACTAGACAACTTCTCTTTTAGTAGTAAGTCAGATACCACAAATTTAGGTATCGATCCGATAAATAGTTACAAGATCAAACGATCAGATTCAAAGTCCTCATGTATCCAGGTACATATTTACTGAGTTTATAAATATATGAATTTTCAAAAAAGTAAAAACGATTTTGTGACGATAAAAAAATATAGATGTAATCATAGTAGTATCGACTAAATACGCTCTTGTACTTGGTATCATTACAGTGGATGTCAGGTGTAGAGCCACCCATGGCATTTGTTTACATTCGGACGTGCTGTCTTTTGTTAGCGGCGACGCCTGTGAGCTATTGTATCCTCCTACAGTGTGTAGTGAAGCATGTTTAGCTATTTCTCGTCCTGCAGGGATGATACTTGCAAGAAACTTACTTTATTTGTCACCATGGAGGCGAGGATTACAGATTTACAAGTAGCTAAAACACTGGAGACTGCGGATGGACTTTAGCCACTAGTTAGCTAGCCATGTCTTAATGCACCTCTTCCTAAGGGCGTTTCAGTGTTATAACTTCACATTTATTGTTAGTTCTTAGGCCAAAATGTGTCCATTATTACTTTTCTGTCTACACACTGGGTCTGCTTGTAAGTACTACGTGATTGTGCAATGCTGAAAATGCTACTCTGCTAGTAAACCCAGCAATGTCATGACGTGACGGCGCGCCGTCATGCCCGTTAAAATAACAAAAAACAAACAAACTGTAGAATCCACAGAAATTGCCGAATATATCCGGAGCGGAATATTCAAAATGGTTGACTGAATCTATGCATTTTGTGATGTTTAGACTGTATTTTCAGATATTGGATTGTAAATAAGTTTGGATATGGTTTAATGCAGGGGTGCTCACACTTTTTCTGCAGGCGAGCTACTTTTCAATTGATCAAGTCGTGGGGATCTACCTCATTCATATATATAATTTATATTTACTTATTTATGAAATATATGTTTTTGTTAACAAGTTAAAGGTGTTTAATGATAATGCAAGCATGTTTAACACATATAGTTAATATTGTTAATAAATTAAAGGTGTTTAATGATAATACAAGTATGTTTAATACATATAGTTAATATTGTTAACAAGTTAAAGGTGTTTAAAGATAATGAAAGCATGTTTAACTCATATAGTTAATATTGTTAAAAAATTAAAGGTGTTTAATGATAATACAAGCATGTTTAATACATATAGTTAATATTGTTAACAAGTTAAAGGTGTTTAAAGATAATGAAAGCATGTTTAACTCATATAGTTAATATTGTTAAAAAATTAAAGGTGTTTAAAGACAATACAAGCATGTTTAACACTTATAGTTAATATTGTTAATAAGTTAAAGGTGTTTAAAGATAATACAAGCATGTTTAACACATATAGTTAATATTGTTAATAAGTTAAAGGTGTTTAAAGATAATACAAGCATGTTTAACACATATAGTTAATATTGTTAACAAGTTAAAGGTGTTTAATGATAATACAAGCATGTTTAACACATATAGATTCCTTTCTTTCATGAAGACAAGAATATAAGTTGGTGTATTACCTGATTCTGATGACTTGCATTGATTATGCAGTGGTGCTGATAAGGTCCGCATTTTCGAATGGAGGAGAAAAAAAGTCCTCCTTTCTGTCCAATACCACATGAAAATGGTTGCTTTTTGGCATCTTATTTGTCCAGCTTCCGTACTCCTTTGTATACCGGTACACTTTACAAGAAATACATTGTCGGCAAACTCCGTAGCTTGCTAGCTTGTGCACGCCAGCTTTCTGAGACTCCTATTTTGTTAGCGCAACTGTGCAGTCGGTCTTTGGAGTTTTGACAACAGGTACGGCGCCAGAGTCTGTTGAAATAAAGTGTTTCTCGCCTTCCAGTCAGTAATTTTAATGAGCTGGCAGCAGCCAGTGTCATCTCAGAAGACCCTCGGGTGCCGTGAATGTCAATCAAGTGACGAAAGTGACGTCATAGTGAAGATTTATGATCGCTCATTTTTAGGACTATTTTTTTAATGCCTGGCTGGTGATCGACTGACACACCCTCCGAGATCGACTGGTAGCTCGCGATCGACGTAATGAGCACCCCTGGTTTAATGGATACAATGAAACACATACATATAAAGTCAACTTGTTTTTACACTCTACTGCTACTTTAGTCACATCTTAAGTGCACAGAAAGGGTGTGTGTGTGTGTGTGTGTGTGTGTGTGTGTGTGTGTGTGTGTGTGTGTGTGTGTCTCATCGCAGGGCCAACACAGATAGACAGAACCTTTCATACGGACTATATTACCGTTTTTGATTCATTAGTACCACGATAGTATACTAGCACCGGTAAAGTTTGATCATCTCTCTCTCTCTCTCTCACACACACACACACACACACACACACACACACACACACACACACACACACACACACACACACACACACACACACACACACACACACACACACACACACACACACACACACACCCTTTCTGTGCACTTAAGATGCGACTAAAGTAGCAGTAGAGTGTAAAAACAAGTTGACTTTATATGTATGGTTTCATTGTATCCATTAAACCATATCCAATTGTATTTACAATCAAAAATCTGAAAATACCGTCAAAACATCACAAAATGCATAGATTCAGTCAACCATTTTGAATATTCCGCTCCGGATATATTCGGCAATTTCCGTGGATTCTACATCACTGTCGTAACGCTTCTGCACTCTGACCATATTATTAGATCAGTCATACTGGAAATTGGCAAAAACTGGACAGAGATGTGCGGCTTATCATTCACAATCCTTATGTAAGACAACACATACGTTTGGCTTTTTTATGCATTTAAGTCGTAAATAGATATCTAAGAATTGAGTCAACAGATGGAGGGTTCGTTCATTATACTCTCTAAAAACATCCAGAAAGCACCAATAATATTCCATTTCCATGTCGTGACCTGAAAATTAACCAAGTATGAGTGATATTATTACAAAACCAGTGAAGTTGGCACATTGTGTAATTCGTAAATAAAAAGAGAATACCATGATTTGCAAATCCTTTTCAACTTATATTAATTTGAATAGACTGCAAAAACAAGATATTTAAAGTTCGAACTGAGAAACTTTTTTTTTTGCAAATAATCATTAACTTAGAATTTAATGGCAGCAACACATTGCAAAAAAGTTGGCACAGGGGCATTTTTACCACTGTGTTACATGGCCTTTCCTTTAAATAACACTCAGTAAACTTTTGGGAACTGAGAAGACCAATTTTTCAAGCTTTTCAGGTGGAATTCTTTCCCATTCATGCTTGATGTACAGCTTAAGTTGTTCAACAGTCCGGGGCTCCTTTGTGGTATTTTAGGCTTCATTATGCGCCACACATTTTCAATGGGAGACAGGTCTGGACTACAAGCAGGCCAGTCTAGTACCCACACTCTTTTCCTATGAAGTGACGCTGTTGTAACACGTGGCTTAGTTTTGTGTTGCTAAAATAAGCAGGGGCGTCTATGATAACGTTGCTTGGATGGCAACATATGTTGCTCCAAAACCTGTATGTACCTTTCAGCATTAATGGTGCCTTCACAGATGTGTAAGTTACCCATGCCTTGGGCACTAATACACCTCCATACCATCACAGATGCTGGCTTTTGAACTTTGCGCCTATAACAATTCGAATGTTTTTTTTCCCCTCTTTGTTCTGGAAGACACGACGTCCACAGTTTCCAAAAACAATTTGAAATGGGTTCTCATCAGACCACAGAACACTTAGATGAGCTCGGGCCCAGCGAAGCCAGCGGCGTTTCTGGGTGTTGTTGATACACACATGTTTAACTTGCACTTACAGATGTAGCGACGGACTGTAGTTACTGACAGTGGTTTTCTGAAGTGTTCCTGAGCCCATGTGGTGATATCCTTTACACACCGATGTCGCTTTTTGATGCAGTACCGCCTAAGGCATCGAAAGTCCGTAATATCATCGCTTACGTGCAGTGATTTCTCCAGATTCTCTGAACCTTTTGATGATATTACGGACCGTGGATGGTGAAATCCCTAAATTCCTTGCTATAGCTCGTGGAGAAATGTTGTTCTTAAAATGTTCAACAATTTGGTCACACATTTGTTCCCAAAGTGGTGAACCTCACCCCATCCTTGTTTGTGAATGACTGAGCATTTCATGGAAGCTGCTTTTATACCCTTTAATGGCACCCCCAGTTCCCAAATTAGCCTGTTCACCTGTGGGATGTTCCAAATAAGTGTTTGATGAGCGTTCCTTAAACTTTATCAGTCTTTTTTGCCACTTGTGCCAGCTTTTTTGAAACATGTTCCAGGCATCAAATTCCAAGTTAGCTAATATTTTCAAAAAAATAACACTTTCCAATTCGAACGTTAAGTACCGTATTTTCCGCACTATAAGGCGCACCGGATTATTAGCCGCACCTTCTATGAATTACATATTTCATAATTTTGTCCACCAATAAGCCGCCCCGGACTAAAAGCCGCGCCTACGCTGCGCTAAAGTGAATGTCAAAAAAACGCTGCGCTAAAGTGAATGTCAAAAAAACAGTCAGATAGTTCAGTCAAACTTTAATAATATATTGAAAACCAGCGTTCTAACAACTCTGTCCCAAAATGTACGCAAATGTGCAATCACAAACATAGTAAAATTCAAAATGGTGTAGAGCAATAGTAACATAATGTTGCTCGAACGTTAATGTCACAACACACAAAATAAACATAGCGCTCACCTTCTGAAGTTATTCTTCATTCGTAAATCCTTCGAATTCTTCGTCTTCGGTGTCCGAATTGAAAAGTTGCGCAAGCGTGGGATCCAAAATGGCCGGTTCCGTCTCGTAGAAGTCATCGGGAGTCAGTGTCGCTGTTGTTCTGTGAATCCTGCCTTCCGGAAAGCTCGGACCACAGTTGTGACCGAAATATCTGCCCAAGCATTTACGATCCACTGGCAAATGTTGGCGTATGTCGTCCGAGGCTGTCTGCCCGTCTTAGTGAAGGTGTGTTCGCCTTCGGAGCTGTGTGAAAAAAGCCACCCGGCCTCTTCGCGTAAACTTCCCTTAACCACTCGCTCATCTTTTCTTCATCCATCCATCCCTTCGAGTTAGCTTTTATGATGACGCCGGCTGGAAAGGTCTCTTTTGGCAAGGTCTTCCTTTTGAATATCACCATGAGTGGAAGTTAGCATGGCAAGCTAGAACCACAGTGAAGGATGACTTCTCATTCCCTGTGGAGCGAATATTCACCGTACGTGCTCCCGTTCCACAGTGCGGTTCAGTTGCTGTGAAATACGGTAGTAATCCGTGTGCGGATGGAGAGATTGCGTCTTTTTATGAACCGGATCGTTTAGTAGGAGCCATTTTGTGGTCTTTACAGATGTAAACAGGAAATGAAACGTACGGTGATATCCGCGCGTTTTTTCTTCTTCTTCCGGGGGCGGGTGAAGCGCTTCCTGTTCTATGGGGGCGGGTGAAGCGCTTCCTGTTCTATGGGGGCGGGTGCTTTCCTTGGCGGTTGCTTGCGTAGAAGAAGAAGCGCTTCCTGTTCTACCGGGAAAAAAGATGGCGGCTGTTTACCGAAGTTGCGAAACCGAAACTTTATGAAAATGAATCGTAATAAAGCGCACCGGGTTATTAGGCGCACTGTCAGCTTTTGAGAAAAATTGTGGTTTTTAGGTGCGCCTTATAGTGCGGAAAATACGGTATCTTGTTTTTGCAGTCTATTCAATTGAATATAGGTTGAAAAGGATTTGCAAATCAGTGTATTCTGTTTTTATTTACGATTTACACAACGTGCCAACTTTGCTAGTTTTGGGGTTTGTATAAGCACTAACGCAGACTGACTATTTTAGCGGCGCATTGATAGCAGTGAGCTAATGCTAGCTTCGATGCTATTGTTGACACACTGACCCGGCAGCTGTGTCTCAAGTAAATTCTTGATTATAATTCATGCATCTCTCACCTGCTAGTAGACAAATGTGGCCTGGTCCACTTTCACATCCCAAAGGTGGCAAAAAATACACAAAAAGACGCTAGTTGCATGAACTTTTTAACTCTTTGTGAGGATTGCGTCTGAATTGTCATCCAAACGGGAGTTTAGTTTGTATGTTTCGCACCCAGCAATGCTGCGGATGCTAGTGTCACAATAAAGCTACATCTGGGTAGCACTCTGGTTTCTAAAACTTATTGTTCATCTTTGTGTTTGAGCTCAAAATTATAAGGTTCTGGATCATAATTTCTCCCAAAGTAATAGTTGTTGGCTCTCACAAAGTCTGCTTGATTAACATTGTTGCTGATGGGGAATGGATCTGCAGTTCCTTCTCTAAATCACTAATCACATGACAAGCTTGCTCTATATCTCTCAAAATGGCTCGGGAATCTCCGTGAGATTGATACTATTTTGATCATATCTAATTGCAAACTTTGAAGTCTTTTGCTGTCATAAATCAGATGTATGATAATAGCTTTAATATAGAGGAGACTTGTTTTTCCACTCTACTGCTACTTTAAGGTTTTATTACTTACATAAAAAATATTAAACAATTTAGCACCATCTCATCTTGCAGATTGTATTCAAAGATTTAAGGAGTTTTGTCATACTCTTACACATACGGTATGAAATTTGGACTCAGGTCCTGGCAAGTATTAAGAAAGGCAGTAAAGGAGAACAGTAATAAATAAAATAAAATAACAGGACAGAGGGAGACTATGGAGCCCGGCTAGCGTTCAGCAGTCTGACAGCTGCAGGGAAGAAGCTCTCTCTGACCTGGGTGGTTTTGCTCCTTATACTCCGCAGAGTATAAGGAGCTTGTGTGCACGGTGAGTGCAGTCCTTCATGATACTGAAGACCCTTCCCCTGCATCTTCGCATGTACAGTTCTGAGGTGTTGGGAAGCCTGCTTCCAACGGTCTTCTGTGCAGCCTTCACCACCCTCTGCAGTGCCTTCCTCTTCGCCACTGTGCAGCAGTGGGCCTTCCTGACTACACAGGATGTGTTATAGCACACCCAGGTATCTGAAGCGGAGACCACTTCCACAGCTGCCCCTCCAATGTACAGTGGGGGAGGTAGGCCTCTGTCCCTTCTGAAGTCCACCACCATTTCCTCGGTCTTCTTGACATTGATGTAGAGGTTGTTTTCTCTGCACCACTGCTCCAAGTGTTCAACCTGTCTGTATTTGGACTCATCGTTGTTAGTGATGCGTCCCACTACTGCTGTGTCATCCGCAAACTTCACTACATGACAGTTGGGAAGTCTCCCCGAGCAGTCATGTCAGAATAGTGAACAGGAGGGGGTTCGGCCCACAACCCTGGGGAGAGCCAGTGCTGAGGGTGATGAAGGAGGAGGCAGTGTTGAGTATCCTGATTGTCTGAGGTCTACTGGTCAGGAAGTCCATTGTACCCTACGTTCTATCCAGAAACCTACGCTCCAAGAACACCGGCTTATTGGTGATTCCCAGTGCACAAAAAAAGTCTGCAGGCTCTAGAGTGTTTATTCGGGCTCCAGTACTCAGAATGCCGTACTGGCAAAAGTTAGAGATGCCACCCCGGTAGACCAGTTGATCTGCCGCTTCTTTTCCCCTCCCCTCCCCCTCTCCTTGGAGAAGTTACCAGATGGCCATGGATAATCCCTGGAAAAATACAGTCTGGAAGAAGTGCTAGCTGTTCCAAGTCATGACTTAGTGTAGATCACTACTCTATGACCTGGATAGAGACCTCCTACAACCCTCTGCTTGCCCCCAATGGACTGGACTCACATTGTCATGAATTATGTCATTGTGGTTTTTGCAGTCCTTCGAGGCACCTGTGATTAAGGGCTAAATCTTTGATCGATGAGATTTTACAGGCACTACCCACTCTTCAATACAATGTCAGATATGGAACAGTTAGTGAATTACTACAACAAAATTATCAACTTAGTTTTACCATCTTTTTACCTTATTTGACAAGGCTACACCAAAAACAGAACATTTGTAGAGTTTGGCCCACCTGGATAACCCTGCGGCTGAGACCGGTCCTTTCTGACAGTTTCTGGAGAGTCTGAGCATCTGGATTGTTGTCCTTTGCAAACTGAGTTTGCATAACCTGAAGACAAAGTTGACAGAGGGAATCAGACTCATGTACCTGAAGCAGGGAGTTAAGACATTTGCTTATCTTCAGTAATCCAAATTCTGGAAAAAGTCATGGAATTGACAGACTTGAGTGGTGGTATTCAGTTGTTTTGTTTTGTAGGGAAAAAAGCTAACAGAAATGACCTAAACTACTTAGTCACTTCAAATGGAGACTGTAAGAAATACTAAAAGAAGGTTGTAAAAGTCCAGCATACTGGTAGACCAAGGAAATCAGAAAACTTCAAGCAATAGGTCTTGAAAACAGAAAATGCTCAGCAATAAAAGAACAAAACTGGAATCGTCACAAAAAAGTTCAACAAAAGTGGTCATTGACATCTAAACAGTAAAAAACAAGGTTCCAATGGACTAAAGAAAATCAATGGTGGACTATAGATGACTGGAGGAAGGTCCTATTCAGTGATTAATGGGGAATCTGCATTGGGCAAGGTGATGATGCTGGAACTTTGGTTTGGTTTTGGTTCCAATGAGATATATGAAGACGACTGCCTGAAGAAAACATCTTCACAGTCATTGATGATATGTGCTGCATGTCAGGTCATGATGGCTGTCATTACATCTTCAATACATGCACACCTTGAGTTTCTGTCTCTTATTCCATCAACGGACATGATGTTTGGAGTGGATGACATAATTTTCTACATAATGCATCTTGCCAAAGAGCAAAAAGTGTCAAAACTGTCCTTGAAGAAAGATACATAAGGTCAATGTCGTGTTCTGCAAATAGTCTGGATCTTAGTCCAGTTTAAAATGTGTGGTGGAAACTGAAGAAAACAGTGGATGACAAGTCGCCACTCAGCTGAGATAGGCTCCAGCACCCCCCGCGACCCCAAAAGGGACAAGCGGTAGAAAATGGATGGCTGGATGGATTGATGGTGGATTACAGGACTAAAAACCTGCAAAGCTGATCTGAGAAAGTTGGAGCAACACTGATGAAGAGTTCCATGCAAGCTCTCATAAAAGCCAGAGGTGGTGCAACTAAGTACTAGTGTGTGTTGGAGTGGGGTTTTTTTAGGATTAAAAACAATTTTAAACTCTGATCTGAAAATGAACCCTTTACCAACTACCTCAATTTATATTCTTAATTTCTGTCAGTGTTTCTTAGAGCCAGAAAGTTGCCATTTGATATGGGGCAGCGTAGCTCGGTTGGTAGAGCGGCCGTGCCAGCAACCTGAGGGTTCGAGGTTCAATCCCCGCTTCTGCCATCCTAGTCACAGCTGTTGTGTCCTTGGGCAAGACACTTTACCCACTTGCTCCCAGTGCCACCCACACAGGTTTAAAAACGTAATTTAGATAATGGGTTTCACTATGTAAAGCGCTTTGAGTCACTAGAGAAAAAGCGCTATATAAATATAATTCACTTCAATATAATTCACTTCACTACAGTTTTGTCTCATGTCTGTTTAATTTTGAATGAGCATCTTCTATTTCTGCTGAGTCCATCATTTCTACCAGAGGTCGTGTATTGGATGTGTAAAAGATGACTATGTGGGTGGTATTTCATGTCTCAAGACCCGCTAAAGAGTGACCTCTGTGCACTGACACACTCCATGACATCCCCCTTTGGATCCCCCTCGCTCAACGGACGACAGAAAAAGCTCTCTCCACACTCCTCCGACTCCAAAAATTCTGAGTACCAATGCCTCCTATCTTCTCGATAACTTTTTCCTTGGCAACCGCCCACCTCGTCCAGTCAGAAGCCGAACCCGAGGCGTAGTTCTAGTACCTGTAGCTGGTCAACGGTGAAGCTGGTCCTGGCCCTCTTGGCAGGTTTGGACACTGCGCTGGAACCGTCCTCTTCTGCCTCCTCTTCATCTATTTTCGATTGCTCTTCACAGGATAAAGCATAGTTCCAAAGTTTAAGCTCAACTTTTTCCTAGTTCCCTTGAATATTTGCACTGTGTTTACATCTAAAAGAGGCACACTTATTTACAAAAAACATGTCTTCAAGCTCTGGTACAATAGGACCATTGATAGGTTTGGATATTGTTTTTATTTTTATTGAGGGTCACATTGTAATTATGGCTGCCCTCAGAGGGCCGCTTGTAACAGTGTATATAAATTAATATTAATTTATTTAGCCTCGTTACACAATTTGCACAATTTATTTTTTTACTAAAAGATTGATAACTTACTTTGAAATCCTAAGTCAAGGTGAAAACTTTTAACGCCTTGTAGTGTAAAACTTATGCAATGCAGTACATTTGTCAAAAGAAACATTTCAATTACATTTAGCAAAAAATAAATAGCTTTCCTCTTAAAGTAATGTGGCAGACCACAAAATAACAGAGGTGGGACCAAGTCATTGCTTTGCAAGTCACAAGTAAGTCTCAAGTCTTTGCCCTCAAGTCTCGAGTCAAGTCCCGAGTCAAGACAGGCAAGTATCGAGTCAAGTCCAAAGTCAAGACTGGAAAGTCTCAAGTCAAGTCCCAAGTCCTGCATTTTGAGTTTTGAGTCCTTTTAAGTTATTTTAACCACAGACTAATATATTTACACAGATTGTGTATGCTTTTAAAACGCTGTATTTATTTATTAAAACAAGTGCATTTGAAATTGCAGGGAAAAAAATAGTGCTGACATTGCACTTCATAATAGCACTATTAACCAGTCATTCTAAACATTTAACTCATTCCTTTACAGAATAAACACATTTGCAAAAACAAGTGCAACTGTACTTATTTGTACAGAAGTGTTAACATTGTATTTCCATGGCATATTGCATTGTAACTAGTTCCACAGCAGTTTCTATCCTGTTCTTACCTTATATCATTGATCTCATCTCATACTGTATGTGTGCTGATGTGTGCGTACACATGAAAAACATAACAAATACATGAACATAACAATGAACAGAGTTGTACTTTTTAGATGTCAGGGCCCTATGCAATATGTACACATATTCTTAATATAGTATACATTTTAACTGACCTTTATTTGACTGGTTGTCTTTTTGTAGGTGGCTAAAATACACGGTGCTGCTGACCACCGTCTAACGTTACGTTACTGTGTGTGATACATTGACTGACGTAACGTTATGTATAGGTACCTCATGCAACCCTGCTTAAAAAAATCACTTGACAAAAAGTATGAATAAGGTAGCGAACTGCAGTGGACGCAACATATTGCAGTGTTTGCAATGACTATAACCATAGACATCTTATAAGTAGACGCAGCATTGGTTGCTGTGACGTGAGCAATTTGACCGCCATCTTGAAGTGGTGATGAGTAGCCGGCGAGCAGCCTAAACTGACAGTTGACAGGTAGAAAACAAAGATGCTGGGCTGGTGTTCAGAGTTTTCCTACTCAAATGAGCGGACTTTTGAAAATAGGAATCGGGGGATTACTATTCACAAGTAAGATTTAACATTAACGTAATATTGGTTGTATTTTATGAAAATAATATTACCACAGAGTTGAGAAGGAGCAAAGATCTTCAATATTTGTATGTGAAAATCACAAAGAAATCTTCTGAAGGAGGATGACCCTCCTACAGGGGTTTGGTTTACAAACTTTCAGCCCCACCTAAAACAAAATTCACCAGCCGCCACTGATTATGATGCATTCTCATTTTAGGCAAAATATAAGACAATACTTTCTTAACAGTATAATAGTAACCAGGAATAAGTCTTCAAATAACAATATTCAAATACTAACATTGTTGGGTAAGACACACTGTGGTTTTATTCTGAATCCAGTGAAACAGATTGGTGGTTTTAGCTGATATAAAGACTTTCAGGTGTTTATATATATTTAAGTATTTGGCAGACACTTTTATCCAAAGCGACATACATAAAAAAATACATATATAACAATTACTGTAAACATTATCATTTAAGGGAAGAATGTAATACAAAATATCAATACGAAGTGTCATGACAGAATAAACTCTCTGCTGCTGCAGCAACAGAGATACAGTCTACAGGTCCCTAAGATATATAGATATCTAATGTATTCATACATTGTTTATGGAGGATATACGCATGTATATATAACCTAGTCATATTGTTTCTTCAACTTAAAAATAACTGACCGTTTTTTTCCCCCTTCTCTGGGATTATATTCCCAGTTTTGATCTCGGACGTCTGGTCACTTATAGCGTATAAGAATATTATATTACTGTTAAGCAAACTATGAATAATAAAACACGCCAAAACATGTGTCCGTTATCATAGCTACACGCATGACAAAAAGCGCGTGAAAATCAGTGGTATTTAGTGAGGTAAGATGAATTAAATGCGCTGACAGTTCATTGTTCCTGCCAAATGAATTGCACTGAGTGGAGCGGATCACCACTCCTAGATGGCGGCCCAGCGTCTCGTCTGCGCCAGTAGGCAGTAGCGCTCGATGCTGCGTACCCTTAGAACATGTCTATGGTTATAACGTTAGCAGTGAGTTTCCAGCCTCACTGATTTAACTACACAGCAAATAAAAGTCACGTTACTTAGCCAATAAACGTTATCTTACATTCAAAACTTACCCTTCTTTGTGCAACTTCAAATGTCGAACGAAGTTGGAAGTTGTTGCTTCTCCGTCTGTTATATTTGAAATGCGTGATTTCCATACGGCAATTCGTTTTTTGTTGACCAAGTCGTAGTTTTTATACCCGAATGAAACCAACTTTGGCATAATTGTTTCTCACTGGCGCGTTGTTTGACAACTCTTGTTCATTGGTTGTCCTGCAATTTGATTGGATGAATGCTGTGTGATGAAAACAAGGTAGATCTAATTTGATTGGCTATTGTACTGAGAGCACACCAGCTGACAGGAACAGCACGCTGATAGACACACACGTACACAATGAAAGATACGGAGCGCTCCCAAATAACTTTTTAATCGTTGGGTTTTGGGGAAAGTAGCAAGTCATGTCAAGTCAAAAGGCTCAAGTCCAAGTGAAGTCACAAGTCATTGATGTTAAAGTCTAAGTCGAGTTGCAAGTCTCTTTACATTTTGTCAAGTCGAGTCTAAAGTCATCAAATTCATGACTCGAGTCTGACTCGAGTCCAAGTCATGTGACTCGGGTCCACACCTCTGCAAAATAATGTAGTGAACCACATACAATGACTTGGCTTGCCGCACAAAGTAATGTGGCAGACAACAAAATTACGAGGCAATCCACATAAAATAATGTGGTGGACCACATAAAAAAAAAAAAAAATCATGTGGCAGGCCTCTATAAATTATGTGGGAGCACATAAAATTATCTAGCGGAGAACGTAAAATGACGTGGCTAGCCACATAAGAGGATTTAGCAAACACAAAAATTATCTGGCAGACCACAAAATGACGTAACAATCCACATAAAATTAACTGGTAGACCACAAAATGATGTGGCGGGCCACCTTAAATGAAGTGGCCAGCTGCATAAAGTAATGTGGCCGCCCACATAAAAAAATGAAGTGACGGGCCACATTAAACGAAGTGGCGGGCCAGATCTGGCCCCCAGGCCTTGAGTTGACACCATTGGGCTGGATAATGATGGATGAGATGGATACAAAGAAGACAATTAACATGACAAATGTCCAAATGACTAAACATTTGATCAGAGTGTCCTGGTTATGACTCAGTTGCTCTCACCATGTTCCTTGGATCGTTTGATGTTGTCCATGATGAGATCATAGTGGGGCCTGCAGAAGACTCTGTTCTCCAGCAGTCCACACTCCTCCCCAGTGGTCAGCTGACGCTTACAGGTGGCACAGGAGAAACACGCCAGGTGGAAGGTGCTGCCTCTTGTCCGCCGCACCCAGTCACCAGAGTGGATGTTACGACCACAGCGGCTGCAGCGAGTCCCGTACTTCCTGCAGGACGTAACACAAACCTTCATGCAAAAGTCAAATGATAAAAGACAAACACGGGAAAGTTTGGAGAGGGAACGGCGACAAAGACAAAATGTCAACGCACGACTTCTAGTGCAACAAGCAAAATCATGGCCCGCACAACATTTCATGAAAGTAATTATAAATCACCAAAAAGAGGAACAATTTATAATTTCATAAAAGGAATGTCCCAAAATACCAAAGTGACAGCAAAATCCACAAATCATTTTGTCTTTACTTCCTGTAGACATTCTCTTTACGCTTGTTTTTTTTTCTGAAAATGTAAAATGTTTTGTTTTTTGTCTATTAAAATTGTAAGTTGTTTTTCGGCATTTATTAATTTGTTTTAATTGCACAGTGTTTTGTTTTTGTTATTTATATTTACTGAAATTCTAAGTTGTTTCATCTTGTTTCCTGTGTGTTTTCTGAAATTGTAAACCGTTTTGTTTTTTGTTCATTAAGTTTTCTGAAATTGTAAAGTGTTTGTTTTTTCGGAAATTGTAGTTTTGTTTTCTAAAATTATAAACAGATTTTTTTTTGTTAATTATGCTTACTGAAATTCGTAAGTTGTTTCATCTTTTATTAGTTTTCTTAAATTAAGTGTTTTTTTTGTGTTTCCTAAAATAGTAAAGTGTTTTTTTTTGTTTAAGTTTTCTAAAATTATACGTTGTTTCGGCATTTGGCTTCATTAAATTTGTTTTAATTGTAAAGTGTTTTGTTAATTATGCTTACTGAAATTGTAAAGTGTTTTTTGTGTGTTTTCTGAAATAGTAAAGTGTTTTGTTTTATTTTTCCAAGTTTTCTAAAATTGTAAAGAGTTTCGTATGTTCATTACGTTTTCTGGAATTGTAAGATGTTTCAACTTTTGCTGTTGTTTTTTGAAGTTGTAAAGTGTTTCGCTGGTTTGTTTTCTGAAATTGTAAAATATTTTGTGGTCCGTGATTTTGTGCTGTTTTCCTTTCATTTTTCCCAGGTAAACACAACAATCGAATATACGTTCATCCAAAATGCAAAAATGTGTGCTTATCTGTGTGATGACAAATTGATTTGGAAGCAATGTCTGATCATTACCTTATAAAATTCGAAGTTCTGACTCATTGTCAACAAGCTAATAATAATAATAATAACTGCTATAGCAGCCGCAACATTAATGCTGCCACAACGATGACTCTTGCTGACCTACTGCCTTCGGTAATGGCACCATTCCCAAATTATGTCGGCTCTATTGATAACCTCACTAACAACTTTGACAATGCCCTGCGCGAAACCATTGATAGTATAGCACCTCTAAAACAAAAAAGGGCCCCTAAAAGGCGCACCCCACGGTTTACAGAAGAAACTAGAGCTCATAAATTATGTAGAAAGTTGGAACGCAACTGGCGCGCGACTAAGCTTGAGGTTTTCCATCAAGCATGGAGTGATAGTTTAATATCGTATAAACGCATGCTTACCTTAGCTAAAGCTAAATATTACTCAAATCTCATACGCCTCAACAAAAACGACCCTAAATTTTTGTTTAGTACAGTAGCATGCATTCGGTCTCCCCTAGAGAGAGGGGGGGGTTACCCACATATGCGGTCCTCTCCAAGGTTTCTCATAGTCATTCACATCGACGTCCCACTGGGGTGAGTTTTTCCTTGCCCTTATGTGGGCTCTGTACCGAGGATGTCGTTGTGGCTTGTGCAGCCCTTTGAGACACTTGTGATTTAGGGCTATATAAATAAACATTGATTGATTGATTGATTGAAGCAATATTTAGCTTTAGTTTTTAGCATAACGGTCCGTGTACCTTCCGTTCATTCGGTTTCCAATTCTCTAATGCGAATCAAAAAACACATTTTGGGCCATTTTTTGTATTTTCATTTCTGAGACAAAAGTTGGACAACTATTTAACGACACTTTTAAAAAAAAAACATTAGGACTTGTGCTGAACAAAAATGTTACCATTATGCTAAAAACATGATAAACGCAAAGGAAAAGCTCAAATACTGCTTCCCGTTCAATTTCTCATCACACAGATAACCATTCATTTTTGCATTTTGGATGAACGTATATTAGATTTTTGTGTTTATCTGGAAAAATAAAAATCTATAAAAAAGGAAAACAGCACAAAGTCTAATTTTATGGCAACATTTTAATGAAAATCAACCTTTTTTTGTTTGTTTTCAAATCTTCCATATATAATAAAAATCGAAAAACGGCCCTAACTTTGTTTTTTGATTTGCGTATCATGAACGGAAGGAAATAGTATTTGTGTATAAAACTGTTAGGTACACCTCTGCATAACATTGTATCCTTAACATCAAAGAAAAAAGAAATACAGACTAATTTACAACAAAAGCTACGACTGATCCTCACGCTTCAATACAAAATCAATACGTTAAAAAAAAAATATATTAGGGGCCAGTTCTAGAATTACTACATTCCTCCATAAAATAGACAAACAGCTCTGAAAAGGTTTTATATTACTTAAATTAAAAACTGGTTTTGTTTAATAAAATTCTACCCAAACATTTGATAAAGTCAAATACAAATAAAGCAACAAGAGAAGTATCCAACACTTATCTTTTCTAAAGTAAATCTGTGCAGCACATATAGATAATCTACATCAACAATATGATTGAGTGGCTGGAAAGTACAGATTAAAAATACAAAATAATAAAATAAAATAAATTTACATTGACTGTTAAAAAATCGTTACAAATGAGAATCGGAACTCATTGAAAAATCTATTTTTTGACACCCCTAACAAATACCCTTACTGACATTGTTTTTTAGGCTGTAACAAACGATTTAAAGTGCATCATTTTATTCAGGGGAAAAAATAAAAAAATATTTAATAAAATGGAAGAGCAACATTCACTCAGAACATTAAATATTCAACCTACAAAACAAATTAAAACATTTGTGCAGCTGTTTTTTTATTTATATCAAAATGAGGAAGTTGGCTACAATGCGCACGTTTTGAGATGCAAAGTTTTCCGAAGTGGGATTTGGAGCATGATGTTGATGAAGCAGGTTTTCCGGAGTCACACCTTGACACCACACCCAATATACCCCCCCCCCCCCCTATTGGAGTAAAACTGCCCTAATTTAACATTATTGCAGTCTAAAACGGCACATGTGTCAATATGAGCACGTATCAAATAATTGTAGTTGCATATTACAAAGTCTCCAAGGCAGAAGTGTATTAGAAAGTATCCAGTAACAAACGTGTCCGCATCATGCTCTTAATTTTGAATTATTGTGATCACAATGATATTGTCAGAGTATGATCACAGTATTTGTTTTAATACAGAGCACATTTTGAGGGATGTAGAGGAACATTTATATTTTCATGCTGCAACAGTCCACCTGGAATTATTTGTCTTAAGATATAAAATGTGTCTGGGGTATAATGACAGACCTGTAGAAGAAGAAGAAATTCCTCCTTGTGTACCTCCTCAACAATGCATTCAAGCATAACAATTAAACTTTTTTCACCAAGGACCACCTCGGAAAAAAACAACTTTTCTCTAAGTACCACCATAATGACCCACATTTCTATACAGCAGCGTAGTAGGCCCAAGTATTCATCAAAAACAAGGCAGAAGTTTGATTTGATGTGGTCGTGACCTACCTGAAGTAGTCCAGTTTGCAGAAAACCTGTTCCTCTTTGACATAGCAGCTCACGTGTCGCCCCAGGGACGTTTTGCACACGCAGCAGGACAGGCAGCGCACGTGCCAGCACAAGTTGTTCACCTGCAAGTTAAAAAGCACCACAAACATTCCAGTTTTTGCAGCAAATAATACTCTAAGCACAGCATTTTGATGGAAATGTTGAGAACTGGCATTTAGGGCCGTCGGCAATAACCAGTTAACTCTTGTGATTAATTACACACAAATATCGCATTAATTATGCAGATCAATCACGTAAACATGCTGATCAATCACGTAAATATGCTGATCAATCACGTAACTAAGCAAATCATGTAAACATGCAGATCATGTAACTAAACAGATCAATCATGTTACTAAACAGATCAATCACGTAAGCATGCATATCAAATCATGTGAACATGCAGATCAATCATATAAACATGCAAATTAATCATGTAAATGTGCAGATCAATCACTGCTCCTTCACCTGACAGGCTGATGTGATCAGGTCAATGCGTACGTCAGTGCAAGGACGAGTAAGACGCCGCTGAAATTCACTTCAAAATATATATAGTTTGGAATAAATTACTTCTTTTTTCTTTCTTTCTTTTTTTTAAAGTGTGAAATTCTGAGCATAACATTTGTTGTCAAATAATCATTTGAGTTCATTTAAATTACACCAGTGATTACACCAGCTTACCGACCTCGAAGCTATTTTATTTGGTACATGGTGTAATGATGCGTGACCAGTAGATGGCAGTCACACATAAGAGATACGTGTAGACTCCAATATGATGGCAGTCACACATAAGAGATACATGTAGACTGCAATATGACTCAAGTAAAGAACACCAAAATGTTATATGTTTCATTGAAAATAAAACATTACAGATGGCACTCAAATATATGTCAAAATGTTTTAGTACGACTTTGGTAAGCTATGAAGCCGCACCGCTTGATGGATTGTACTGTGCTTCAACATACAAGTAATAGTATGGTGTGTGTATAAGATTAGACATTATCTGGCATTTTGTTTCGCAATATTATGCAAAAGAAACTTTTCTTACCTTCTGGTACCTGCTAAACTGTATTTGGGATCTGCATAAGTCCTGAAAATGTGCGCGTGTCTGCCTTTGTAGTCCGTGTAGTCTTCGATAAGCTTCTCCTTTTTCTCCATCTTCTTGTTATGGGTCATTCATCCTCCGCTGTTGCCATTTCTAATATAAAGTTCTTACTTATATCTGTGAGTAAGCTCGCCATGAAAGCGCTAAAACATACCGGTATAGTGAGTTTACATTATTCATCTAAGGAACTTTAGTTATTAGAGAGTTGCTAAGAGTGGGCTCTGTACCGAGGATGTCGTTGTGGCTTGTGCAGCCCTTTGAGACACTTGTGATTTAGGGCTATATAAATAAAAATTGATTGATAAACATTGAGTTCCGGTCGGACGGTTTTTCACGAGACACATTTCCGGCGTTGTTGCTAGTGATCCACGGATGAGGAGATGTTGATTTAAGTAAAGTCTGAATGTCAATAAAACAGTTAGCTCCATCTTTTGACACTTCTTCTACTCCCGTCCTTGCACGCTACACCGCTACAATAAAGATGACGGGGAGAAGACGCAGCTGAAGGTGAGCCGCATAAAAATAAGACCGCCCACAAAACAGCGCATCCTGAAGCGACTGTCAAAAAGCGGCTTGAAGATTATCTGTAAAACATGATCTATGCAGCATTTTGACCAAAGAACCACCATTACATTACGTAGACCACAAGGAAGTGTTTTACATTTAGAAAAAAAAAAATATATATATATATATATCCATCCATCCATCCATTTTCTACCGCTTATTCCCTTTGGGGTCGCGGGGGGCGCTGGAGCCTATCTCAGCTACAATCGGGCGGAAGGCGGGGTACACCCTGGACAAGTCGCCACCTCATCGCAGGGCCAACACAGATAGACAGACAACATTCACACTCATATCCACACACTAGGGCCCATTTAGTGTTGCCAATCAACCTATCCCCAGGTGCATGTCTTTGGAAGCGGGAGGAAGCCGGAGTACCCGGAGGGAACCCACGCAGTCACGGGGAGGACATGCAAACTCCACACAGAAAGATCCCGAGCCCGGGATTGAACCCAAGACTGCAGGACCTTCGTATTGTGAGGCAGATGCACTAACCCCTCTGCCACCGTGAAGCCCTATATATATATATATATATATATATATATATATATATATATATATATATATATATATATATATATATATATATATATATATATATATATATATATATATATATATATATATATATATATATATATATATATATATATATATCAGAAGGCAAAGCTCTCAATTTACCGGTCGATCTACTTTCCCATCCTCACCTATGGTCATGAGCTTTGGGTTATGACACGGGTACAAGCGGCCGAAATGAGTTTCCTCCGCCGGGTGGCGGGGCTCTCCCTTAGAGATAGGGTGAGAAGCTCTGCCATCCGGGGGGAGCTCAAAGTAAAGCCGCTGCTCCTCCACATCGAGAGGAGCCAGATGAGGTGGTTCGGGCATCTGGTCAGGATGCCACCTGAACGCCTCCCTAGGGAGGTGTTTAGGGCACGTCCGACCGGTAAGAGGCCACGGGGAAGACCCAGGACATGTTGGGTGGCTGGGGAGAGGAAAGTCTGGGCTTCCCTGCTTAGGCTGCTGCCCCCGCGACCCGACCTCGGATAAGCGGAAGAAGATGGATGGATATATATATACACACACACATATATATATATATTTATATGTATGTATTATTTATATATTATAAATATAATGTATAAATAGTATAATAACTATATATATATATATATATATATATATATATACACACTATAATAACAATATATATTATAATAACAATATATATACTATAATAATAAATAAATAAACATATATATTATAATACATGCATAATAATAAAGACATATATATTATAATTAATTCGAGAGAGAGAGAGAGAGATTTGTTTTACCTCCTACCTTGAGGAGGTACCTGTCCAAAATCTCCTGGCTGCAAGAACTGCAGATCAAGTGTCCGGGCTGGGCGAGGGCAGCCGGGATGGAGGACGGGGACGAGGACAGGGAGCACGGAGAAAAGCAGTCTTCGAAGATATCATCCGACCCAGAAGAGCCCTGTCACAAAACACGCATTTTGAACATTAAAACTTGACATTTCAGCGCCGTGTTAGTTCTTGTCAAAAAGGGCGTCAGAAAAAGCTCAAAAGTTGACATAGTTGTTTACTCGGCGGCACTTTGAAGTACACCGCCGCTCACGAGGTGCTTTTCAACTTCGTACATTTCACCTACTTTATTATTATTATTGTTAATAGTATTATTATTATTATTATTATTATTATTATTATTGTTATTATTATTTATTTCCAAACCACCTACTGTGTCGGCCAAAATGTGTCCATGTTGCAGCTGACCGAGCAGGTCTGTCCCCGCCATGTCTCACACGCCCGCCGGCCACACAGGCTCCGGAGGAAGTGGTCAGTTATCGTTCCCATGGCAACCGATTGTCGCGACATTAAGCGATACATCCATGCTGGGACTTTATCCCCCTCTTCCGTTCGTTCGTGTGTCGACTTGATAGTTGTATATATGTAAAAAAAACAACTAAACAATTCTTATAATAATGTTGCAGCAAAAAGGTCTTGATGAGTTGCACCTGTGATGCCAATTAGACACAATTAATTCCAGGTGTGACCGCACGGGCACATTCTCCAATTAACACAACTTCCCCGACTGTGAGACGTTCTTGAGGATGACGTCATACGTCTACAGTCGGGGAAGTTGTATTAATTGGAGAATTTGGAATTAATTGTGTCTAATTGGCATCACAAGTGCAACTCATCAAGACGTTTTTGCTGCAACATTATTATAAGAATTGTTTAGTTTTATTTATTTTTATTTTTTTTAACATATATACAATATAAAACATATATATATAGTATATATGATACAACAACATGCAAAATGTTTAAAACATATTATCCTTTATATGCATATATATATATATATATATATATATATATATATATATATATATATATACACATATATATATATATATATATATATATATATATATATATATATATATATATATATATATATATATAGTATATAATAAAATAATACCATATATTATAAACCAACATGCAAAATGTTAAAAAAACCATATTATTTATATATATATATATATATATATATATATATATATATATATATATATATATATATATATATATATATATAAATACTATGTAACAAATAAATGTTTTAGGTATTTTGCGTGTTATTGTATCATATATGGTAACATTTTACAGTAACAAATAAGTGTAGTTTAAAGGAAACTAAAAGTAAAAGATGACAGAAACATTGTACAGTAATACATCAGTTGAGGATGCAACATTATATATATATATATATATATATATATATATATATATATATATATATATATATATATATATATATATATATATATATATAATCTTGCATCCTCAACTGATGTATGACAGAAACATTGTACAGTAATACATCAGTTGAGGATGCAAGATTATATATATATATATATATATATATATATAATCTTGCATCCTCAACTGATGTATTACTGTACAATGTTTCTGCCATATATATATATATATATATATATATATATATATAATCTTGCATCCTCAACTGATGTATTACTGTACAATGTTTCTGTCATCTTTTACTTTTAGTTTCCTTTAAACTAGACTTATTTGTTACTGTAAAATGTTACCATATATGATACAATAACACGCAAAATACCTAAAACATTTATTTGTTACATTTTTTTTCCCTTGTTGAATATAATATTTTTCTGCGACAGTGGTTATCAAACTTTTTTCATCAAGTACCACCTCAGAAAACACTTGGCTCTACCACCATAATGCATACTTGCCAACCTTGAGACCTCCGATTTCGGGAGGTGGGGGGCGGGGGCGTGGTTAGGGGCGTGGCTAAGAGGGGAGGAGTATATTTACAGCTAGAATTCACCAAGTCAAATATTTCATATATATATATATATATATATATATATATATATATATATATATATATATATATATATATATATATATATATTAGAGATGCGCGGTTTGCGGACACAACCGCGGAGTCCGCGGAGTCCGCGGATTATCCGCGGTTCGGGCGGTTGAAATAAAAAAAAATTAGATTTTATCCGCGGGTCGGGTCGGGCGGTTGAAATAAAAAAAAATTAGATTTTAAATAGATTCAGGCGGGTGGCAGTTAAACCAATTCGGAAATATATATACATAGTTAAATGTTGTTACCCACATACGAAAAAACGAGCAGGCACCTGCAGCATATGCCACAACAGAAGAAGAAAAAAAAAAGAGATGGACACTTTTACGGAGCGGAGAAGGGACGCCTCGCCGGGGTCCGGGACCGAGGCCCCTTCCCCCAAGAGGGCCCCACCGGGAGCCGTAGCTGAGGTGATCCGCGAGAAGGGCCTGACGCACGTCCAGGGTCACCACCGCGCCCACCGCACGGCACCCCGCCTCGTCCGCCTTCGCCGCGGCCGGCGTCACGCGCAGCAGGTAAGCAGCTTACCTGCCCGCCACCCCCGTGGCCGGGGGCTCGTAACAGGGGTCACTCCGCGCGCTCCGCCCGCGCAGCTTACCTGCGCTCATCAGACCCCAGAAAAGGTGTTGGTTGATATAGACAGCAGGACGGTGGCCATGGCAGTCGGAACCCGCTAAGGAGTGTGTAACAACCCACCTGCCGAATCAACTAGCCCTTAAAATGGATGGCCCTGGAGCGTCGGGCCCATACCCGGCCGTCGCCGGCAGCGAGAGCCGCGAGGGCTAGGCCGCGACGAGTAGGATGGCTCCACCCGGGCTCGCGCCCGAGGCTTCAGCGCGCACCGCGGGTTCGAGGGACATCGCACCTCCATGCGCTTGGAGGTGCGCTCAGCGCGGCTCCCAGATGATTGCTGCATTGGATCAGTCTCCTTTCTTTAACAGGCAAAAGCTTTATAACCTCACTAATGCATTGCATCGTCTATATTAGATATATAACAACGGGCGGGTGCGGGCGGGTGCGGTGTTGATTAATTGTTAATTCGGGTGGATGCGGATGGTTGACGACTTTTATGATGCGGTTGCGGATGAAATAATTGCCTATCCGCGCATCTCTAATATATATATATATATATATATAAAAATATAACAATATATAATTTATTGGGATTAATGTTTTATTTTATTATTCAAATATGTAGTTTTAATTTACTTATGTCAGAATAATATTTTCAAACACAGCTAAATGCATTGTTTTGCTTATTTAGCACTGACTTTAATCTGAAGCTTTGAAAAAGACCCAAACAACAACTTGAGTAAAATAATCATAAAAAGAACTGGAAGGGTATATACGGTAAAATAAAACGACCTAAAAAACAAAAAACTAAAAACAAAGCAAAAACAAACAAACAAAATACAAAACATCATTGGACAAGACTATATTTTTCAAAACAATACATAATATCACATTTCAATTGTACTAAGAAATGCAAAGTTTGTGTTTTTATTATTATTATTATTGTTTTAAAATGATGTTTTATTCATTTTTATTTTTTTTGGGATCATTTTACAATGATTGTAAACAATCAACAAACAATAGATGCTGCTTTAGTGGTGAACATTTAATTTAAAGGCAGATAGCAAATATCAAATATTAAACCAAAATGCAATAAAATAAAAACAAAAAAGATATTTGATACATTTGATGACATGTGCAATTTAATCCACGTTTTACCCAAATCTATTTTAGCAGTTTGTCAAATATGAATATTAGTTAATTTAGGATGGAATGTGAGTGTGAATGTTGTCTGTCTATCTGTGTTGGCCCTGCGATGAGGTGGCGATTTGTCCAGGGTTTACCCCGGCTTCCGCCCGAATGCAGCTGAGATAGGCTCCAGCGCCCCCCGCGACCCCGAAAGGGACAGGTGGTAGAAAATGGATGGATGGATGGATGGATGGATGTTGACTTACCGCGCTGCAGGAGACAGACTTTTGCATTTTGCAGGAAGGTAGACGACAACTCCGATGGTTTTGTTGTTCTCTCGTTCCAGTTTGTGTCAACCCACTCTTAGAACTCAGTTACGCCTCATCTTAAAGCTCCGCCCACCTCCCGTCATTAACATTCAACAACCGCCTGCTCCGACGTACATTACTAACATATGCTAACATAGATATGCTATCACATGACATTTTGATATTATTTATTTGTTCATATATATATATATATATATATATATATATATATATATATCTTTAACATTATATATATATATATATATATACATATATATATATATATATATATATATATATATATGTCTTAATAAGGTTATCCAAAAAATAGTGCTCGATACCGTAGTAGAGCGCAATATATGTATGTGTGGGAAAAAAAATCACAAGACTATTTCATCTCTACAGGCCTGTTTCATGAGGGGGGGTTCCCTCAATCATCAGGAGAAATCTCCTGATGATTGAGGGAACCCCCCCTCATGAAACAGGCCTGTAGAGATGAAATAGTCTTGTGATTTTTTTCCCCACACATATATATATATATATATATATATATATATATATATATATATATATATATATATATATATATATACATACATATATCCATCCATCCATTTTCTACCGCTTATTCCCGCTGGAGCCTATCTCAGCTACAATCGGGCGGAAGGCGGGGTACACCTTGGACAAGTCGCCACCTCATCCCAGGGCCTATATATATATATATATATATATATATATATATATATATATATATATATATATATGTATATATATACATGGATATATATGTATATGTGTATATATATGTATATATAGGGATATATGTATATATATATATGTATATATGGGTATGTATGTCTCTATATATATATATATATATATATAAATATATATATATGGATATATATGTATATATGTGTATATATATATATATATATGAATATTTATGGATATATTTATTTACATATATATATAAAGCCAAAAAATTTAATATAAAGTTGCCAGAATATGAATATGATCTCAATGGTCAGCCATTGATGACCGCACTCAAGTGATTTTAAGAATCTGCTACAAAAATGTGAGTCCCCCACAAGTTGTTTGAACTGAACTCGCGGGCCACCAGTTGAAAAGCCCAGATGAAGAAAAAGAGAGGACATAAGATGGAACCTTAAGAAACACCACTAGTATACACTGCATGAGAAGTAAACAAGCTCCAGCAACACCTGACTTATGTAAATCACATTACGGTAAACAACTGCCAAAAAGGAGAGGACTTAAAGGGGTGCCCTGAGGAACGCCTCAGTTATGTAAATCACAAGTTTGGTTAGATGTCAAAGCAAGGATCTGCCAGTGTGTTTCCCCTTGTCCAAGCTCCTCTATACCACAAGAGCACTCTGGTAATTTCAGGAATCTCCCTAGTTTTCAACTGAACCTGTGGTGTCATTCCCAGGATGGATTTGGCCCTGCACCGCCAGTTGAATATTATTGCGCTATAGTTTATACATTATATTCTGTTCGAAATAAACTCAACTAGGCTAAACCGAGACAAACAACTTGGAACGATACGTTAGTGACTTAGCTTCCCGACCAGTGATAATATCAAGTGACATGTGGAGGGCCGGAAAACTCTGGGCTGAGGAGGAGACCCTGCCCCAAGTGGAGGAGTTCAAGTACCTCAGAGTCTAGTTTTCAAGGGAGGGAAGAGTGGATCGGGAGTTCGACAGGAAGATCGGTGCGGCGTCTGCAGTGATGAGGACCCTGAATTGGTCCGTCGTGGTGAAGAAGGAGCTGAGGCGGAAGGCAAAGCTCTCAATTTACTGGTCGATCTAGGTTCCTGTCCTCAAATATGGTTCTGAGCTTTGGGTTATGTCCGAAAGGACAAGATCACGGGTACAGGTATGAATTTCCTCCGTTGGGAGATAGAGAAGCTCTGTTGTTTGGGAGGAGCTCAAATAAAGTTGTTCGGGCATCTGGTTGAGATGCCCTGCGGACGCCTCCTTGGTGTGGTGTTTCGGGCACATCAGACTAGTAGGAGGCCATGGAGAAGACCCAGGACACGTTGGGGAGACTATGTCTCCCAGCTGGCCTGGGAACGCCTCGGGATCCCCCGGGAGGGGCTGGACGAAGTGGCTGGGGAGAGGGAAGTCTGGGTGCTTAGGCTGCTGCCCCCGCGACACGACCTTGGATCAGCGGAAGAGGATGGATGGATGGATGGATGTAGAAAGCCTTCATTGAAAAGCTATTACTACGCAAATCTCATGGGCCGGAGACGCTGGCTCAGCCAGCATGAGGGTGCGGGGCGTGGTGGGGTTAATTTGCATTTAAAAAGACAATGTGGAGGGGGGCGTGGCCTGCGGGCCTGCCGCGGAACGGGTTGTGCAAGGACCGGCCTCGAAGACAGCGACAGGTGAGTAGATGACCCAGGTGGGCCTTGTTATCTAATCACCTGTCGCCTTAATTAGCAGCAGCCGGAACGAAGACACGGGGTGTGGGAGTTGGAGCCCGAGAAGGAAAAACGAACTGAGACACGCTGGACTGCAAAGTCCGAAAATATATTGCTGGAAAGCAATCCCTGCACGACAATAAAAGACTGTTACCTCAGACTGCCGGGCTCACAAGAAGAATCTTTGTGTCAGGAGAACCCACAGGAGGGCAACCTCTACAGACAGTAACCCAAAAGAGCTGTTCTCGTTCAATACTCGGAGAGGAACTAGACTAAAGTGCGCTAAAAGTGGATTAGAAGCGTCATTTGAACCCTTTTTTCTCTTTCTTAATGTGTTCCGCTAAGGATTTGTTTGTCCGTTTGATTGTTTGACTCCATTGTCACGTCATTCAACAGGACCATTATCTCCTGGTGTGTGTTGTGTTCCTGACTCTGGTCCACTTCCTGCTCCCTTTGCTTTTGAGGAAGCCTTCTGCCCATTACGGGCGTTGGTCGTACACTCTTTTGAAGTTGCACGTTAGCGACGGTTAGCGTGTCTCCTCAGTGATTGTTAGCAACCAGAACTTTTCAAGGAGTTAGTCCCTTAGCCCAATCGGTCTTCAAGACAGTCATGCCAATATACATACTAATAATGGCGGTTGGGAAAAGAGCCCGAATAGTCAAGAACTTCAAAGTAGAGCTCCTCTCGGTTTGTCCACACAGAAAATTACATTGTAGGTTTTATATTTTATTTCAAAATAAAACAACACCAACTTGTTGCATGGGTTTAGTAACACCACTGCCAGCACCTCAACAACTCATACAGTGTTTTATTTTAATTTTTACAGATAAATAAATAAAAACAATAAATATAAATTAATGAATGAATACATACATAAATAAATGTGTTAATCAAAAACAATGAATGAATAAACACATGAATACATATAATAATAAATGAATAAATACATGAATAAATTATTTAATTAATAAAAACAATCAACAAATAAATGAATAAATTATTTAATCAATTAATGTATTCAATAACCATCCATCCATCCATTTTCTACCGCTTATTCCCTTTTGGGGTCGCGGGGGGCGCTGGAGCCTATCTCAGCTACAATTGGGCGGAAGGCGGGGTAGACCCTGGACAAGTCGCCACCTCATCGCAGGGCCAACACAGATAGACAGACAACTTTCACACTCACATTCACACACTAGGGCCAATTTAGTGTTGCCAATCAACTTATCCCCAGGTGCATGTCTTTGAAATGACAAATAAATGACTAAATAAATAAATTAATACATTTAATTTATTATTTAATTAGTAATTAGTATTTTTTTTTAAACCAATTGATGAATAAACAAAGTAATAAATTAATTAATTAATTAATACATTTGTTATTAATAAAAAAAAGAAATAAACACATGGATAAATATATGAATAAATGAATACATAAATGAAATAATACACAAATGAATGAATGAATGAATGAATGAGTTAATTGATAAAAACAATAAATAAGTAATCAAATGAATAAATGAATAAATGTATTAATTAGTTAATTTGTAAAAACAATGGAAAAAATAAATACATGAATGAATACATTAATAAATTAATAAAAACATTTTTTAAACATAAATAAATAAATTAAATAGTTAATTACAAAAATAATGAATGAATAAAAATAAATAAATAAATCAATAAATAAACAATTATCAGGTTTGCAACAGTATTTACATTAATTAAAAAATGATATAAAAAAATGGCATGACAGAAAAAAAAGGGACAACCAACAGGCTTAATGCAACAGCCTTAACTGTAACTAATTAACTCAGGGGTGCTCAAAGTCGGGGCCCGGGGCCAAACTTGGCCCGTGGAGTCCCTTGATATGGCCCGCCAAAGGATGACTTCCTAAATTTAACACACACATACAGACCTCTTTCAAGCTCACTAGGGACATTCCGAATAAATATTGATATGGGATATCTGTCTGATACCAGCATTGGATGATATCGACTAGCATATAAAATGTGCGATACAAGCAGTCCTGCAGCATGTTTACTTGTGTGTGATATCATGTGCGATACAAGCAGTCCTGCAGCGTGTTTACTTGTGTGGGATATCATGTGTGAGACAAGCAAATCTGCAGCGTATTTAATTGTGTATGATATCATGTGAGATACAAGCAGTCCTGCAGCATGTTTACTTGTGTGTGCTATCATGTGCGATACAAGCAGTCCTGCAGCGTGTTTACTTGTGCAAAGTTGGACAGTTAACATCTAAATGTTCTCAAATAAGACGATGACTTCTGTTTTGTTTGATTAGCCGTTTTACTGCCGTGTTATAGACACAGTTTATAAACAATTAAGGTATGTAAATAAACATTTACAAAATATTTCTGTGTTAACAACTCATTTTACAACGTATATATCTGCGGTTTATAGTCCAGTGCGGCTTATATGTGGAAAAATGTTTCCTTCTAAAATTTAGAGGCTTATATAGTCTGGAAAATGGTTCTTTGATAATTCTAATTATGTATTTTTACTGTTCTTTTCCCCATGTTTACACTGTGCAGTGTTCACTATCCTTATAGGGCAAAACAAGTGTGTGATTACTGCTGTCAAAGATAAATAATACATCATAAGTCAGTCATTGTGGGCTTGGCTTCCTCTCTTCAACCACAAACATCCGACTATTTGACGAACATTTCATTGTTTTGGTCGTTTTGTAGCTTGGTCGTGACAATGTGTGTACTGCTAATCATCCATCTATCCATCCATTTTCTACCGCTTATCCCCTTCGGGGTCGCGGGGGGCGCTGGAGCCTATCTCAGCCACAATCGGGCGGAAGGCGGTGTACACCCTGGACAAGTCGCCAACTCATCGCAGTACTGCTAATCATTTAAATGAATATTTCTTAAAGTGGAGGCACAAAGGATCTTGGGATATGCACGGCTAATTAAGGATCATTTTCAAGAACACTTTGAGCTAATGCAGTGCTTCTCAATTATTTTATGTTACCCCCCACTCGTTACAAAGTTGCTTAAGTACACCTCTGCATGACATTGTATCCTTATTAGGGACGGCGTGGCGCAGTGGAAGAGTGGCCGTGCGCAACCCGAGGGTCCCTGGTTCAATCCCCATCTAGTACCAACCTCGTCATGTCCGTTGTGTCCTGAGCAAGACACTTCACCCTTGCTCCTGATGGGTGCTGGTTAGCGCCTTGCATGGCAGCTCCCTCCATCAGTGTGTGAATGTGTGTGTGAATGGGTAAATGTGGAAGTAGTGTCAAAGCGCTTTGAGTACCTTGAAGGTAGAAAAGCGCTATACAAGTACAACCCATTTATTTATCATTAACATTAAAGACAAAAATATATAGACAATACATAAAGGTATACTTGCAACAAATGATAACTTTATTAACATTGTTTTTTAGTCTGTAACAGAAAATATTTATTCTTCCGCTTATCCGAGGTCAGGTCGTGTTTAATAAGGAATCTTGTCCATGAGGGGCCTCTGACTTAAATT
This sequence comes from Nerophis lumbriciformis, assembly GCF_033978685.3. NCBI lineage: Eukaryota > Metazoa > Chordata > Actinopteri > Syngnathiformes > Syngnathidae > Nerophis > Nerophis lumbriciformis. The sequence continues at coordinate 13,823,353 of NC_084550.2, read as the reverse complement.
TCAATAGTATAATTGCTGCCATCTTGTGGACAGTGTCAGTAATTGAGGTTAATGACCATGAATTGCCTTTTGAAGTGTGCACATTTTTACACATGACCCAATCAAAACCACCTTTCTCATTCATGACACAACAAAGCTAATTATATACATGTAATTAACTACATATATATCCATGTAGTTATATATATATATATATATATATATATATATATATATATATATATATTCACTCTTACACACACACACACACATACAATAAAGTTAAAGTAACAATGATTGTCATATATGTGCTATATATGGGGTCTATACATCATTTTTATATATGACCCAATCCAAACAGACTTCCCATTCGTGGCTCAACAAAACTGACACAAAAAGTCAACACACATAGTCACAAATAAGTTAACTTGCTCACTGAACTTTGTGAATATAACACGAAAAAATGTCCAAACTCCACACATAATTGAAAATGACATCAATTTAAACCCCCTGCAATGCATGATGGGAAAAATGCAAACCACCCTCTCCATTTTAGATGCTTGATAGTTCTGATTGTTTACAAAACTTTAAGGAGGTCGTCACGGAAGTAAACAAGATAGGAATCGAACTTTCATGTACTCTTAATATCCAAATATATTAATTATATATCCATTTTATTAATATTATATATATATATATATATATATATATATATATATATATATATATATATATATATATATATATATATATATATATATATTTATATAGTGAGTAAGTAAGTAAGTAAGCAAAGTAAGTAAATATATAATTATACGTTTGTATAAACATATGTGTATGTATATATATATATATATATATATATGTGTGTGTATGTGTCTGTATATATATATATATATATATATATATATATGAACCGAACGCTGGGTTAAGGCGCCCGATGCCGACGCTCATCAGACCCCAGAAAAGGTGTTGGTTGATATAGACAGCAGGACGGTGGCCATGGAAGTCGGAACCCGCTAAGGAGTGTGTAACAACCCACCTGCCGAATCAACTAGCCCTGAAAATGGATGGCGCTGGAGCGTCGGGCCCATACCCGGCCGTCGCCGGCAGCGAGAGCCACGAGGGCTAGGCCGCGACGAGTAGGATGGCCGCCGCGGTGCGTGCTGAAGCCTCGGGCGCAAGCCCGGGTGGAGCCGCCGCGGGTGCGAGGGACATCGCTCCTCCACGTGCTTGGAGGTGCGTTCAGCACGGCTCCCATATGATTGCGCACTGGTGTGCGTCTGGGCCGTGACAGCGTGGCACGCATTGAATGTCTGTGCTGCATTGGATCAGTCTCCTTTCTTTAACAGGCAAAAGCTTTATAACCTCACTAATGCCTTGCATCGTCTATATTAGATATATAACAACGGGCGGGTGCGGGCGGGTGCAGTTCTGATTAAATGTTAGTTCGGGTGGATGGCGGATGGTTGACGATTTTTGTGATGCGGTTGCGGATGAAATAATTGCCTATCCGCGCATCTCTAATACACATATATATATATACATAGATACATACATACATACACACATGTGTGTGTGTGTGGGTGTGTGTGTATATATATATATATATATATATATATAGCCCTGCGATGAGGTGGCGACTTGTCCAGGGTGTACCCCGCCTTCCGCCCGATTGTAGCTGAGATAGGCTCCAGCGCCCCCCGCAACCCCGAAGGAAATAAGCGGTAGAAAATGGATGGATGGATATATATATATATATATATATATATATATATATATATATATATATATATATATATCCACTCACCTCCGCTCCTCCACCATGTTTACCTCCGCTCGTTGCCCAGAATAACCTGTCACTCCACAGCCACTGTTTGCACGCTTCCTCCAATAGCGTGACTGCGCTGTATCGGGGGCGGGAGTTCAATTAAAACAGGATAGAAGGAGGAAAACAAGATGTGACTGAGAGGTGGCTTTCACAAAGGACAGGAAACTGGGAGACATGTCGAAGAGAACCACATTGAAGTCGCACACGCATTTTAAAAGCCAGAAGAAATACAGGAAGGCGACGTTAAGGGAGAAAAAAAAGGAGAAAATGAAAACATCCAGATATTCCTCCATTACCTTTGAAATGTGTCTCTGGACATGTGAGCGATCACGTATGTCAACAATGTGCGTGCATTGATGCATTGATGCCTGCTGAAAGCTTTCTGGAACAAAAGTAGCTCCAAGCTTTTGTGTCCACTGACAGAAAGTTGGAAATCAAAGTTTATATTACAGTCATCTAGGTTCCTCAACTGCAAGACTAATGATTCTATTCTACTGATCAGTATAATATCTGGAGCTGAATAAATCAATACCATTTAAGATGCCCGTTTTTAAAGCAGCGGGTTTTGAGTCTGAACATGGATACTTAAAGGGGAGTTGCTCTTTTCTTTTCTATGTTTTAATGCAGTAAATAAACACTAGCAAAAGTCAGCTAACAATGCAGGTAATGGGAATGCGATCTATTCCGCCTAAAAAGCCTTCTAAAGAACCTCCAACAACGTTTTATTTACATGCTGCCCTGGAAAAAACTCACACTCTCACCAAGTATATACTTATACTTTCTAGTCAAAATATGTAAACAAACTTGATACAAGTCACAAACCCCTGAATAGTCATTTTTCAGTGAGACATAAAACCTTGTTTTTAAGCAATAGATCGGGTGTTCTTCAAACTTTTTGACTTGAGGGCAGCATTGGGCTAAAATAATTTGGCCGGGGGCCGAAAGCCGACTGGAATTTATGGATATGCATTGAATTTATGCAACAATTTAAATATACACACATACATATATATATATATATATATATATATATATATATATATATATATGTGTATATACACTTACATACATATATATATGTATATATATATACACATACATACATACATATATACGTGTATATATATACATTCATATATATATATATATATACATACATACATATATACGTGTATATATACATACATAAATATACATACACATATATATATATATATATGTATATATATATATATATATATATATATATATATATATATATATATATATATATATATATATATACATACATGCATATATATGTGTATATATATATATATATATATGCATATATATATATATATATATATATATATATATCCATCCACCGATTTGCTACCGCTTATTCTCTTTGGGGTCGCGGGGGCGCTGGAGCCTATCTCAGCTACAATCGGGCGGAAGGCGGGGTACTTCCTGGACAAGTCGCCACCTCATCGCAGGGCCAACACAGATAGACAGACAACAGTCACACACATTCACACACTAGGGCCAATTTAGTGTTGCC
>NC_084550.2:13812500-13815000 GCF_033978685.3 Nerophis lumbriciformis | reverse complement strand
ACTCCAACCTGGGCTCAATGCGTCTTCCTGTTGCATCCCCGTGATTTTGTGCACATTCTTCTGGCTCTCCTTCACAAAAGTGCCAGTCATTCGCTCTCGCCAGCCAACCCTCTTTTTACCCATCATGCTTTGTGGCGGGAAGATGTGGGTGTCGTTTTGGAACGTGAGAGGCAGATTTGTTTTTAGAACATACTTGCCAACCCTCCCGAATTTTCCGGGAGACTCCCGAAATTCAGGGCCTCTCCCTAAAACCTCCCGGGACAAATATTCTCCAGAAAATCTCCCGATTTTCAGCCGGAGCTGGAAGCCACGCCCCCTCCAGCTCCATGCGGACCTGAGTGAGGACAGCCTTTTTTCACGACGGGAGGACAACAGGGTGACAAGAACTAAATCATCCAGACTAGAGATAAATTGTATTATTATGTTTATTTGACCTAAAAATAAATATATTTATTATTAAAAAAAAAAAAACTGAATACATTTTTACTATATTTTGCTAAAAACATCAAAATTAATTGTATTTTTATTTGTATTTTTTTGTGACTCCTTATTACATCCAGCCATATAATTATACATTAAAATAAACATATTTGAAATAATTGATTTTAAATTATCATAATAATTCATTTAAAATGACCATATTTAATTATTAAAATAATTGCTTGTTTATCAACAACTTTAGCATTTTATTCATTACATTTTGAAACCCTCAGAAGCCAAGTTATGTTATATTCCTTAATATTTATTTATGCAAGTTTGAAGTATCAATTATCTAAACACAGTTTTGTTTGCATATTTTCAGGATGTAGATATCTATATATATATATACATATATATATATATACATATATATATATATATATATATATATATATATATATATATATATATATATATATATATATATATATATATATATATATATATATATATATATATATATATGCGTGGCGCAGTGGAAGAGTGGCCGTGCGCAACCCGAGGGTCCCTGGTTCAATCCCCACCTAGGACCAACCTCGTCATGTCCGTTGTGTCCTGAGCAAAACACTTCACCCTTGCTCCTGATGGGTGCTGGTTAGCGCCTCGCATGGCAGCTCCCTCCATCAGTGTGTGTGAATGTGTGTGTGAATGGGTAAATGTGGAAGTAGTGTCAAAGCGCTTTGAGTACCTTGAAGGTAGAAAAGTGCTATACAAATACAACCCATTTATTTATTTATATATATATATATATATATATATATATATATATATATATATATATATATATATATATATATGTCTTAATAAGGTTATCCAAAAAATAGTGCTCGATACCGTAGTAGAGCGCAATATATGTATGTGTGGGGAAAAAAATCACAAGACTTTCGTGAATGGTTGGTAGCTGTTATTTCTCAGGTTGAAAGTGACGTCAAGGCAGTTGACGGTTTGCTTGTTGGCTTCAATCGTGATCCGTAGGCCGTTCTCTTTGAAAATTTGGCATATGCGCTTCTTGGTATTCTCGCTGCTCCTTGGCGAGGCGCGACACACTGCCAGTCCGTCTTGTGAACAATCACAAGGCTTCTTTCAGGAACAAAAACCTGTGAAATACCACAGAACTCAGCAAACACATTTGGGACCTCAAAGACAATAATGTTGAATATTCAATAACATGGCAAATTCTTGCATCCAGCACACCTTACAATAGTGGTAATAAAAGATGCAACCTATGCTTGAAAGAGAAACTGTTTATTATTTACCATCCAGACCTGTCATCCCTCAACAAGCGCAGCGAAATTGTAACAACATGCCGCCATAGACGGAAACACCTCCTAGGTAACACATGAGCCAATCACCACGCCCCTAGGCCAGCCTGTACCCACCCACTCTGTGCCCTATATAAACCATGGTATGCGAATGCTCCCATTAAAATCTCCTGATGATTGAGGGTACCCCCCTCATGAAACAGGCCTGTAGAGATGAAATAGTCTTGTGATTTTTTTCCCACACATACATATATATATATATATATATATATATATATATATATATATATATTTATTGTATTATATGTATATATATATATATATATATATATATATATATATATATATATATATATATATATATATATATATATATATATATATATATATACGTATATATATCTATTTTATTATATATATATATATATATATATATATATATATATATATATATATATATATATATATATATATATATATATATATATATATATATAAATAAAATAAATACTTGAATTTCAGTGTTCATTTATTTACACATATACACACACATAACACTCATCTACTCATTGTTGAGTTAAGGGTTGAATTGTCCATCCTTGTTCTATTCTCTGTCACTATTTTTCGAACCATGCTGAACACCCTGTCTCTGATGATGCATTGATGTGTGGCACGCACAAAAGTGCTTTCATCAAATGCACTAGATGGCAGTATTGTCCTGTTTAAGAGTGTCACAACATTGCTGTTTACGGCAGACG
>NC_084550.2:13790000-13807500 GCF_033978685.3 Nerophis lumbriciformis | reverse complement strand
TCATGCACATAATCACGTTTCATCGAACATATATTAACGTTGTTGCCCTAGGGCAGGGGTCGGCAACCCGCGGCTCTAGAGCCGCATGCGGCTCTTTAGTGCCGCCCTAGTGGCTCTCTGGAGCTTTTTCAAAAATGTATGAAAAGTGGAAAAAGTTGAGGGGGAAAAAAAAATTTTTTTTGTTTTAATATGGTTTCTGTAGGAGGACAACCATGACACAAACCTCCCTAATTGTTATAAAGCACACTGTTTATATTAAACATGCTTCACTGATTCGAGTATTTGGCGAGCGACGTTTTGTCCTACTAATTTTGGCAGTCCTTGAACTCACCTTAGTTTGTTTACATGTATATCTTTCTCCGACTTTCTAGGACGTGTTTTATGCCACTTCTTTTTCTGTCTCATGTTGTCCACCAAACTTTTAACGTTGTGCATGAAAGGTGAGTTTTGTTGATGTTATTGACTTGTGTGGAGTGCTAATCAGACATATTTGGTCACTGCATGACTGCGAGCTAATCGATGCTAACATGCTATTTAGGCTAGCTATATGTACATATTGCATAATTATGCCTCATTTGTAGCTATATTTGAGCTCATTTAGTTTCCTTTAAGTCATATTAATTCAATTTATATCTCATGACACACTATCTGTATGTAATATGGCTTTTAATATTTTGCGGCTCCAGACAGATTTGTTTTTGTATTTTTGGTCCAATAAGGCTCTTTCAACATTTTGGGTTGCCGACCCCTGCCCTAGGGTAAACTGGGTTTAACACATGGCACACGGACAAAGCTTAACCTATTGTTACTATAACAATCTACAAGGTTAATGTAGGTTGCTTCTCTTTCTCCCCCTCCATTTTTCTGCATTCTTTCATATCTCAAGTTATCATTACGTATATGTATTGTTGCATTTGAACAACTGTATTGTTGATAATAAAGGTAAAGTATTGGTATTGTTCATTATCAATAGCGCTATTTCTATTGGTATTTGAATTGCTCCATTTGTAGTGTAATAATGCTCATTGTCATTTCTGTATTATTTTTTATTTTCGGTAACTGCTTATTTGCTATTACTTTTACCATCATATTTGTACATGTCGTATTTGCTGATGTTGCTCTATTGTTGTTGTTGTTGTTTGCTGTTGTTGTTTTTGTCTCTCTGTCTAATCCCCCTCTCGTCCCCACAATTTCCCCCTCTGTCTTCTTTTTTTTCTCTTTCTATCCCCTCCTGCTCCGGCCCGGCTGCACTAAATGATAATATAAAAACATTTAATAAAGTCAAATACAAATAAGGCAACAAGAGAAGTATCCTACACTTTTCTTTTGTAAAGTAAATCTGAACAGCCGACATGGGCATCTACATCAACTATATGATTTGCCTGAGAAGCTGGACAGGACAAAAAAAAAAAAAAAAAAAAAAAAGCAAAAAAACAAAACAAAAAAATAGATAAATTAAAAAAAAAGAAAATTGCTTCTTAGAGAAGCCGTACCAGAACCATGGCACACCAGAGTGGGTTAGCTTGTATGCTATCTTCCTGAAACCAGCACATCAGGGGTCGGCAAACTTTACCAGTCAAAGAGCCATTTTGACCAGTTTCACAAATTATAGAAAACAATGCGAGCTGCAAATTTTTTTTGAAATTTTTAATGAAATAACACTGTATACAAAGTTTTTTATTTGCTTTGTATAAACCAGGGGTCTCAGACACGCTGCCCACAACTTTATGTGGAATTTGAAAGCTGGTGCGGCACGCGGGTTTTAAATGAATGGCTCAGCGTCATGCGCGCCGTGATGGTACAGCATATAGCACCCACTACAGTTAGCGTGCCTGGTGGCGGTATAAAAAAAACCTAAAAACTTTAACACTCTTACTAATAATGCGCCACACTGTGAACCCACACCAAACAAGAATGACAAACAAATTTCGGGAGATCATCTGCACCGTAACACAACATAAACACAACAGGACAAATACCCAGAATCCCATGCAGCCCTAACTCTTCCGGGATACATTATACACCCCCCCCCCCCCCCTCCCCCTCTACCAAACCCCGCCCACCTCAACCGACGCACAAAGAGGGGGCGGGTGTTGATGTGTGAGGGAGCAGGGTTGGGGTGGGGGCGGGGTTTGGTGGTAGCAGGGGTGTATAATGTAGCCCGGAAGAGTCAGGGCTGCATGGGATTCTGGGTGTTTGTTCTGTTGTGTTTATGTTGTGTTAAGGTGCAGATGTTCTCCCGAAATGTGTTTGTCATTCTTGTTTGGTTTTGGTTCAAAGTGTGGCGCATTATTAGTAAGAGTGTTAAAGTTGTTTTATATGACCACCGTCAGTGTAACCTGTATGTCTGCAAGCCGAAGATGTATATTGTATAACAATTGTTGGCCTGGCACGCTGTTAATACAGATTGTAGAGGGCGCCAAATGTTGTACCATCATGGCACGCCCTTATTATAGCCGTAAGGGTGAAAATCGGGGAATTTTAATCCCGGGAGTTTTTACTGCGAGAGGCACTAAAATCCGGAAGTCTCACGGGAAAATTGGGGGGTTCAGCAAGTGAGCTGCTGAGCTGCATCAGAGTGATCAAGGAGCCGCGGGATGCTGACACCTGGCACAGGTAAGTCACCACTAGGTGACACTAATCTATAGGTAGTGATACAAGTTATTACAGTTTTATCCATTACAAATTGTAAATGTTTTCACATCAATGTTGAGGATGGATTAATTAGTAAGATCACATAGACTCATTGGGCTACAGTATTTAACAAATAGGTACGTCACTATTCAACGTACCATTGTAACTCGTGGCTTCAACTTTTATTTATTCGTAGCAATGCATTATGGGTTCGCAGCGGCCAAATTTGTAGTTTGTACTCCTCTGCAAACTGGGTATGACTTTTACGTGGTACCATGATTCAAAGTAGCCTTGGCCAAGTCACATCTGACAGCCCTATCAGCATTAGTAGTATGACTTTAAATTGTTAATCTATACTAGCCTACTAAATAATATTGAACAAAATTGCTATTATCAGATGGCGTACCAGAACCATAGCACACCAGTGTGGTTTAGCCTGTAGGCCAACTTCTCATAAACAATGTATGAATGTTTATAGAGGTACTACTGTAACTCATGGTTTCTTTCTTTCTTTCTTTCTTTTGTTTATTTCGAACATGAACACACTTACAGCATAATACATCACACAATTTCATATCGTTTCATTTTACATCATGCCCGAAAAGGAGTAGGAAGAAGCAAAGCTTATTTAATCCTACCCCTTTCCCACTTCAGAGCGTTTAAAAAATATATAGAATCATTTACTGACCTTTTTATGTAATAAAATAACATATATGAATTAGTATACACAACAGTTTTGTAATATTCAATTAATTAATAAAATCATTATTAACATACTGAGATGAAGAATATCTTATTTCCAATAAGGTTGGAAATATATCTCATAATTCTTCTTCTTTGTACTTTGTAAGCACTATTATTTTGAACAACCTCTTGAACTGGATCATATGAGTACAATTTTTAACTTCTTTACTTAATCCATTCCATAATTTAATTCCACATACTGATATGCTAAAAGTTCTAAGTGTTGTACAATCGACTTTTATTTATTCGTAGCAATGCAGTATCGGTTCACAGAGGCCATCTTTGTACATTATACACCTCTGCAATCTGGTTATGCATTTTACACGGTACCATGATTCAAAGTAGCCTTGGATATAGCTGTCTCTAACTACTGCCCGCCTAATGATCAATCTACTAAGAGAGGGTCAACCCCTGAAGTCCCTGAGGGTCTGCAGATGTCACATCTGACAGCTCTATTTGCAGAAGTAGTATGACAATATACTTTTAATCTATAATAGCCTAATAAATAATAGTGAACAAACTTGCTTCTAAGAGAAGCCGTAACAGAACCATAGCACACTAGAGTGGGTTAGCGTGTGTACTATCTTCCTGTAACTAATGTATAAATGCTTTAGACAAGGTTATGTTAACCTACAGGTAGCAATACAAGCAATCATATTCTCATTCAACAAAAATTGTACATGTTTTCACAAGAGTGTTGATGGTAGATTGATTCGAGCCAGAGCCATCACTATTCAATGTACCACTCATGGTTTCAACTTATTTTATTATTATTTTTTGAACACGGTACCATGATTCAAAGTAGCCTTGGATATAGCTGTCTCTAATTACTGCCCACCTATTAACCTATGTGGGTTAGGATTATGGCTGACCCTAACCCCTTGAAGTCCCTGAGGGTCACATCTGCCAGTCCAATCTGCAGATTTTAGATTTATAATCTGCAATAGCCTATTAAATAATAGTGACTAATAGAAGCCATACCAGAACCATAGCACACCAGAAAGTGTTGGCCTGTATGCTAACTTCCCGTAACCAATATATGTATGCTGGATGTGGCCACATTTGTACTCCTCTGCAATCTGGGTATGACTTTTAATCGGTACCATGACTCAAAGTAGCCTTGGATATAGCTGTGTGTAAATACTGGAAAGGGTGGTAATTTTTTAAAAATGTCAAGGGGGCGCTGCTGAGTCACATTTAAATTTTGTGTTCGGGCGCCCAAAAGTATAACATTTTTCACCGGACCTGAGTTGAGTTGGCCTCATAAATTGCGATCGAAGTGGTAGGATGATAATAAACAAAGCAATTTCAATATGGCCTTTGCAGGTTTTTCATGCCCGGTCCTAAAAAAAGTGCACATTTTTTTTGTAATGGAATTCGAGGCATAATGTTTGTCTGCGGTATATTGTACCGTATTTAAAGTCTTAAGCCACCACCAAGATGGATTTGAACATATTTTATTTACATATTATACATTTTTTTTTAAGTATAATTGAATCCAGACAGCGTGTTAGGGCGTCTTTGTAATTATTTTGCCTTGGTGTTTTCATAAATATCATGCATAAGGGTTTTTACGGAACAGTACCAACAGCTTTTGTGAACTGTACTTTAATTTTAAAATAAACCAAATTTTGTCACACAGCGGTAAGGGAAGTCCTGTTTTGAGGTTGTCTGGCAAACTTCCTGTTTTATGTTGAAAATCGAATCCTCCTCTCGTTTCAGGCCACTTGCTTTTCCTCCTGTGTCACTGGTCTGATGTCTCTCTTGATTGCCTGATTGTGCCCAGCTGTGTCACCCTCCCTCATGTGTATATAGTCCTCGTCTTGCCCTGTCTTGTTGCCAGAGTATATCGTCTCGTCGTGTACCGCCAGCCGTCTTCCACAGTCTTGTCCCAAGTTGTTAAGTATTGCCTCGCCTTATTCCTTGATTTCTTTGCACCCTCTGAAGAAGAGTGATTTTGATTTGCTAAAGGTTATAGGTCAGTTTTTTTTTAGCTGATTGCATAGTGCTTTGCCTTCCTTTTTTCCCTCCTCTTGGAGTGCTTTAGTTTGTAGATTTCTTAGCTCTTTATAGCTTACCGGTGCAATGGATGTCGAGTGGATGTACAAATGTTTGTAGTTAATAGTGTGATATATTTAATCATAATATATATGAATAATATATTTAATTATATCCAATCTACTAGTGATGGGTTGATGAGGCGTCATGAAGCGTTTTGACACATTGCAAAACTGTATTGATACCGTGTCGATACTGTGTCACTAAATACTGACATCTGCTGGACATTAAAAATCCCTACAGGCAACCTATGGACCGACTCAACTGACACTGATTTTATGCCCTAGTACAGGAGTCACCAACCTTTTTGAAACCAAAAACTACTTCTTGGGTACTGATTAATGCGAAGGGCTACCAGTTTGATACACACTTAAATAAATAAATATATTGTCATTTGTAAGTTACACGTAAGTGTGATTTAAACAAGAATAGCTAAATAAATACATTTATATATATATAAAAAAATGGGTATTTCTGTCTGTCATTCCGTCGTACATTTTTTTTCCCTTTTACGGAAGGTTTTTTGTAGAGAATAAATGATGAAAAAACACTTAATTGAACGGCTTAAAAGAGGAGAAAACACGAAAAAAATTAAAATAAAATTTTGAAACATAGTGTATCTTCAATTTTGACTTTTTAAAATTCTAAATTCAACCAACAAAAAGAAGAGAAAAATTAGCTAATTTGAATCTTTTTGAAAAAATTAAAAAAAGAATTTATGGAACATCATTAGTAATTTTTCCTGATTAAGATACATTTTAGAATTTTGATGACATGTTTTAAATTGGTTAAAATCCAAGCTGCACTTTGTTAGAATATTTAACAAATTGGACCAAGCTATATTTCTAACAAAGACAAATCAGTATTTCTTCTAGATTTTCCAGAACAAAAATTTTAAAAGAAATTCAAAATACTTTGAAATAAGATTTAAATTTGATTCAGATATTCTAGATTTGCCAGAATAATTTTTTTGAATTTTAATCATAGTAAGTTTGAAGAAATATTTCACAAATATTCTTCGTCAAAAAACCAGAAGCTAAAATATTTATTATTCTTTACAATAAAAAAATAAATAAAAATACTTGAACATTGATTTAAATTGTCAGGAAAGAAGAGGAAGAAATTTAAAAGGTAAAAAGGTATATTTGTTTAAAAATCCTAAAATCATTTTTAAGGTTGTATTTTTTCTCTAAAATTGTATTTCTAAAAGTAATAAGAAGCAAAGTAAAAAATAAATGAATTTATTTAAACAAGTGAAGACCCATCCATCCATCCATTTTCTACAGCTTATTCCAAGTGAAGACCAAGTCTTTAAAATATTTTCTTGGATTTTCAAATTCTATTTGAGTTTTGTCTCTTTTAAAATTAAAAATGTCGAGCAAAGCGAGACCAGCTTGCTAGTAAATAAATAAAATTTAAAAAATAGAGGCAGCTCACTGGTAAGTGCTGCTCTTTGAGCTATTTTTAGAACAGGCCAGCGGGCGACTCATCTGGTCCTTACGGGCTACCTGGTGACCGCGGGCACCGCGTTGGTGACCCCTGCCCTAGTATATACAATAATAATATAAACCAAGTCATTGTATTTCATTTAGGATTATTTCACATCTTCATTTAAATAAAAATATATTTTTATCTTTTTTAGATACAGTCAATAAATAATGTGAACATGTATCATAACATGGAAATCTAAGAGAACGTGTTGTGGATGATTGTGGACTGGGAATTTTTTTAGTTAAATTTTTTTACACATTTTTATTTAAAAAAAAAAAAAAAAGTTTTTCCGACATATTAGATTTTAGACGATTTCTCTTATTTCTCCGGCTGTAGAAAAGACCCGCTCACAGGGCACAGAGGAGGCGTCAGTGCGACACAGTTCGCGTATCGGTCACATTACCAAAACAGCTCATGATCGGTCACGTGACTTTCTAAAAGCGATACGCGCACCGACACAGGGTTTTGCTCTATGAGCTCGACGCATGCGCCGATGCATCGGTGTTGCCGGACCCATCACTACAATCTACTTACAGTTTAACTGGATAACATGTGTCAAATGATCATGTGGTAATCACAAAGATTTTTATCAAGGCTTAGGTCAGGCTGATTATAGAAATAAATACTAATCAAATATACTGCAAAAGAAGAATACTGCAGTTTTAAATAAAATAATAATAATAATAATAATAAAATTAAAGTGCAAATGAAAATGCACCATCACCACTTTGGTCATAATTTTTGCGCTAAAGAAACTTATCTATGACTTTAGCTCCAGACTTCTGTTTGTTTGATATTGTCATTACTGCCACAAGTGGTGGAAAAGTGTATCACAACCCATTGGACCAAAGCTGAGAAAGATGCCTTTACGTCCCCAAAATTGGCCCGGGCCATCCATCCATCCATTTCCTACCGCTTGTATCTTTTTGGGGTCACGGGGGTTCGCTGGAGCCTATCTCAGCTGTACCCGGGCGGAAGGCGGGGTTCACCCTGGACAAGTCGCCAATTCGTCGCAGGGCCAACACAGACAGACAGACAACATTCACACTCACATTCACACACTAATTTAGTGTTGCCAATCAGCCTATCCACAGTTGCATGTCTTTGGGGGTGGGAGGAAGCCGGAGTACCCGGAGGGAACCCACGCAGTCACGGGGAGAACATGCAAACTCCACACAAAAATATCCCGGGCACAGGATCGAACCCAGGACCTTCGTATTGTGAGGCAGACGCAGCAACCCCTGTTCCACCGTGCTGCCCGGCCTTACGGATAATAAACACTATTCTAGACCAAACATTATTACACATGCTTGCTCATGTTACCACATTTGAGTTACTGTGCAAAAATATGGGGAAATAAGTACAAAAGTACACTAATTCACTGACTGAGTTACAAAAAAGGTCAGTTAGAATAAAACATAATTGTATTTATTAAATAAAAAAATACTGAAATTCAATACTTTAGTGCATTTGCAAATTGCTAAAATTATAGACAAAAAAATTTTTATTATTATTTTAACATGCCACCTAAAAATGTACAACAAAAGAGGAGAACTATAACCTTAGAGAAAAATGTCACTTAACACTTGTATGCATGTACAAAACTTAAAACCTTTGGCATGGCAGTTTTATTATGGAATGGATTAAGCAAAGAAGTCAAACAAAGTAGAAATATTGTCTAATATTTAAGAAACCAATCGGTTTAAAAATGTTTACGAAGCACAAGGAAGAAAATCCTGATCACAATTTTGAACCTTATTGAATAAAATATAATCTCATTCATCTCATTATGTGAATCTCAATTTACTCAACTCTTTATTTATGACAACCTTATTTATTATTTACTCTTGTATTTATTTATATTGTTCACTATTTTTTGTGCTGCAAATTGAGCACTGGAAGTGAGCGAACGTGTTGAAAATTGCTATGAAACTGAAAAGGGATGAGATAAGCTCAGCTTCTTCCTACTCCTTTTTGGACACGTTGCAATGAGAAACTGTAAATATGTAATTGTGCAGATCGATACTGAAATATCGATCCCGCCAATACCAGCTCTTTATAGTCCAATATCGATCGTCAAATCAAGATATCGATAATTGTGATACTTTGGTTCAGGGGTGTCCAGATTTTTCCACCGAGGGCCACATAATAAAAAGTCCAAGTATGCGGGGGCCTTAGTGATATTTTTTATATTAAAAAAAAAAAAGAAGATAAAAACAGATTGTGTCAGCTTTGTATTATAAGTGACTACGTGTATCATTATTAATTGTTAGTTAGAACATTCTGTTTTGCAGGTTTCCCTGGTCTTCAGGGGATTTATTAATTTATTTTTATTTTTTATTTTTTTTAGAAAACAATCCCCTGAAGGGCAGGGAAACCTGCGAAACAGGCTTGTAGGGATTAAATAGCCTCTGTGTTTTTTCCTGACCTAACGTTTATATGTATGTATGTATGTATGTATGTATGTACAGTATGTGTGTGTGTATATGTATATATATGTGTGTGTGTATGTATATGTACAAACGTATATGAAAATATATGTGTATATATATTTTATACATATGTGTATATATATTATATATGTATACATATTATACATATGTGTGTATATATATATATTATGTTTGTATATATGTGTATACATATACTGTGTATGTATGTATGTATGTATGTATGTACAGGTAAAAGCCAGTAAATTAGAATATTTTGAAAAACTTGATTTATTTCAGTAATTGCATTCAAAAGGTGTAACTTGTACATTATATTTATTCATTGCACACAGACTGATGCATTCAAATGTTTATTTCATTTAATTTTGATGATTTGAAGTGGCAACAAATGAAAATCCAAAATTCCGTGTGTCACAAAATTAGAATATTACTTAAGGCTAATACAAAAAAGGGATTTTTAGAAATGTTGGCCAACTGAAAAGTATGAAAATGCAAAATATGAGCATGTACAATACTCAATACTTGGTTGGAGCTCCTTTTGCCTCAATTACTGCGTTAATGCGGCGTGGCATGGAGTCGATGAGTTTCTGGCACTGCTCAGGTGTTATGAGAGCCCAGGTTGCTCTGATAGTGGCCTTCAACTCTTCTGCGTTTTTGGGTCTGGCATTCTGCATCTTCCTTTTCACAATACCCCACAGATTTTCTATGGGGCTAAGGTCAGGGGAGTTGGCGGGCCAATTTAGAACAGAAATACCATGGTCCGTAAACCAGGCACGGGTAGATTTTGCGCTGTGTGCAGGCGCCAAGTCCTGTTGGAACTTGAAATCTCCATCTCCATAGAGCAGGTCAGCAGCAGGAAGCATGAAGTGCTCTAAAACTTGCTGGTAGACGGCTGCGTTGACCCTGGATCTCAGGAAACAGAGTGGACCGACACCAGCTGGACTGCTGCTGAGTGGTCCAAAGTCATGTTTTCTGACGAAAGCAAATTTTGCATTTCCTTTGGAAATCGAGGTCCCAGAGTCTGGAGAAAGACAGGAGAGGCACAGGATCCACGTTGCCTGAAGTCTAGTGTAAAGTTTCCACTATCAGTGATGGTTTGGGGTGCCATGTCATCTGCTGGTGTCGGTCCACTCTGTTTCCTGAGATCCAGGGTCATTTTCATACTTTTCAGTTGGCCAACATTTCTAAAAATCCCTTTTTTGTATTAGCCTTACACAATATTCTAATTTTGTGACACACGGAATTTTGGATTTTCATTTGTTGCCACTTCAAATCATCAAAATTAAATGAAATAAACATTTGAATGCATCAGTCTGTGTGCAATGAATAAATATAATGTACAAGTTACACCTTTTGAATGCAATTACTGAAATAAATCAAGTTTTTCAAAATATTCTAATTTACTGGCTTTTACCTGTATGTATACGTGAGGTTGATGCAGGCCCGGCCCTAACCAATCTGGCGCCGTAGGCAAGATTTTAGGTGGCGCCCCCCCACATCGGCTGTGAAGTGTATATACTCACAAGAAACCGAATAGCTTTGTCTTTGACCTTTTTTTTTTTTACTTACAACTATACCTAATATATAAAGGGGTGGAAAAGTGACTATTACCTGCAGGGCAAACATTAGCTAACCAGAAGGCAATAACAATGTAAACAAAAAACACCTGCTTAAAAGATCTAATACAAATGTCCCTGAGGAATGTAAGGTGGGAGTACTGTAATTACCTAACGTTACATTATTATTTTCCATAACAATTTAGCCCCCTCCACAATATTAACCCAAAGTTAAAACAGAACTAGCTATTTATTGATTAGCAATTGCCGAATCATGTAACATTAGCTTAATGCTAAAAAGCCAGGTTACTATCATATTCTGTAACAGACAAATAATTTCATGTAGGCTAACGTTACCTACCTGCTACCTCTGTCTTTTCTCGTTTCTCCTCCTCTTCTTTTCTCTTTTTTCTTCCCTGGGCACCTGACAGTTTTGGCCGTTTTGACATCTTGTGTTGATTTTTTGATGTGGTGACGTCCAAAAAGAGTCATGATACGGGAAGGGAGGGGGCGCACCGTGCGGGGGGGGCGTAATGTTGTAACAAATAATATTTCTATTAAATAGGCTTTACTTTGCATTTTAATTAACGTGGGATTATTTTTTGTATTTAGAAATAATAGTACCAACTTTTTTTTATTTATTTATTTTTTTTCTCCAACATTTGTGGCACTGGCGTGGCGCCCCCTGATGGACGGCGCCCTTAGCATTTGCCTATACGGCCTATGCCACGGGCCGGCCCTGGGTTGATGGCTGGTGAGGCACTGACTTCATCACAGTCAGATTTACAAACATATGTGTGACGATCTGTCACTTCATTTCGGTTTGTTTCCATGTTTTTGTATTTACTTCCTGTCAGTGCTCTTATTTTGTTATATTTCCTGTTGGTTCCGCTGAGCACTGTTTTCTCCTCACCTGCCGTTGATTGGCAGCCGGTCCACACCTGCTGCCAATCAGCACATGTCTATTTATGTTTTCACTCGAGCACTCCTCAGTGCTCGACGATAGACTATGTTAGGAACTGTTGTATGCAAGACTAAATAAATAATAAATGGGTTGTACTTGTATAGCGCTTTTCTACCTTCAAGGTACTCAAAGCGCTTTGACACTACTTCCACATTTACCCATTCACACACACATTCACACACTGATGGAGGGAGCTGCCATGCAAGGCGCTACCAGCACCCATCAGGAGCAAGGGTGAAGTGTCTTGCTCAGGACACAACGGACATGACGAGGTTGGTACTAGGTGGGGATTGAACCAGGGACCCTCGGGTCGCGCACGGCCACTCTGCCACTGCGCCACGCCGTCAACTGACTGCTACATTTCTCTGTTGTTTTATTATTAAAATCATCTTACCTGCTCATCCTCCTCCTGGTTCTTGCATCTTGGGGTCACACAAACGGCAGCCATGCGAGTTCCTCACAGTATCGTCGAGCCAGAAGATTGTGTCCTCGCGAGAACCCCTGTCGGCGATGCACAGCCGACCTTCTGGACCGCACAATTTTTGGAGGACTTAAAAGCCAGGTTTGTGCGGTCCCAGCCCACAGCAGGCTCGGACCTTCCCTCTCCGCCTCGACCGCCGGTTCCGGCTCTCCGACCGGCGAGGCCACCGCCCCCTTTGCTCCTCCCGGCTCGGCCGCCGGTTCCGGCTCTCCGACCGGCTAGGCCACCGCCGCCTTCGCTCTTCCCGGCTCGGCCGCCGGTTCCGGATCTCCGACCGGCGCGGCCACTGCCGCCATCTTCCCCGTCGCCTGCTGTGCATCCTGTCCCGGCTCCACGGCAATCGCCTGTGCCAGCGCGTCGACCACCGGTTCCCACACCGCGTCGCACGCCAGTCGCAGCCCCGCGTCTTACTCCGGTCGCGGCGCCACGACGACCAACACCGGCTGAGTGCCCATCACCCGTTCCTGCTCCAAGGCAGCTAGCAGCTGCACCACAGCTGCTATCCCTTCCATCTCCCGCTCATCCTGCCAGTCCGGCGAAGGCTCCAGTGGAGCCCAACGTGATGTCCTTCCTGGCCTCCTGCTGGGACTCGGCGAGGGACGTGTCGTTTTCCCTCCTCCTGGCCCCCTTCCGCCCGTCCCTGGTTTTCGCACCGAGGGACATAAAAAACCTAGAACTCCTTCTCCCAGTGGTGGACGGCGTCTGGCATCCGCCTAGTGGAGGGGGGGCTACTACCAGCAGCAGTGCAGCCAAGCACACGCCGCTGTCATCCCCGCCATCGTCTCCTCCCACGGAGACATCATCGTCTCTTTCCACGGCGCCGCCACCTTCATCTTTTCTGGCGCGCCTTCGCACTGCGCGGACATCTTCCGCGTCACCGGTGGGACTCCGCATGACACCGCCATCTTCCTGGTCGGCAGCGGATCCACCCACAACCACATCGTCTCTGGCGGGCTTTCGCAGGGCGCCGCCATCTTCATGGTCATCATCATCGTCACTGGCTGCGCGACCTCCTCCTCATCCGCCAAATATGTGGCGGTGTTATGGACTTCATCCGCGCTGTCGGCAGCGATCTGCAGAACCTGCGTGTGGACCTTCGCAGCTGTTGGTGCTCAGGTACCACGCGCTTCCGCCTCCTTGTCGGCCACTAATGTGGCCGTTCCGTGGTCGCCCGCCTCGCCAGTTCCAGCGGCGGTCAACGCGTCGCCGCCACCTGACTTTCCCTCGCTGGCTGCGGGGACACTTGGCCTGGCGACCCTCCGCCATGTCCTCCCTCCTCCCTCCCGTAATTTTTGGACTTATTTCCGTTCTTGTTTCCAGGGAACATCTGGAATCTGTTCCTTGAGGGGGGGGTCCTGTGACGATCTGTCACTTCATTTCGGTTTGTTTCCATGTTTTTGTATTTACTTCCTGTCAGTGCTCTTATTTTGTTATATTTCCTGTTGGTTCCGCTGAGCACTGTTTTCTCCTCACCTGCCGTTGATTGGCAGCCGGTCCACACCTGCTGCCAATCAGCACATGTCTATTTATGTTTTCACTCGAGCACTCCTCAGTGCTCGACGATAGACTGTGTTAGGAACTGTTGTATGCAAGACTGCTACATTTCTCTGTTGTTTTATTATTAAAATCATCTTACCTGCTCATCCTCCTCCTGGTTCTTGCATCTTGGGGTCACACAAACGGCAGCCATGCGAGTTCCTCACAATATGAACCCTAAAGAGTATCTTATTCACCATTTGATTGGCAGCAGTTAACGGGTTATGTTTAAAAGCTCATACCAGCATTCTTCCCTGCTTGGCACTCAGCATCAAGGGTTGGAATTGGGGGTTAAATCACCAAAAATGACTCCCGGGCGCGGCGCCGCTGCTGCCCACTGCTCCCCTCACCTCCCAGGAGGTGAACAAGGGGATTGGTCAAATGCAGACGACAAATTTCATTACACCTAGTGTGTGTGTGACAATCATTGGTACTTTAACTTAACTTTAACTTTACACATACAAACTGTAGCACACAAAAAAGCACATTTAATAAAAAAAACGTTATTATGGTCTTACCTTTACTTATAAATTAAGTCCGTGCGACGCTGTTGTGCTGGATTAATGAACGGGTGTGTTATATCAACTAAAGCCCTCACTTAAATTTTCCACGTGCAAGATTGAATCTATTTAAAAAAGTGAAACCGAGGGTTTATAAATGTCGCCTATACTGTATGAAACTACAAAATAACAAACACGGAGGCTCCAGTTTACACGAGGACCACTTTATTTACCTTCTTTCAAAAACCTCCGCAACGTGACATCACTTCCGCTTTTAGCGCCTTCAAAATAAGCGCTCAAGGCATATACTGTTTAACAGCGCATAACAGCAACTTAACATCACAAAAAGGAAAGCCCATGAAAATAGGTTACAAAAGTTATTTAATAAGAAGCCAAAAAGTGCAAAAACAATAATGTTCGTGTTGGAGGAGTTGTGAATTAGGTACACCTGCAGTCTGCGGGTGTATCTAATGTTGTGTCCCTGCAGTCATTCACAACTCCTCCAACACCAACATTATTGTTTTTGCACTTTTTGGCTTCTTATGAAACATTTTTTTTAAATAGATTCAATCTTGCACGTGGAATGTTTAAGTGTGGGCTTTAGTTGATATAACAATTCTACGGCGGGGGTGCAGGAGGCGAGCCTCAGCCAGTGCGTCTTTTGCAGCCGTTTTATGATCGCTCAGCACAAGAAATACTTTACACACAAACAGTTGTTGACAAAATACACTGTACATTATATACCTCAGCTAATTAAACTATGGAAATGTATAATATAGTTCATATAGCAATACAGTCTCACTGCACAGCAGGCCAGCAGTTAGTCGAGTCATTGCGCAATCCATGTTGCGGCACTGATTGACGTGCCTCAACTGGTTGCTGTTCACCGCACCGTCTCTTTTCAGTATTTGAACGGCAAATGTGAAAATTCAGCGATTTTGAATAAAAATAATCTAAAACTGGTGAAGTTAAATGGAAAATAACTTTATAGTATAATCACTGGATACATATAACAATTTAATTTTTTTTTTTTCTTTTTACTTTTTTTTTCTTTCCATGATGGCAGGTGAGGCCCTGCCTCACCTGCCTCTAGTGACTGCACGTCACTGGTATGTATGTATGTATGTATGTATGTATGTATGTATGTATGTATGTATGTATGTATATATATATATATATATATATATATATATATATATATATATATATATATATATATATATATGTATGTGTGGGAAAAAAAATCACAAGACTATTTCATCTCTACAGGCCTGTTTCATGAGGGGGGGTACCCTCAATCATCAGGAGATTTTAATGGGAGCATTCGCATACCATGGTTTATATGGGGCACAGAGTGGGTGGGTACAGGCTGGCCGACATTAAATTGAGCTACAGCTGCATGAACAATATACGACAAATCATCTCAAACCACAACAAAACAATTGCAAATGAGCCGTCGGCCCCCAGACAGAGCGACTCCAAAACCAACAAAGGCTGTAACTGTCGAAAGAAACCTGATTGCCCTCTCAACGGGGGGTGCTTACAAACATCAGTTGTCTACCAATCTAAGGTAATACGCAAGGACATTAACACATCCGACACATATGTAGGATTAACCGAGGGAGAATTCAAAACCAGATGGAACAATCACAAGGCTTCTTTCAGGAACAAAAACCTGCGAAATACCACAGAACTCAGCAAACACATTTGGGACCTCAAAGACAATAATGTTGAATATTCAATAACATGGCAAATTCTTGCATCCAGCACACCTTACAATAGTGGTAATAAAAGATGCAACCTATGCTTGAAAGAGAAACTGTTTATTATTTACCGTCCAGACCTGTCATCCCTCAACAAGCGCAGCGAAATTGTAACAGCATGCCGCCATAGACGGAAACACCTCCTAGGTAACACATGAGCCAATCACCACGCCCCTAGGCCAGCCTGTACCCACCCACTCTGTGCCCTATATAAACCATGGTATGCGAATGCTCCCATTAAAATCTCCTGATGATTGAGGGTACCCCCCCTCATGAAACAGGCCTGTAGAGATGAAATAGTCTTGTGATTTTTTTTTCCCCACACATACATATATTGCGCTCTACTACGGTATCGAGCACTATTTTTTGGATAACCTTATTAAGACATATACTCCGCTCCAAATTGACATTTGTTGAGCACTGTACGACGATCAGAAATGGAAAAATTCAACATCGACTACTCCACGAAGAACATTCCCATACCCGCGCAGAATGACTACAAGCTAAGGCTCATAGAAAAGACGGAACACTTCCTAAGAAGAATGCGGTGGAAAGCACATTTTTTCCTCCACCCTGAAACAAAAGGAACGCAAAAGAAAACTTACGGATTCAAATCTACCAAGAACCCACCCACAGTTGAGGAACTAAAGGATTTTGAGAACGACATGCTCAAAATGATACAATCAGTCAAATTCAAGCCAATCCGCAACCCACTCCTCACCAAGCTGAAAAATGACAAGGAGCGCATCAAGAAAGTAAACAACCTCATCATAGCTGCCGATAAAACCACAAACTTCTACAGAATGGACATACCAGAACACCACACCTTACTGGACAGAAGCATCATCAAATCATACAAAAAAGCGCAACCCAACACCTTACAGAACATCCACCTGGAAAATAAAAGGATCGCGGCTGAACTGGACATCGAGGACAGGGTGGACGCCACAGCCAACAAGGAAGCCTTCATCACATTGATGGACCACAAACCCAACTTCGCAAATAACCCAACATGCCGACTAATAAACCCAACTAAATCTGAAATAGGAAAAATCAGCAAAATAATCCTGGACAGAGTCAACACAAAAATCAAGGACAAAACACCACTCAACCAATGGAGAATTACAGCAGCAGTAATCAAATGGTTCAACAACATCCAAGACAAACAACAGCACAACTTTATCTCCTTTGATATCGAGGAATTTTACCCTTCCATCACGCAAGACCTACTGACTCAAGCACTAGACTTCGCCTCAGACTACGACTCAATCACAGGCAACGAAAGAAACATCATCATCCACGCAAAAAACTCCATTCTCATCC
>NC_084550.2:13780000-13785000 GCF_033978685.3 Nerophis lumbriciformis | reverse complement strand
GGTGGAAAAGTGACTATTACCTGCAGGGCAAACATTAGCTAACCAGAAGGCAATAACAATGTAAACAAAAACACCTGCTTAAAAGATCTAATACAAATGTCCCTGAGGAATGTAAGGTGGGAGTACTGTAATTACCTAACGTTACATTATTATTTTCCATAACAATTTAGCCCCCTCCACAATATTAACCCGACGTTAAAACAGAACTAGCTATTTATTGATTAGCAATTGCCGAATCATGTAACATTAGCTTAATGCTAAAAAGCCAGGTTACTATCACATTCTGTAACAGACAAATAATTTCATGTAGGCTAACGTTACCTACCTGCTACCTCTGTCTTTTTCTCGTTTCTCCTCCTCTTCTTTTCTCTTTTTTCTTCCCTGGGCACCTGACAGTTTTCGCCGTTTTGACATCTTGTGTTGATTTTTTGATGTGGTGACGTCCAAAAAGAGTCATGATACGGGAAGGGAGGGGGCGCACCGTGCGAAGGGGGGGGCGTTATGTTGTAACAAATAATATTTCTGTTATATAGGCTTTACTTTGCATTTTAATTAACGTAGGATTATTTTTTGTATTTAGAAATAATAGTACCAACTTTTCTTTTTTTTTTTCTCCAAGATTTGTGGCACTGGCGTGGCGCCCCCTGATGGACGGCGCCCTTAGCATTTGCCTATACGGCCTATGCCACGGGCCGGCCCTGTTTATTGACAATATTTTCCAGACTATATATATATAAGCCCCACCCACAACATTTCTGAATAATGTTTTTCTTCCATATATTAGCCGCACTGGACCTATAAACCGCAGATATTAACTTTGCAAAATTAGTTATAATACAGAAATATTTTGTAAATGTTTATTTACATACCTTAATTGTTTCCAAATAGTGTCTGTAAGACAGCAGTAAAACGGCTGATCAAACAAAACAGAAGTCATCGTCATGCACCCACTAGCTGCGCAAGCTAGCTCTCCAATCCGCTAAACCAGGGGTCGGCAACCTTTACCACTCAAAGAGCCATTTTGACCAGTTTCACAAAATAAAGAAAACAATGGGAGCCACAAAACTCTTTTGAAATTTAAAATGAAATAACACTGCGTACAAAGTTTTTTTTTTGCTTTGTGCTATGTATAAACCAGGGGTCTCAGACACGCGGCCCGCACCTTAATATGAAAATGTAATGTTAATACGGCCCGCGAGTTTTATATGAATGGCGCTTGACAGCCCTCCTGATTTTTCCGGGAAACTCCCGAATTTCAGAGCAACTATTCTATTGAATGTCTGCTGATTTTCACCCAAATAACAATAATAAGGGCGTACCGTGATGGCACAGCAATTAGTGCCCTCTACAACCTGTACAAACAGCGTGCCAGCCCAGTCACATGTTGTATGCAGCTTTTGCAAACCCCGCCCACCTCAACCGACGCACAGAGGGGGGGGGGTTTGATGTGTGGGGGGACAGGGTTGGGAGGGGCGGGGTTTGGTGGTAGCGGGGGTGTATAATGTAGCCCGGAAGAGTTAGGGATGCATGGGATTCTGGGTATTTGTTCTGTTGTGTTTATTTTGTGTTACGGTGCGGATGTTCTCCCGAAATGTGTTTGTCATTCTTGTTTGGTGTGGGTTCACAGTGTGGCGCATATTTGTAACAGTGTTAAAGTTGTTTGTACGGCCACCCTCAGTGTGACCTGTATGGCTGTTGACCAAGTATGCCTTGCTGTCACTTACGTGTGCAAGCAGAAGCTGCATGCAACATGTGGCTGGGCTGGCACGCTGTTTGTACAGGTTGTAGAGGGCGCTAAATGCTGTGCCATCACGGCACGCCCTTATTATTGTTGTTTGGGTGAAAATCGGAGAATATTTGCCCCGGGAGATTTCTGGGAGAGGCACTGAAATCCGGAAGTCTCCCGGGAAAATCGGGAGGGTCGGCAAGTATGTAGCTGAGCCGCATCAGAGTGGTCAAAGAGCCACATGCGGCTCCGGAGCCGCGGGTTGCAGACCCCTGCGCTAAACGGACTCAATAACTCCACGGTGACGTTTTGGTGAATTTACTGAGGAATTTGTGAAACTGAAACAATATAAAAAGAATGCCGTTGTAAGTTGATAATACTAACACAGACACTCGTAAACGTGTTAGCATATTAGCTAACGTTAACGGCACTAGCTTCATTACATTATGATGGCTCGTACAAATATGCATGAAAACACTCCTATAGACTTCACACATGGGACGGTTTAATAAGTACCGGTAAGAGTTGTTTTAGATATATTGTAAAACATACAAACGTTGCTTGGAGTAATGCATGACAAAGCTACACGAGTAGAAATGCTATGGATGGCTAGAAGACTTCTACTTTCGTTGGAAAATACTGAATGGAAGGACACAGCAAACTCGTCCCAAAGATGGCGGCATAGCACATACAATAACACACCATTTAAGTGTCTTTCTTTTTCTTTTTTTTTTTACATTTTGTATTGTAGCAGTCAGCGAAGAAAAATCCATAAATGAACCGCACCGTTTTATAAGCCGCAGGGTGCAAAGTGTAGGAAAAAAGTAGTGGCTTATAGTCCGGAATTTACGGCAAATGTGTCAAGATACTTGGATAGAAATGCAATTTGGTAGTCAGAATGTCAGACAGGAACATTTGTAAAATGTTTCACTAAACTCAAAACTTGGTGACAGTAATTAAAGTAAGAATTAAGTGCACATTTTTAAAATGTGCAAAAATATAGCAAATTTATGGTAATGTAGTAAACACACTCATGAAAAACTTAACATAGTGCACCATTTAAATCTGCATTTCCTGTTCTTTAATTTAAATAAACAACCTTGTTTACCTTTTCAGATGACAATGCTGATCCATTTTTGTTTTGGTACAATGCGACCCCAGCTCATTGTGATTACGTACTCATGTCCAATGTTCTCCAGTATGCACAATACATTCACATTCAGCCAGTAGGTGCAACTTGATGCTCTGTGTAGTACAGTTAGTTTATCTTTATACGCTCATTGTATCCATTAAACCAGGGGTCGGCAACCCAGAATATTGAAAGAGCCTTATTGGACCAAAAATACAAAAACAAATCTGTCTGGAGCCGCAAAAAATTAAAAACCATATTACATACAGATAATGTGCCATGAGATATAATTTGAATTAATATGACTTAAAGGAAACTAAATGACCTCAAATATAGCTACAAATGAGGCATAATTATGCAATATGTACATATAGCTAGCCTAAATAGCATGTTAGCATCGATTAGCTCGCAGTCATGCAGTGACCAAATATGTCTGATTAGCACTCCACACAAGTCAATAACATCAACAAAACTCACCTTTGTGGATTCATGCACAACGTTAAAAGTTTGGTGGACAACATGAGACAGAAAAAGAAGTGGCATAAAACACGTCCTAGAAAGTCGCAGAAAGATATACATGTAAACAAACTAAGGTGAGTTCAAGGACTGCCAAAATTAGTGGGACAAAACGGCGCTCGCCAAATACTTGAATCAGTGAAGCATGTTTAATATAAACAGTGTGCTTTATAACAATTAGGGAGGTTTGTGTCATGTTTGTCCTCCTACAGAAACCATATTAAAACAAAAAATATTTTTTTTTTCCCCTCAACTTTTTCCATTTTTCATACATTTTTGAAAAAGCTCCAGAGAGCCACTAGGGCGGCGCTAAAGAGCCGCATGCGGCTCTAGAGCCGCGGGTTGCCGACCCCTGCATTAAACCATATCCAATTGTATTTACAATCTGCATAAATGTGAAAATACCGTCCAAAATGTCACAAAATGCACAAAATCAGTCAGCCATTTTGAATTTACCACTCCGAACACCTTCAGTAATTTCCGCGAATTCTACGTCATTGGAGTAACGTGTCTGCACTCTGACCATATTATTAGATCAGTCATACTGGAAATACGCAAACATTGGAAATAGATGCGTTGTTTATCATTCACAATCCTTATGTAAGACAAGAACACATAGGCTTGGCTTTTTTATGCATTCAAAATCCTAAATAAAAAGCTAACAATTGAGTCAACAGATGGAGGGTCCTCTCATTATACTCTCTAAAAACATCCAGAAAGCGCCAACAATACTCCATTTACATGTCGTGACCTGAAAATTCACCAAATATGAGTGATATTGTTATTATAAGCGCTGACGCAGACAGACTATTTTAGCAGCGCATTGATAGCAGTGCGCTAATGCTAGCTTACGCTGCTATTGTTGACACAGTGAGCCGACGGCTCCGTCTGCTTGGTCTGAAACGTGCTGAAAGTAAATTCTAGATTACAATTCATGCATCTCTCACCTGCTAGTAGACAAATGTGACCATGGGCCGACAGGCTGGTCCACTTTCACAACCCACGGGATGGCGAAAAAGACACAAAAAGAGACTTATTGCAGGAATTTTTTTTAACCCTTTGTGAGGATTGTGATTCTTCATCTAAACGGGATTATGTGAGCGTCCCGTCGGTCGGCATTCCAGCGAGAGTGGAAATATTACAGTAAGTGTTTGTTTTGTTATGGTTAGTTTGTATGTTTAGCATCTAGCCAAGCTGCGGATGCTAGTGTCACAATAACGCTCCATCCGTTTAGCACTCGGCTTCTAAAACTTATTGCTCATCCTCTTTGTGTTTGGGCTCAAAAATATAAGGTTCTGCATCATAATTTTCCCAAAGTAATCGTTGTTGGCTCTCACAAAGTCTGCTTGATTAGCATTGTTGTTGATGGGAAAGGGATCTGGGATTCTTCCTCTACGTCACGGATCACGTGATTGTCTTCCTCATTATCTCTCATAATGGCTCGGGAATCTCCATGGATTGATACTATTTTGATCATATCTGTTTACTTGGAAGTCTTTTGGTGTCATAAATCAGATATACATGATAATAGCTTCAATATAGAGGCAACTTGTTTTTCCACTCTACTGCTACTTTAAGTGGTTTACATGCGCTGGCTGTCCGTTTAGCAAAGACTTATGTTTCTGTGCT
>NC_084550.2:13765000-13772500 GCF_033978685.3 Nerophis lumbriciformis | reverse complement strand
TAAAAACAAAACAAATTGTGCGCGCAGCAGCATTCGTGAGGGAGGGGCAGAGACAGATAGAGCGAGAGAGTTATGATAAACGCGCATGCGTCGCCAGGTTCTGCTTTTTATCCGTAGATTTATCAGATTCAATTTTTTATTATCTACAGCAAGGGCGTCAAAAGTGTGCCCCGGAGGCCATTTGCGGCCCACAGCTAATGTTTTAAAGGCCCACGGCACATTCTAAAAATACTATTAAAATAAACAAAAACATAACAAAAGTGAAATAAAAAAGCTTAAAGGTTCAATGTAATTTAGAAAAAGTTGCAATGTTGACTAATAAAACAAAGCTGTTTTTTTTCTTTCATACTGTCATTGCTCAAAACATAATATTTAATCAAAATCAATGTTTTTATGAATTATTGACCTATCCAAGGTTCCAATTACTTCACATCAAATATTCCACTAAGAAAAATATTTTTGGTGGAAGATTTTGCAAATTTGGTAAATAGATAACCCAAACATTTATATTTTGTTGTTTTCTTATTGTACCGAAAATGAACCGAACCGTGACATCTAAACTGAGGTACGTACTGAACCGAAATTTTTGTGTACCGTTACACCCCTAATATGTACATATATGTGTATATATGTTTGTATATACATGTGTGTGTGTAGATATATCTGTATAGATATGTGTATATATGTGTATGTCTATATATGTGTATACATGTGTATATGTGTGTATATGTATTTGTGTGTATATATGTGTGTATGTACTATGTGTATATGTATAAATGTGTATATGTATATACATTGAGAATCTATTTTAATAATAATTCTTAATAATAATAATGTACAATATAATACATATACAACATAATAATAGAAAATATAATAATTATAGATGTATAAATTATTGATTCATAATTTAATTGTGAGGTGCACAAAGACTCAAACCTCTAATAAGTTATTCTTTTTTAAACAAATATTCATGACAAAAACACTTGCTGCAAACATGATGGTGCTTGGATAATCAGAGATGTAGAGACGCATGATGTTGAGATCATGGTGGATCATTTCTACTGGGGGAGATTGCTGAGATTACGTTCAATCCTTGCAGATTAACAGCCAAGCGGACAGGAAGTCAGGTTTTAGAGTCCGAGGCGGCCCACAATTTATGTTCCTCTTCCATCGAGCCAGACAAAGTCGTGTATCGAAGCAGGAAAAGGAATTTGGAGGACATATTTGGAGTGTGAGGGGCGGGGCTTGGAGGGCTGATTGATGGGAGTCATACACGGAAAACTAATTGTTCAGTCATGTCTTTTTTTTCTACGAAATAACACAATCAGCATCTTAAAATAATTAACTATTACTCGGTTTTTTTCAGTTCAGTCTTTGTTGAATTTAGTCTTCTTTGTGCCCTAAAAGTTTTTATTAATGTAAGTATTTTACTTATTATGCACCAGCTGTTTGATTGTAATGAGCATCTTAGTTGTAGTTTTCATTAATACATTTGGAGGTGTTGAAACCGCCATGTAAAATCGCTAATCCTATTCAGTAGCGTGTCAATAGCAAAGCCAATGTATATTAGCATTGAGCTAGCGCATTTTAAAAAAAGGGGAGCCATACTTTACTCACATTGGAGCGTTTTTGAGTCACTTTCTTCGCTGCATTACCGAGAGGTAGTTTGGCTGATTCCGCTCTCAGTGCTGTTAGAGTGATCGCCAAGTGCCAAAGTGTGGCTGAGTCTCCAACGCGCAACCCAGGTATCGTAAGATGGTACCTCGGCCTGGGCCAATAACACATTTTGCTCGATGATATATTGACCCACAAATTATTGCCGACAAAACATTATATTGCCATTATTTTTTTGCGACCAAATGCACATAATAATAATGAAAGTATACCATTTCAAATGCAATTAAGTTGTATTTATCGTATATTTTAATATTGTAATTGAAATGTCAACTTTTATATACTGCAATGAGGTGGCGACTTGTCCAGGGTGTACCCCGCCTTCCGCCCAATTGTAGCTGAGATAGGCTCCAGCGCCTCCCGCAACCCCAAAGGGAATAAGTGGTAGAAATGGATGGATGGAACTTTTATATACCAAGTTAAATTAAACAAAATATACTGTGACTGTAAGCATAAATTTGCTCTTAAGTAAAAATCACAACGGAAAGCAATAAGTAGGTTCTGTCTCTCTTAAAAGGAGGGTGGGGGACCCTCAAATATACACAACCAAAACAATAAATAAAATGGCTACATAAAGTTATTGTGACCAAAATGATCACGGTTATCATTTTTGTTGTGGTATTGCTGAATGTGCTCAAAAGGTACACACTAAAATATTTTAAGCAAGTTGTATTTTTTTTAATAACTTTAAATAAATACACACAATAAACCTACTTGACAAAAAATATTATTAAATGTGTTTATCTTTTTCTATTTTAAATTGTAAAGGGTGATTAGTTGTTTCACTTCCTGTTTATGTGACGTCACGTGAGTTCACTTCCTGGTTCAATTTGTTGAGTTTATCGATAACATTGTGCAAAAACAGCACATCCTTTATGTTTAATGTAAATACTGTGAGTTAGTTGTTTAGATAGTAATGGGTTTGTACAAGCTTAGGTTGGGGAACAATGTTTCTTAATGGGGGAAAAACGTTAATGTCTGTTGTTTACATGTTAGCATTTAAGGTAGCATTTAAGCTAGCAGGCAAGTTAGCGCCAGTCCGTCCGTATCAAAGTCCATCCATCCATCCATCTACTTCCGCTTATCCGAGGTCGGGTCGCGGGGGCAGCAGCTTAAGCAGGGAAGCCCAGACTTCCCTCTCCCCAGCCACTTCGTCCAGCTCCTCCCGGGGGATCCCGAGGCGTTCCCAGGCCAGCCGGGAGACATAGTCTTCCCAACGTGTCCTGGGTCTTCCCCGTGGCCTCCTACCGGTCGGACGTGCCCTAAACACCTCCCGAGGGAGGTGTTCGGGTGGCATCCTGACCAGATGCCCGAACCTCCTCATCTGGCTCCTCTCGATGTGGAGGAGCAGCGGCTTTACTTTGAGCTCCCCCCGGATGACAGAGCTTCTCACCCTATCTCTAAGGGAGAGCCCCGCCACCCGGCGGAGGAAACTCATTTCGGCCGCCTGTACCCGTGATCTTGTCCTTTCGGTCATGACCCAAAGCTCATGACCATAGGTGAGGATGGGAACGTAGATCGACCAGTAAATCAAGAGCTTTGCCTTCTGGCTCAGCTACTTCTTCACCACAACGGATCGATACAGCGTCTGCATTACTGAAGACGCCGCACCGATCCGCCTGTCGAGCTCACGATCCACTCTTCCCCCACTCGTGAACAAGACTCCGAGGTACTTGAACTCCTCCACTTGGGGCAATATCTCCTCCCCAACCCGGAGATGGCACTCCACCCTTTTCCGGGCGAGAACCATGGACTCTGATTTGGAGGTGCTGATTCCCATCCCAGTCGCTTCACACTCGGCTGCGAACCGATCCAGTGAGAGCTGAAGATCTTGGCCAGATGAAGCCATCAGGACCACATCATCTGCAAAAAACAGAGACCTAATCCTGCAGCCACCAAACCAGATACCCTCAACGCCTTGACTGCGCCTAGAAATTCTGTCCATAAAGGTTATGAACAGAATGGGTGACAAAGGGCAGCCCTGGCGGAGTCCAACCCTCACTGGAAACGGGTCCGACTTACTGCCGGCAATGCGGACCAAGCTCTGACACTGATTATACTGGGAGCGAACCGCCACAATAAGACAGTCCGTTACCCCATGCTCTCTGAGCACTCCCCACAGGACTTCCCGGGGTACACGGTCGAATGCCTTCTCCAAGTCCACAAAGCACATGTAGACTGGTTGAGCAAACTCCCATGCACCCTCAAGGACCCTGCCGAGAGTATAGAGCTGGTCCACAGTTCCACGACCAGGACGAAAACCACACTGTTCCTCCTGAATCCGAGGTTCGACTATCCGGCGTAGCCTCCTCTCCAGTACACCTGAATAGACCTTACCGGGAAGGCTGAGGAGTGTGATCCCACAATAGTTGGAACACACCCTCCGGTTCCCCTTCTTAAAGGTCTCAAAGTGCAGTTATGAAATACAGTGTTCCGACTTTTTTAATTTAATACGGTAAAAGTAACCATCAGGAGTTTTACAGCGGTTATAATAACTACCGTTTATTTGTATTACAAAACCCTGTAGCCGCAGAAACCGCTGCAAAAGAGTGACCGCTCTTGAATGCACACGGCGCTGGAAAACTCACCGACTTAATTTTCATTCCTCGTCGGTGTATTGACTTATCGAATATCGGATCAGGCCTATTGGTACCTTTTGGATTTTACGGGTATCGGTGTCCAGTAGGACCGGCGATTTTGAAAGAACCCGATCCGGTACCCATCCCTAGTACCGATGTATATTGGTGTTGAAAATGAATGTGATTGCTAATGCCGACCACAAACGCAGATCCCCTCTGGCTAATATTGTATTTATTGTGAGTCCCCCGGCTAACAAGCGAGCAGTTAATTATGTGTCTATGTGGGGGCGTGGTTAAGATATATATATAAGAAATACTTGACTTTCAGTGAATTCTAGCTATATATATTTATTTTATTACATATATATATATATATATATATATATATATATATATATATATGTATATATATATATATATATATATATATATATATATATATATATATATATATATATATATATATATATATATATATACATATAAATAAATGAAATAAATACTTGAATTTCAGTGATCATTTATTTACACATATACACACACATAACACTCATCTACTCATTGTTAAGGGTTGAATTGTCCATCCTTGTTCTATTCTCTGTCACTATTTCAGAACACACACATTATACAAATATACATTATAAAATCAATAAGAAAACGGGAGCTCTAATTTGGGAGTCTGAATTAGGATCAGAAGTTCCTATATAAACATTGCGCACTCACGTCGCCTTTTTGTATTGATTACTGCAGCTGTGCATTCACAAATACAAACTACAACTCACAAACACTTTAGAGTTAGGCTCCACCATCAGAATGTGTACTTAAACTTATAAAGATCACATGGATATTATTCAGTGAGTTGATTCACCAAAACTAACCTGTTATACAGGAGGAAAAAGCACACAGGACGTTTCAATTGTTCACAGACTGGTCGCGCTCATCAGAATGACAAGACACTTCCGGTCTGCAGGTGATAGCATTCAATTGGGAAGAAACACCCTACTGCCCACTACTGACCAATGTGAATACTGATAAATGTGTAATGACAGCTCCAAAAACGAATTCAAACCACAAAATGAAATAAATAAATCAACACAAAAATGTGACACATTATGGGTGGGTCACATATGCATGTACAGTAGATGGCAGTATTGTCCTGTTTAAAAGTGTCACAACATTGCTGTTTACGGCAGACGAACTGCTTTACGGAAACTTGACTGCTGTTGTTGTGTGTTGTTACCGCGCTGGGAGGACGTTAATGAAACTGCCTAACAGTAAACCCACATAAGAAACCAAGAACTCGCCCTCGATCATTAGCTGTTTATATTGTGAGAAAGCGGACGTGTGAACAGGCTGTCAACACGTCACTCAGGTCCGCATGGAGCTGGAGGGGGCGTGGCCTCCAGCTCCGCCTGAATTTCGGGAGATTTTCGGGAGAAAATTTGTCCCGGGAGGTTTTCGGGAGAGGCGCTGAATTTCGGGAGTCTCCCGGAAAATCCGGGAGGGTTGGCAAGTATGCCATACACAGTGTGGAGCCGAGCTCCCAATTTAATCATAAGTGAATGAGAGGAGCATAGTTTGATTGCTAGTAAGAAAAGTAGAGGCATAAAACAGACCCACTACCGTGAATTCAGGACTGTAAGTCACTACTTTTTTCCTGCGCTTTGAACCGTGTGTCTTAGAAAATGACGAGGCTAATTTATGGAGTTTTCTCCACTGACGGCCATAATGCAAATATTTTGTAAAAAACAAACAAGCAAAGACACTAAATAGGTGTTTGTGCTATGACGGCATCTTTTGGTCGAGTCCGCTCACTGCAGGTGGAAGTAGAAGTGCCTTTCCGTTTTTGATTCGTCCATAGCGTATGCATTCTTCATTCATCACTCCAAGCAACGTTTGCAAGTTTTACAATATAACTAAAACAATTCTTACTTACTAAGCCGCCCCATGTGTGATGTCTGTAGGAGTGTTTTGATACATATTTGTACATGCTATGGTAATGTAATAAGGCTAGGGTCGTTAGCATGAGCTAATAAGCTAACACTTTTACTAGTGTCTGTGTTAGTCTGCCTAAAATACACCATCAGCAGCGTCTCTATATTTTCATGGATACATGTACGCAAATTTACTGGTCATTCTGTTTTTTAATCACACCTTTGGTCAACACGGACATAAGAAGCTCGGACATCTGTGAGGAGCTGAGTAGAGCCGCTACTCCTTCTCATCGAGAGAAAGCGCATCTACCGTATTTTCCGGACTATATATAAGTATATAAGCCACACCCACTACATTTTAAAAGAAAAATATATGTTTTATGTTTTTATAAGCCGCAGATACAGGTAAAAGCCAGTAAATTAGAATATTTTGAAAAACTTGATTTATTTCAGTAATTGCATTCAAAAGGTGTAACTTGTACATTATATTTATTCATTGCACACAGACTGATGCATTCAAATGTTTATTTCATTTAATTTTGATGATTTGAAGTGGCAACAAATGAAAATCCAAAATTCCGTGTGTCACAAAATTAGAATATTACTTAAGGCTAATACAAAAAAGGGATTTTTAGAAATGTTGGCCAACTGAAAAGTATGAAAATGAAAAATATGAGCATGTACAATACTCAATACTTGGTTGGAGCTCCTTTTGCCTCAATTACTGCGTTAATGCGGCGTGGCATGGAGTCGATGAGTTTCTGGCACTGCTCAGGTGTTATGAGAGCCCAGGTTGCTCTGATAGTGGCCTTCAACTCTTCTGCGTTTTTGGGTCTGGCATTCTGCATCTTCCTTTTCACAATACCCCACAGATTTTCTATGGGGCTAAGGTCAGGGGAGTTGGCGGGCCAATTTAGAACAGAAATGCCATGGTCCGTAAACCAGGCACGGGTAGATTTTGCGCTGTGTGCAGGCGCCAAGTCCTGTTGGAACTTGAAATCTCCATCTCCATAGAGCAGGTCAGCAGCAGGAAGCATGAAGTGCTCTAAAACTTGCTGGTAGACGGCTGCGTTGACCCTGGATCTCAGGAAACAGAGTCATTTACACAGAAATATTCTATAAATATATTACATATTACATATACCTTAGTTGTTTCCAAACAGTGTCTGTAACACGGCAGTAAAACGGTCGATCAAACGAAACAGAAGTCATCGTCATGGACCCACTAGCTGCACAAGCCAGCTCTCCAATCAGCTAAACAGACTCAATAAAGCCATGGTGACGTTTTGGTGAATTTACTGAGCAATTTG
>NC_084550.2:13742500-13760000 GCF_033978685.3 Nerophis lumbriciformis | reverse complement strand
GCTGGCATCAAATTCTAAAGTTAATGATTATTTGCAAAAAAAAAATGTTTATCAGTTTTGAACATCAAATATGTTGTCTTTGTAGCACATTCAACTGAATACGGGTTGAAAATAATTTGCAAATCATTGTATTCCGTTTATATTTACATCTATTTATTTACATTATTTACTTTTTACTTCCAAAGACATGCACCTGGGGATAAGTTGATTGGCAACACTAAATTGGCCCTAGTGTGTGGATGTGAGTGTGAATGTTGTCTGTCTATCTGTGTTGGCCCTGCGATGAGGTGGCGACTTGTCCAGGGTGTACCCCGCCTTCCGCCCGATTGTAGCTGAGATAGGCTCCAGTGCCCCCCGCGACCCCAAAGGGAATAAGCGGTCGAAAATGGATGGATGGACTTTTTACTTCTTAAATTCGATCTCAATTCTGTACACTGGTGCTGGAATTTTAATTTTCCTGAGGGAACTCTCCTGAAGGAATCAATAAAGTACTATCTATCAATCTATCTAACACAATTTCCCAACTCATATGGAAACGGGGTTTGTATGTATATATACATATTTGTGTGTATATATACTGTATATGTGTATATATATACAGTCGTATACTGTATATGTGTGTGTATATGTATATATATGCATATATTTGTATGTACAGTATATACAGTATGTGTGTGTGTGTGTGTTTACATATTATAATAATATAATGAAAATATATTTAATAAATATTAGAATATAATGTTAAGAGTATGTGAAAGTTCAACTCCTAATTTGTTCACTTCCGTGACAACCTTTTTTAAAGCTTTGTAATCAATCAGAAATATCAAGCAGTTAAAAGTCAAATGGATAAGTGTGGAGAGAGGGTTTTGCATTTTTCCCATCATACCTTGCAATGGATTTAAATGGGTGTCATTTTAAATTTAATGGTGATGGGACGGTTTTTTTTGTTTTCTTTCTTTTTTTTAAAATAATATCCACAAAGTTCAGTGAGCAGGTTGGGTTATATGGGACCATGTGTGTTGACTTTTTGTGCTGGTTGAATTTTTCTTTTCTGCACCACGACGAGGAAAGGTTGTTTAGATTGGGTCATACAAGTAATTGCTGTGCTTTCAGTGATAGGAAAGTGGGCATGGGCATTGACTTGATTTTCTCGCATTATTCACAAAATGGTGCCAACATGCCACCTGTTAGACCAGGGGTCGGCAACCCGCGGCTCTAGAGCCGCATGCGCCGCCCTAGTGGCTCTCTGGAGCTTTTTCAAAAATGTATGAAAAATGGAAAAAGTTGAGGGGAAAAAAATATATTTTTTGTTTTAATATGGTTTCTGTAGGAGGACAAACATGACACAAACGTCCCTAATTGTTATAAAGCACACTGTTTATATTAAACATGCTTCACTGATTCGAGTATTTGGCGAGCGCCGTTTTGTCCTACTAATTTTGGTGGTCCTTGAACTCACCTTAGTTTGTTTACATGTATATCTTTCTGCAACTTTCTAGGACGTGTTTTATGCCACTTCTTTTTCTGTCTCATGTTGTCCACCAAACTTTTAACGTTGTGCATGAATCCACAAAGGTGAGTTTTGTTGATGTTATTGACTTGTGTGGAGTGCTAATCAGACATATTTGGTCACTGCATGACTGCGAGCTAATCGATGCTAACATGCTATTTAGGCTAGCTATATGTACATATTTCATAATTATGCCTCATTGGTAGCTATATTTGAGCTCATTTAGTTTCCTTTAAGTCATATTAATTCAATCTATATCTCATGACACACTATCTGTATGTAATATGGCTTTTAATTTTTTGCGGCTCCAGACAGATTTGTTTTTGTAATTTTGGTCCAATAAGGCTCTTTCAACATTTTGGGTTGTCGACCCCTGTGTTAGACCCTTGGGTATTTAAATTTAATATTAAAGCGCACAGCCAGGTTGCTTTTTGACATTTAACTAGTGTTGTTGTTTGGTCACTCCTGACTGAGATGCAGTTTTGCTTGGTCCGCTATCAGTGCTGCTAGACCGAGATACTGTGTAATATGGCACCATTGGATTTTAGTGAATTGGTGCCTGGTAGGACCGACTGCATACGGTCCGTGCCAAAAAAGTACCGGATTTGGTACCTATCCGACTTGTACTCTTTTTTTCGTTTGGTTGTACACGTGTACATTAAATAACAAATTCTGTACGGAATGGACGGAAGACAGCAAAGAGCTCTAATTCAGGTCAGTGAATATTTTGTATTATGAAACTGCTCCAACAAAGCAAAGGTTTTTTCGGACGAGCATACACTCAGGATTAGAAGGTGCCGATTTAGATCTCTTTCCTTGTAATCATGAAATTGTTTTGGGAGTAATTATCATTTCATGGCTTTCGAAGAGGAGCGATGAGGAAACGCCGTGAAAACAAAACAAAGGACGGTAGAAACGGTGTCCACTGTACCGCGTCCTTCCCTTGGGACAATGGCCTACAGTTCCTTGGACCGCATGCCCTCATACTGGCTGCTGGCCATGGTGTGTGAATGTGTCTGTATGGATGTCTTTGATCATGAGCGAGACAGTCACTTGTTGTGCTGGGAGGATCAACACAGCCGAGA
This sequence comes from Nerophis lumbriciformis, assembly GCF_033978685.3. Classification (NCBI taxonomy): domain Eukaryota; kingdom Metazoa; phylum Chordata; class Actinopteri; order Syngnathiformes; family Syngnathidae; genus Nerophis; species Nerophis lumbriciformis. The sequence goes on along the minus strand of NC_084550.2, from coordinate 13,757,405 downwards.
AAAAAATAGGTGGTTTTGTGATACAGTACAATCATTTTGCAGTATTAGTTAAAAAAAACACAAAACCAAGCGTTTACTGGGTTGTACGACATTTTTAAAAACAAGACATAGGTATAAAACAATTATTATAATATGGAGGGAAGGAATAGAACTTTATTGTCAAGAGCGGATCATGAGATCGACAGGCGGTGCGGCGTCTTCAGTAATGCGGACGCTGTATCGATCTGTTTTTGGTGAAGAAGGAGCTGAGCCGGAAGGCACAGCTCTCAATTTACCGGTCGATCTACGTTCCCATCCTCACCTATGGTCATGAGCTTTGGATTATGACCGAAAGGACAAGATCACGGGTACAAGTGGCCGAAAATAGTTTCTTCTGCGGGGTGTCGGGTCCTCCTTCAGAGATAGGGTGAGAAGCTCTGCCATCCGGGAGGAGCTCAAAGTAAAGCCGCTGCTCCTCCACATTGATAGGAGCCAGATGAGGTGGTTCGGGCATCTGGTCAGGATGCCACCCAAACGCCTCCCTAGGGAGGTTTGTAGGGCACGTCCGACCGGTAAGAGGCCACGGGGAAGACCCAGGACACGTTGGGAAGACTATGTCTCCATGCTGGCCTGGGAACGCCTCGGGATCCCCCAGCAGGAGCTGGACAAAGGGGCTGGGGAGATGGAGGTTTGGGCTTCCCTGCTTAGGCTGCTGCCCCCGCGACCCAACCTCTGATAAGCGGAAGAAGATGGATGGATGGATGTCATTTCACTTAAAAATTAGTTTTCAGGACAACCCGTCCAAGAACAGACGCACAGTATACAGGGATAGACAGAACAGGAAGACTAATGGTTCGCAACCAAGCGGTGCCCCATAGAGAGGTAGGGAGTAAAGTTAAACATGGGCCCAAACTCAGCTTCTGTTGGGGAATGGGCTCAGTTTTAAACCAGATAAAAAAAACCTTAAGTGACATAATCACAATTGAGCACATGTTACGACATACAACGGGGACGGTGTTGTCGCATTTTACACTTCATAATGCGCCACACATCAATGGGAGACAGGTTTGGACTACAGGCAGGCCAGTCTAGTGCCCGCACTCTTTTACTACAAAGCCACGCTGTATTAACACGTGCAGAATGTGGCTTGGCATTGTCTTGCTGAAATAAGCAGGGGCGTCCATAAAAAAGACATTGCTTGGAAGGCAACATATGTTGCTCCAAAATGGTGCCTTCACAGATGTGTAAGTTACCCATGCCTTGGGCACTAATACACCCCCATAACATCACAGATGCTGGCTTTTGAACTTTGCGCCTATAACATTCCGGATGGTTGTTTTCCTCTTTGGTCCGGAGGACACGACGTCCACAGTTTCCAAAAATAATTTGAAATGTGGACTCGTCAGACCACAGAACACTTTTCCACTTTGCATCAGTCCATCTTAGATGAGCTCAGGCCCAGCGAAGCCGGTGGCGTTTCTGTGTGCTGTTGATAAATGGCTTTGCTTTGCATAGTAGAGTTTTAACTTGCACTTATAGATGTAGCGACAAACGGTAGTTACTGACCGTGGTTTTCTGAAGTGTTTCTGAGCCTTTCTATCATGTGGTGATATCCTTTACACACTGATGTTGCTTTTTGATGCAGTACCGCCTGAGTGATCGAAGATCACAGGCATTGCCGCTTACATGCAGTGACTTTTCCAGATTCTCGGAACCTTTTGACGATATTATGGACCCTAGATGGTGAAATCCCTAAATTCCTTGCAATAGCTCATTGAGAAATGTTGTTCTTAAACTGTTTGACAATATGCAGACACATTTGTTCACAAAGTGGTGACCCACACCCCATCCTTGTTTGTGAATAACTGAGCATTTCATGGAAGCTGCTTTTATACCCAATCATGGCACCCGCCTGTCCCCAATTAGCCTGTTCACCTGTGGGATGTTCCAAATAAGTGTTTGATGAGCATTCCTCAACTTTCTCAGTCTACTTGTGCCAGCATTTTTTAAACATGTTGCAGGCATCAAATTCCAAATGAGCTAATATTTGCAAAAAATAACAAAGGTTTGAATGTTAAGTATCTTGTCTTTGCAGTATATTCAATTGAATATAGGTTGACATTTTTTTTGCAAATCACTGTTTTCTGTTTTTATTTACGATTTACACAACGTGCCAACTTCACTAGTTTTGGGTTTTGTATGATTTATGACAACAAAATAGTGAATAAATTAGGGATGTCCCGATCCAGGTTTTTGCACTTCCGATCCGATACCGATACTGGCCGATACTGGCCTATCAGAGCATGTATTAAAGTTTAAAGTTATTTAGCCTACTTAGTTGTCAGATTCATGTTTAGTACTCTTGATAAACGGATGTTGCTTTATTGTAACACTTTAGCATTAGCGGCATCGCTAGTTGCTAAACATACAAACTAAGCATAGTAAAACAAAAACGTACTGTACAATTTCCTCTCTCCCTGGGATGCCAACCGACAGGACGATCACATAATCCCGTTTAGATGAAGAATCAGTCACAATCCTCATGTAGGAAAAAAAAAAAGTTGTAGGAACAATCGTCTTTTTGTGTCTTTTTCGCCATCTCGGGGGATGTGAAAGTGGACCAGTCTGTCTGTCCATGGCCACATTTGTCTACTAGCAGGTGAGAGATGCATGAATTAGAATCTAGAATTAACTTTTAGCAAGTTTGAGACCAAACAGAAGCAGCCGTTGGCTTAGTGTGTCAACAATAGCTCACTACAATGAATGCGCCGCTAAAATAGTCCGTCTGCGTTAGCGCTTATAATAACAATATCACTCATATTTGGTTAATTTTCAGGTCACAACATGTAAATGGAGGAATGTTGGCGCTTTCTGGATGTTTTTAGAGAGTATAATGAGCGCAACAGAGGACCCTCCATCTGTCGAATCAATTGGTAAATATTTATTTACGATTTTGAATGCATTACATTGTACATTCTACATAACGGTTAAAAACAACAACAACTGGCTGCTCAGTTGCCAGAATTTTATTGTTAAAAGAATCCCGGTACTGTTTTTCCATTTATAGTAAAACACTGTAAAAACAACAACCATAAATTTTACGGTACAAAAACTGGCCACTCAGTTGCCAGAATTTTACAGTAAAACAACAGTGGTAGGGATTTTGCATTTACAGTAAAACACCGTCAAAACAACAATGACGATAGATTTTATTGTAAAATTGTAAAAAAAACTCTGTCGCCAGAATTTTACCGTTAAAAAAACCCCATTGTACTATTTTTCCATTTACAGTAATATACCGCAGAAACAACCATAGATTTTACGGTAAAAAAGTGCCCGTTTATTTGCTAGAATTTTACTGTAAAAAATAGTGGTGCCATTTTTTGTAAGAAAACATAAAAAACGGAGTATATAAAAAAATATATATAGATCAAAGCATTGGCAATCGTATAATATTATGATGAGGTAAACCTTGTTTATATTTATGTTCATGAATTCCTCACTGTTACAACGGGCCTCTGAGAGTAGCCGTAACTCCAAATCAAATCAATCAAATCAAATCAACTTTATTTATAGAGCACATTTAAAATTTACCACAGGGGTAGCCAAAGTGCTGTACAATGAACAGGTTAAAAGATAAAACGAGTACCGAGCAAACACAACACAACACAAACAGAACACGATCAAAAAAATAAATAATTAAAATAGAATTAATAAAAACATAAAAACAGGATCACAGCAGGTGTATTATGGGGCGCCATTGCAGGATGGATATCACTCAGTGTTAAAAGCCATGGAATAAAAAAAAGTATGTTTTTAAGAGAGATTTAAAAACAGGAAGAGAGGAGGCTTGTCTAACACTCAGGGGTAGGTCGTTCCAGAGCTTGGGAGCAGCAACGGCGAAAGCTCTGTCACCTCTAAGCGTCAGCCTTGTGTCAGGGACCGTCAACAGCAGCTGATCGGCTGATCTTAAGGATCGGGTGGGGCAGTAAGGCTGAAGGAGGTCGGAGAGATAGGTTGGCGCGAGGTTGTTTAGACATTTAAAAACAAATAAAAGGAGTTTAAAATGTATTCGGTAACGCACAGGGAGCCAGTGAAGGGACGCTAAAATAGGGGTGATGTGCTCACGTCTGCGGGTCTGTGTTAGCAGACGAGCAGCAGAGTTCTGCACGAGCTGCAGGCGGGCGAGGGAGGCCTGGCTAATGCCAACATACAGGGCATTGCAGTAGTCAAGACGAGTCGAGATAAAAGCGTGGATTAATTTCTCAAGATCATGTCTTGATAGAAGCGGTTTCACTTTCGCTATTTGGCGTAATTGATAAAAGCTTTTTTGAACGACGCTGCTGATTTGTTTTTCGAATTTAAAATCTGAGTCAAACTTTACCCCCAGGTTTGTGACACAGTCGCTGAGATACGGGGTCAGAGTGCCGAGGTCAACGTTGGGGGAGGGAGAGCGACTTGGACCGAACAACATAACTTCTGTTTTATCTTCATTTAGGCTCAGGAAGTTAGCTGAAAGCCAGACTTTGATGTCGTGCAGGCAGTCAATAAGACGTTGAACCGTGTTATTTTGTGCCATGGGAAAATAAATCTGGCAATCATCGGCATAAAAATGAAATGCAATACTGTACTTCCTAAAAATAGAACCAAGGGGGAGAAGGTAAAGCGCAAATAAAATTGGGGCAAGGATTGAGCCCTGGGGGACCCCATGTGGTAAAGGAGCTGTGGACGACATAAAACTGTCTACTTTTACACAAAAACTCCTGTCGGTTAGGTACGACCGGAACCAGTTGAGGGCGGCGCCCTTAATGCCCACACAGTTCTCAAGACGAGTGATTAAGGTGGCGTGGTCGACGGTGTCGAACGCAGCAGACAGATCTAAAAGCACCAGGACAACATATTTACCAGAATCAGTGGACAGGAGGATATCGTTAAAAACTTTTAGAAGCGCTGACTCTGTGCTGTGGAGGGCTTTAAAACCGGACTGGAACAGCTCAGTGATACCATTATCCTCTAAGAAGGGCAACAACTGACTGTAGACAACCTTCTCTAATATTTTGGAAATGTATGGAAGATTAGAGATAGGTCTGAAGTTAGAGAGGAGAGAGGGATCGAGGCTGGGTTTTTTAAGTAGAGGTCGTACCACTGCATGTTTAAACTCTACTGGAACTATTCCAGAAGAGAGGCTACTATTGATAATGTTAAGGACACTTGGTCCAATAGTAGCAAGTACCTCCTTAAACAGGCGAGGTGGGAGGGCATCTGCAGGAGAACCAGAGGGCTTCATATGACTAACTGTGTCACTTAAAAAAGAAAAGGACACCGGCTCAAACTGATGGAAAACAGAAGAGAAATGCAGAGGAACAGAAGGGTCATATGAAGGCTGAGATAGACTGGCTCTAGTTGACACAATTTTGTCAGTGAAAAAATTGAGACAATTTTCACAGAATTCAAAAGAAGCATCAAAACCAGCAGATTTGGGAGCATCAATGACAGTGTTAATAGTTTTAAACAGAACTCTGGGGTTGTTACAGTTAGAAGATATAATCTGAGATAGATATATATTCATTTCTGCTTTTACAGTCATCTGAAAGGAAAACAGGCTTTCTTTAAAAATGGCAAAGGACACATGCAGCCTGTCTTTTTTCCATTTTCTCTCTGCTCTTCTACATACGCGCCTGGCAGCCCGAGTGACGTCATTCAACCAGGGCTGAGGCGTGGCTTTAGCGCGGCGGCATTTGAAAGGCGCGATCGTGTCCAGTGTTTGTAAACAGATAGAGTTGAACCCAGAAACCAACTCTTCAGTATTCAGACACACAGATGCTGCAGAATTATCATCACAAAGAGTCGAAAAAATAGAGGAGAACCGAGCAGGAGACGAAGAATTAAACATGCGAGAGCGTTGGGGCGGTGCGCACAATTTAACTGGACACTGCGTGGCAATATCAAACAGGATCGGCATGTGATCAGAGAACACAGCGTCGCAAATGTCCAAATTAAAAACACACAAACCATACGAGAGCACTAAATCGAGTGTATGCCCGCGTTCATGTGTAGAACCACACACAGACTGTACAAAGTTAAATGAGTCGATTATATTCAGGAAGCTCCTGGAAAGCGGCTCATCTGGACAGCAGGTGTGAATATTAAAATCACCCAAAGGGGAAACCAGTTTGACATCCCTAACTAGAGTGAGTGTGTACTTCTTTTCATTTCTATGAAGAACGTGGTGTGTGAGAGTCGGACAGACTGTGAAGTGGTTTGACGAGGAAGGTGACACCGGTCCTATTCTGAGTATGACAAACGATGGCGTCTGTCTCCCTTTTGTTTCTCCAGTTAGACAACCATGGACTTGAGGCTGACAGATGCTCTGGGTGGCGGTGGAGGTGCTGTACCAGGTGGAGCTCCTGCCGATGCTTTGCTGAAGAGAGACTTTATGAGCGCACTGGAGAAGGAGAGCTATGACGACAAGGTGGGAGAGAAAATGTCCAAAAGTGACTACCGACCTCTCTTAGACGGAAAGGACAACAAAAGTGGTGAGTGGCTAGAAACATAAAATTATACGACTAGAAGAAAACATTTGATTACATTTGTTTAATTTATTTATTTGTTAAATGGAACACAGCTCATGAATAAATATGTACCGTACTTTCCAGACAATAGAGCGCACCGGTATACAAGCCGCAAAATTTTAGGGAAATATTTTTCATATATATGCCACACCGGACTATAAGCCGCAGATATATACGTTGTGAAATTAGTGATTTACACATAAATATTTTGTAGATGTGTGTTTACATACCTTAACTGTTTCCAAACGGTGCCTGTAACACGGCAGTACAACGGCTGATCAAACAAAACAGAAGTCATCGACATGGACCCACTAGCTGCGGAAGCCAGCGCTCCAATCAGCTAAACAGACTCAATAACTCCACGGTGATGTTTTGGGGAATTTGCAAAACTAAAACAATGCCATTGTAAGTTAACAATATTAACAGAGACACTCGTAAACGTGTTAGCATATTAACTGATGCTTATGACTCTAGTTTCATTGCATTACCATAGCACGTACAAATATGCATGAAAACACACTTCGACATACATTACATATGGGCATACTTGCCAACCCTCCCGAATTTTGCGGGAGACTCCCGAAATTCAGCGCCTCTCCCGAAAACCTCCCGGGACAAATATTCTCCCGAAAATCTCCCGATTTTCAGCCGGAGCTGGAGGCCACGCCCCCTCCAGCTCCATGCGGACCTCAGTGAGGACAGCCTTTTTTCACGACGGGAGGACAACAGGGTGACAAGAAATAAATCATCCAAACTAGAGATAAATTGTATTATTATGTTTATCTTACCTACAAATACATATATTTATTAATTAAAAAAACAAAAAAACAACTAAATACATTTTTACTATATTTTGCTAAAAACATTAAAATTAATTGTATTTTTTCTGACTCCTTATTACATCCAGCCATAGAATTATACATTAAAATAAACATATTTGAAATAATTAATTTGAAATTATCATAATAATTCATTTAAAATGACCATATATAATTATTAAAATAATTGCTTGTTTATCAACAACTTTAGCATTTTATTCATTATTACATTTTGAAGCTCTCAGAAGCCAAGTTATGTTATATTCCTTAATATTTATTTATGCAAGTTTGAAGTATCAATTATCTAAACACAGTTTTGTTTGCCTATTTTCAGGATGTAGATATATATATATATATATATATATATGTATATATATATATATATATATATATATATATATATATATATATATATGTATGTGTGGGAAAAAAAATCACAAGACTATTTCATCTCTACAGGCCTGTTTCATGAGGGGTGGTACCCTCAATCATCAGGAGATGAAAAAATCTCCTGATGATTGAGGGTACCCCCCCTCATGAAACAGGCCTGTAGAGATGAAATAGTCTTGTGATTTTTTTTCCCACACATACATATATTGCGCTCTACTACGGTATCGAGCACTATTTTTTGGATAACCTTATTATGACATATATATATATATATATATATATATATATATGTATATGTATGAAACACTTGACTTGGGTGTATTCTGGCTGTCAATATACTCCTCCCCTCTTAACCACGCCCTCAACCACGCCCCGCCCCACCCCACCCCCGACCACGCCCCCACCTCCCGAAATCGGAGGTCTCAAGGTTGGCAAGTATGCATATGGGTCGGTTTAGTAAGTAAAAATTGTTTTAGTTATATTGCAAAAAACGTTGCTTGGAGTGATGAATCCATACGAGTAGAAACGGTATAGACGGCTAGAAGACAAAACGGCACATCTATTATGGTTGAAAGCACGAAACGGAAGGACACTGCAGCACCTGCAAACTCGTCCAAAAGATGGCGCCATGACACACAAAATAACACACCATTTTAATATTGTTTGCATGTTTTTTTTTTAAATAAACTATTTGTATCATGGCCGTTAGTGAAGAGAAATACTTACATTTTCAAAGCGTAGGAAAAAAGTAACCACTTATTGTCCGGAATTTACGGTAAATATAAATGTGCCAAATTGTAGCCATGGGCTCATTTCCAACTGCAGCCCCGGCAGGTTGATGATGTATAAAGTATCTGATACATGTCATCTTTGTGAAGATGGTTTTAATCTGTCGCCCGGAAAATCATGACTGTATATTTGAATTGTCATTACGCATGTTTTACTCCCGTCACGCACAAACTGGTGTCCAACAGTCGGCGACAAATGTAGTTCTGGTTTGATTTATTTGGAACATGTACACAGTTACAATATGGCACATCACATCCACTACGTGCGAAAAAGAACAGGCATAAGCACTTTTTTTTAAAATCCTACCCATTTTTCATTTCACAGTAAGTTCCCTACTTCTTGGAAATTGAACAATTTTGGTCCCACTATTGAACACTGGGGTACGCCTCAAGATATATTTAGTTTTGACTCAGCGTTTATGGCCACACAACACCACACATAATAACCATGTTGGTTGTCCACAAGTGTTTCATTTTTATTCGTGAATTTGTCCAATCTTTTGTTGAACAGTTTGTGAAACTAAGGAAACAGGTGTATAGTTAGTAAATTGGTGTTTGTTTCCAGTCGTATACCTTATACTTACATTGGAAATTTAATGAGGAAAATTACCGTATTTTAATAGCTTAGTATTTTATTGACCTTACTGACTGTTTTAATCTCACCCAGTCTGGATCCCTTAAAGCGGGGGTCGGGTCTTTAGCGCCGCCCTAGTGGCTCCCTGGAGCTTTTTCAAAAATGTATGAAAATGTAAAAGGATGAAGGAATCCTACTTGTTAGAAAGCCCACTGTTTACATTAAACATGCTTCACTGATGACCGTGGCGAGCGCCATTTTGTCCTTCTAATTTCGGCTGTCCTTCAACTCACCGTAGTTTGTTCAACATGTACAACTTTCTCCGACGCTGCCTCAGAAAGACGTGTTTTATGCCACTCCTTCTTTTTCTCATTTTGTCCACCAAACATTTTATACTGTGCGTGAATGCACAAAGGTGAGCTTTTTTGATGAGTGTTGAGTGCTAATCAGGCATATTTGGTCTGTGCATGACTGCAAGCTAATCAATGCTAACATGCTATTTAGGCTAGCTGTATGTACTAATGCATCATTATGCCTCGTTTGTAGGAATATTTGAGCTCATTTAATTTCTTTTACTTATGTCCTCTGTGTATTCGATTTATATTTGCATGTCTCATGACACATTATCTGTATGTAATATTGGCTGCATTTCTGATAGTTGTTTGTGTGCCATGTTGTTCCAGACCACAGCAAACGTTACCTAGCTTGCACAGATTGTAATAAATCCATTAGAAGAAGACAGCCAGCTGTTTCCTTTAACTTGGACAGACACATCTATACCTTTGACCATTCTAAGTCAGTCATTTCCAGGAGTTATCTCACCCTCTGAGAAGCTTCCGTTTTACGAATGTTTTCCAATGTTGTAAAAATGTGTAGAATAAATATTACATTTCAACATTTCTGTCAACAAAGATTTGCTTCAGCCTGCGACACAGTCATTTGATAGTTGGTTAATATAGACACTTACATCATGTATTGCCTTTATTATAACACTTATATAAGACTTTTAAAGGCATTTTGATAGTAGGCTAATATAGACAATTACATCATGTGTTGTCTTCATTATAACACTTACATAAGACTTTTAAAGGCATTTTGATAGTAGGCTAAAATAGCTAATATAGACAATTACATAATGTGTTGTCTTCATTATAACACTTATATAAGACTTTTAAAATCATTTTGATAGTAGGCTAATATAGACACTGTACTAATAACACTAAAATATGGCTTTAAATTTTTTCAGACAGATTAGTTTTTTGTATTTCTGGTCCAATATGGCTCTTTCAACATTTTGGGTTGCCAACCCCTGCCTTAAAGGAACACTTGCTGGACCTTGTGTTGCCGTTTGGTTAAATCTTACATACATTTTGATGCATGTATTTTTGATTGCTCTCTTCAGTTCTCTGGTACGCTACGCTGCCTTAAAGTAGCAGTAGAGTGGAAAAATAAGTTGCCTCTATATTGAAGCTATTATCATATATCTCTGATTTATGACACCAAAAGACTTCCAAATAAATAGATATGATCAAAATAGTATCGATCTCACGGAGATTCCCGAGCCATTTTGAGAGATAATGAGCTAACGTGATCTGTGACGTAGAGGAGGAACCACAGACCTCTTCCCCATCAACAACAATGCTAATCAAGCAGACTTTGTGACAGCCAAAAACGATTACTTTGGGGAAAATGATGATCCAGAACCTTATATTTTTGAGCCCGAACACAAAGAGTGAGCGGAGTGATGCATGCAGTTTTATTGTGACACTATAGCATTAGCAGCATTGCTAGGTGCTAAACATACAAACTAACCATAATAAAACAAACACTTTCTGTAATATTTCCACTCTCGCTGGGATGCCGACCGATAGCATACTTGCCAACCCTCTCGGATTTTCTGGGAGACTCCCGAAATTCAGCGACTCTCCCGAAAACCTCCCGGGACAAATTTTCTCCCGAAAATCTCCCGAAATTCAGGCGGACCTGGAGGCCACGCCCCCTCCAGCTCCATGCGGACCCTCCAGGTCCGCATGGAGCAATGTTGTTGTAATATATTGAGTTGGAGGCAATAAACAGGCGAGGGGATGAAGTACGTCTCTTTACTGTAGACTTCAGAACAGACTCACACACTTGACGTCAGGTGCGCAACACCACGTAAATCGTTGGCCAACCAAAAAGTAACCCCAGTACGCTATAGCCAACATTCACCAGGAGATGGCAACAGACAAACATAGATCACCCAAACAACCCAACCAAAAAATGCAGCAGCTCAATTAAAAAACTGTACTTAGCCACATTCTTTTTTTTTTTTTAGTACTGAACTCTTAACCCTCATTTGTAAACAATAACATGCTTATTATACAAACAGTATTTGTACGACTTTAACACAGATTTTTATACTGTCTTCAGAGATTCAGTTTTTTTGGTGGTACTCGAAACCTTTCTGGGTAACTGCGGATCACTGGTGGGGTTTTTGTTGTGGGTGATCTGGGTTCTGATGATGGCAACTCAGCAGCGCTTGAATATGGTTCAATGATGAGACTAGTTTGTGTCTGACTCACTGATGGTCCTGATGATGGAACTGAAACAGCACTGTCCAGTTGTACTGATGGCACATTTTCTGCAACTGGTGAAGACTAGATAACTGGCAGTCTCTCCATGTTTTCTCGCCATGGTAACATGTGATCCACATGCACTGTGCGCTGTCTCTGTCCCTCTTGAGATATATATATATATATATATATATATATATATATATATATATATATATATATATATATATATATATATATATATATATATATAGCTAGAATTCACGGAAAGTGAAGTATTTTCTTATATATATATATATATATATATATATATATATATATATATATATATATATATATATATAAGAAAATACTTCATATATATATATATATATATATATATATGAAATACTTGACTTGGTGAATTCTAGCTGTAAATATACTCCTCCCCTCTTAGCCAGGCCCCCGCCCCACCCCGACCACGCCCCCCACCTCCCGAAATCGGAGGTCTCAAGGTTGGCAAGTATGCGATAGGATGTTCACAAATTTCCGTTTAGATGAAGAATCAATCCCACTCCTCATGAAGGGTTTAAAAAAAAGTTGCTGCAGCAAGTGTCTTTTTGTGTTTTTTTCGCCATCTGGGGATGTGAAAGTTGACCAGCCTGTCGGTCCATGGCCACATTTGCCTACTAGCAGGTGAGAGATGCATGAATTATAATCGAGAAATAACTTCTAGTAAGACGAAGCAGCCGCCGGCTCGATGTGTCAACATTAGCAGTGCAAGATAGCATTATCTCACTGCTATCAATGCGCCCCTAAAATAGTCTCTGCGTTAGCGCTTATATTAACAATATCACTCATTTGATGAATTTTCAGGTCACGACATGTAAATGAAGTATTGTTGGCGCTTTCTGGATGTTTTTAGAGTATAAGGAGTGGACCCTCCATCTGTTGACTCAATTGTTGGAATATTTATTTACGACTTAGAATGCATAAAAAAGCCAAGCATATGTGTTGTCTTACATAAGCATTGCGAATGATAAACAGCACATCTCTTTTCAGTTTTTGCCAATTTCTAGTATGACTGATCTAATAATACGGTCAGACTGCAGAAACGTTACTCCGGTGACATAGAATCCACGGAAATTACTGATGGTTTTTGGAGAGGAATATTCAAAATGCAATTAGTAATAATCAGTGTTGTTGCTGAAGGGAAACATTTGAAATTAATGCTCCGCCAGATGCTTAAAATTATCAAAATATGTCAATATTACATGTTATTATAAATGTTACTACATTACAAATATGCTTACATCATGTATATAAAACCTTAATGGAGGTGTTTGGATGTGTCTTTAAGAGCTTTATAGGCAGAATAGAGCGACTCTTGTAATCTTCATTGTAAGCTGACTTTTGATGGCATTCATTTACTATTTAGAATGCATTAAAAAAAGAAAACGTGTTCCCGTCTTACGTAAGGATTGTGAACAATAGGCAAAATTCCCAAAAAGTGCAGTTTTTTTAGGGCAGCACACGCCGGCATGTACTGTACTTGCTGCTCGCACGATGCAAACATCTTTTGATACAGAATGATATAACGTCACGGTTATTGACTTGGAAGTGAGTCGGTAAAAAAGTCAGTGGCGGTGAAGTCGCTACAGATGCTTCAGTTTCTTTCAAGGTGAGTTGGAGCAATGTTCGCTGATGCATGGTAACACTTTACTGCAGTATATTTACTCTGTGGGTGTGTGTGGGTGCCTTTTTTCTCCCTTTAAAGGGGAACTGCACTTTGGAATTTTGCTTATTGTTCACAATCATTATGAGAGACAAAGAAGACATGTCTTTTTTTTTTTTCATTTTTAAAGTTGATAAAGGGACAAGCAGTAGAAAATGGATGGATGGAAGATGAAGATAAAAGAAACGCTTAAAAGATAAAGTGACTCCTAGTTGTAGCATTCAAAGCCCCTAAAACAACTGCAAGTATATATATATATAATGTAGTAACAGACACCTTCATAATAATATGTAATATGTACAATATACACATTGTAAATATATATATATATATAATGTAGTAACAGACACCTTCATAACAAAATGTAATATGTACAAAATACACACTGCAAATAAATATCTAATGTAGTAACAGACACCTTCATAACAATATGCAACATTTGCAATATACACACGGCAAGTTAATATATAATGTAGTAACAGACACCTTCATAACGATATGTAATATGTTTTATATACACACTGCAAGTATATATATAATGTAGTAACATACACCTTCATAACAATATGTAATATGTACAGTACAATATACACACTGCAATTATATATATGTCGTAACATACACCTTCATAACAATATGTAATATGTACAGTACAATTTACACACTGCAATTATATATATAATGTCGTAACATGCACCTTCATAACCGTATGCAATATGTACAATATACACACTTCAAGTATATATATAATGTAGTAAGAGACACCTTCATAACAATATGGAGTATGTACAATATACATCCTGCAAGTAAGTATATAATGTAGTAACACACACTTTCATAACAATATGTAATATGTACAATAATTACCGTATTTTGGTCATTTTAATCATTGCCGGAACTAATTCCTTGGCACATTTATTTACGTTTCCATAGCAACGCGCGTCCGACTTCTGGCAACAAATGTGTGTGTGTTCTAATCATGGCAGGCAACGAAGACGACTATTTTTGGACAAATGAGAATTAACAACCTTATCTTATCGAAGCTGAATATACGGAGGATGAACTACTGCTTCTAGAAGCGAGCACAAAGGAAGAGTGAAACATTACAGCAGACAAAGGAAGCCGATAGAGTGAGGTGAAAGTGACTCGGAGATGTAAAATGTGGAATTTGAAGCCATACTATCTCGACATAAATAGAGTGATTACCCAAATAAACCGGAAAAAAACGTCCCTGGCCAGCTGGACCAAACAGACAACTGTCCATCGAGTGAGTCACTATATTATTATTGACCATGATAAACGTGGCACGTCATGCGTGTTATTACTACAGTACATACACTGTCTGGCTAGCTGTGTACAAACAAAACATGAAATAATACTTTACACACACTGTAATATGATTGTTCATGTTTTTCACTCAGTACAGATTGGTGTTCTATAATAGTAATAGTCTAGCAGAAACTGACTTTTTGTTGACATCTGTAAAGAAACAACAAATAATGAATATTGGATTTTGAA